>NW_003852400.1:38977700-39107163 GCF_000181295.1 Otolemur garnettii | reverse complement strand
TGTGACAGTGAAAACATGTGTAAGGGTGACAGGGAGTGACAATGTGTGTAGGGTTATAGTGAGTGACAGCATATGAAGGTGTGACAGGAAAGCATGTGTAGGTAACAGTGAATGACGTGAATGGGATTACAACTAGTGAGAGCACGTGTAGGTTGACAGTGAGTGACAGTATGTGTAGGGTGACAGGGACCGCAAGTGTCAAGTGACAGAGCATGTAGGGGGTGACAGTGAGTGACAATGGGTGGAGGTGACAGTGAGGTGAATGAATGAGAGCGTGTGTTGGGGAGCTAGTGAGTGATAATGTTTAGAGTGACAAAGAGAGTAAGTGTAGGGTGACAGAAAATGTGAAGAGTGACAGTGAATGACAATGTGATGGCTAGCGACAGCATGTTTAGGGGTGTACTGCAAACTGGAGTCGTGCAGGAAACCCCCTTGCTGAGGAGGTGTGGAGCAGGAAGCCTGAGTAGGAGGAAGGATGCAGGCCTGGGAAGACTGAGGAGGACATCATGGGAAGGGCACAGCTAGGGCAGGGCCCAAGGCAAAGGCCAAGTGGTGCCCTGGCCAGCAGAGAGCAGCAGGTGTCTCTGTAGGCCAACAAGCAAGGGGAGAAGCAGGAGAAAGTGACAGTCAGAGGCCAGGGCCAGACCACAGGGAGCCCTGTAGCCTGCTGGAGAAGTTGGGCTTGAATTCTAAAAATATAAGAAGCCACCAAAGGAGCTGAAGCAGGGGGCTGATGTGATACGATTTGCAGTTTGAGAAATAATCACTCTGTCACCTTAAGTATTGTAGGATAACCAAGATAGGACAGGAAGACCAGTAAGAGGCTATTGCAGTTGTTCAGGAAAGAGATAGTGCGGGCTGGGATGGACATGTCTTTGCATATGCAGAGAAGAGGGCAGTCTCTATTTGGAGCAGCTCACTAAGTCCAGTCAAAGCTAAACCGGGGCAGGTGCAGTGGCCACGCCTGTTCCCAGCACTCTGGTGGGTTGAGGTGGGTGGATTGCCTGAGCTCACAAGTTTGTGATCAGCCTGAGCAAGAATGAGACCCCATCTCTAAAAAGTAACCAGCATTGTGGTGGGTGCCTGTAGTCCTAAATGCTTGGGAGGCTGAAGCAAGAGGATCTCCTGACTCCAAGAGTTTGAGGTTGCTGTGAGCTATGACACCACAGCACTCTACCCAGGGTGACAAAATGAGACGCTGTCTCCAAAAAAAAAAAAAAAAAGCTAAACCTGAACTAATTTGCATCATTCTACATGGTAGTACCAAGTGCCAAGTGTTACCATAATCTGGCCCCATTTAGAGCATGCCACCCCGACTGTGAACTGAACAGAAGAGAGATTCTTAAAATGAGCTTCATGACAGTGAAGCTTGGCCTCTCATTTTTGTATTTCCTCGATTACTTACTGAAACCCCTCATACTTCCTTAAAACCCAGGCAAGATCTCTGCTGCTCTGGCCTGCCAGGCTATATAACCCTCCACAGTCAGGGCTACTATCTTTAGGTCAAATATTCTAAAATAGGAAGGGATTCAACTGTATACCCTTTGGAACAGAGAATTTTAATCTGGACTTCATCACAGGATGATGGATGCATCATTTAAAAGAAAGAGGGGAGTTCATAGTACTGCACAGTTTAAAAGCACAGGCTCCGGACTCAGGCCACGTGGTCTAAGGCGGATTCAAGCTCTGACATTTCCTGTAATTAAATTTGTCTATGCCTCAGTTTCTTACCTCCAGACTAGTAAATAGTACTCATCCCTTTGCATGTGGTGGATATTAAAAAAGAAAACTCATACAAAGGGAGTAAAGAAATGTCTGACACATACACATTCAAGTGCTCAATAAATGTGAAGTATTAGTGCTATTTTAGAAAGTATGCAAATTTCTGTGGGAGGGGTTAGTAGCCTATGGTCCTCACTTGAACTTTAAGCACTTTGCAGATTGTTTGCTTTCTGTTGCAACACTGTCTCTCAACTTCCCTTTTCATAGTGAAGAAAACCAAAGAGTTAAGTGGTTTACTGAAAATAATACAGCACAGAGTCATAGAATATTTGTTCCAAAAAGCCTTCAGTGTTCAACACTAACTTGCTGAAGACCTTTAAATACCTGGGGAACTTTTAAAAATAATACTAATGCTCAAGTTACACTGTCAGCGATTTTGCTATAATTTGCTTTTTAAAAGGTCCTCTGGAAATTCTAATGAGCAACTAGCCTTAAGAATCCTTGACCCATTAAAATCTATTTTACAGATAAGGAAGTTCAGGTGCTCTGTGATTGAATGACTGGCCCAAATTAGTTAATATCAGAGGCAGGAATAGACTCCGAACAACAAGGGGACAGACTTGAACAATGTAAATAATGCAAGGAGCACATCATCTTGAAAGAAAGAATAATGTGGCTTTAGCCTAATCTATTGCTGATAGAGCTAAAGAGAAGGTCATGGTCAACAGGAAGCAGGCGTAGCAGGAGCAGCACACTGGCATACCCAAGACTCTTAAGCATTTAGGACCCACACTGACACTCTCAAGTTCTCAGTGAATGTTTACCAAAATTCATCTGTAGATAAATTAGCTTCCAAAGCATGGCATTAAAGTGGACTACGATTATCATGGCCATTCTAGCCAGGTCCCCTGCCCCAGGACCCTATTGGTATTTGTTTCTTATTTCCTTCCCCCTGCTCTACCCTTTATGTAAAGAGTCACACAGGGCACACCATCCCAGTTTGTAAAAAAAAAAAAAAAAGAAAGAAAAAAAAAGAGAGAGAGAAAGAAAAAGAAAAATGTATGTAAAGCAGTTACTGCTCCCTGCGCCCCGCTCACTCAGAGTCAGATCACACAGGGTCTTAAAGGAAAGGGGTCAGATTAGTGCTTTCCCCTGAGAAGCAAGCCCCACTGGCCTGAGACGGTAATAGTGCCTGATGCTGTCCAGGGAGAAAAGTCTCTCTGTGAATCTTGTAGCTCTCACTGGCCTCATTACAGTGTGTAGCTTCGAAATATGCCTAGTTATTTTAAAATTAGGATATGCTATACTATGCCTTTCAGCAAGAACCAAAGAAGTTTGGCAGAATCTAATGATGACTGATTTGGCATCTGTCGTGAAACCTAGTTCATAGAACTTTCCTCTTCAAATAACAACAACAAACCTGTTTCAATAGTATATCAGTTATATGACTTGTGAAACTGTATACACAGTCTGAGATGAATGGTGTTTCTTCTATAGTAATACTAAATTGTGGCATTTTCGATTTTATTTGTGAAGAACTAAAATGTCAAACATTTTATCCTATTCAATGGCTACTCAATTTTTTTTCAATGTCCATTTATTTTCACCATAAGGATTAAAAAGGGAAAGAACAGGGGAGGAAGAGGGTGTGTTGGTTAGTTGAAGTTGTAGCAAACCTTATGTTATCTGATCTGCACAGCAATTAAGAAAGACTTATAATGAAAAAAGGGAATTGGACTAAAAGGAAGTATATACTAAGCATGAAAACCAATTTCAAACCTTTTCTTCCAAAGATGAAGATAGAAATTGAAGTCACCTCAAAGATAATCCCATCTATTGTTGTCTTACAGATGAAGAAAGCAAGATTCAAAGCAGTTGTACCGCTTGCTCAAGATGCCAAAATAATGTTTTTAGATAAGGGTGGCACCTGTGGCTCAAACGAGTAGGGCACTGGCCCCATATACCAGAGGTGGTAGGTTCAAGCCCGGCCTTGGCCAAAAACAGCAAAAAAAAAAAAAGATTTTAGATAAAATTGCTTTATGTTTTTTGAGTGGGGGCATGTTCCTCATGTAAGTTAAGGTGTGCCAATAGGAGACCATATTCATGATCTCAAAAAGTAGAAAGGCCCCATTTTGACTGGGCTGAAGTTCAAAATTCATTAGTAACTTCCATCTTTCAGGCTTAGCTCCAGGTAAAGTTAGAATTCATCTAGTGCAAAGTCTACCTACAATTTAGCAAAGAATTCCTTCACTGTAACTAGCAAAGAAGATGTTAATCTGGATGAATAAAAAGTATATCTGATTATCTCAATTTTCATGACTTTAATTCTTTTACCGTCCACTTCAAATTTTTTTAAAAGTTAAGATAAAATGCACATGAACTTTACATACATTACATACGCAGTTTGAATGAGTACATACGAGAGGCAAGATCAAAATATAACATTAATCTGAGAAAGGTTTCCTATTACACCTCCCTATCTATAAGAACCACAACTCTTCCACCTCTATCATTATATATTTATAGATAAACTTTACATGATCTTGATCTCCCACAAATGGAATCATACAGTGTATAGTCTTGTGTGTTAATTTTTTTACATTATGTTTGTGAACTTTGTCTGTGATGTGTGTACAAGTGGTTTGTTCTTTTTCATTGCTGTGTAGAACTCCATTGTGTGAATGCACTAAATTTTACTCACTTATTTTATTACTGATGGACCTTTGAGTTGTTTCTTTGGGCTAGTATGACTGAAACTGTCATAAAGAGAAATGGTACGTGCTTCCCTTAAGTACACACCTAGGAGGGGAATTCTTGGGTCTTTTTATTTTGTTTTTCTTTCAGTGTCTTCTTTTTAGCCCTGAAGCATAATCTACCCTTTACATGACCCCTTAAAATAGGCATCATTTTAGGCCTGAGAGGTTAGATTAAACCCCCCTCCAGGGGCTAGATTTCCAAGAGTGCATCGATAGGATTATACATTTCCTTGTTCATTCCCCACAGCACCCTTGATGAATTTTTCTCTCCCTTTTCTTCTCCCCAATTTCCTATTTTATATACGCATCTCCTGATAATGTGAGAAGAGTTTAAAAAAAAAAAGACTCTTGAAGGGGACATCTAAAGACTTTCTTTCCATCTACTCCTCATTGAAATACTGTGTTCTCCCCCCCCCCACATAAGACACTGTCTTATATTTATTTTTTCTCAGGAAAACATAGTAGGGCTTATTTTCAGGGGATGTCTTCCTCTCTGCTCCAAAATGCATGATACACTGCATAGCCACACCCATCACTAGGTCTTATTATTGGGGTAGGGCTTATATTTAACAAATACATAGAAATCCTGCTAGGGGTAGGTTTTATTTTCAGGGAAACACAGTAGTGTATGGCAGGCAGAGATGCACTGGATCAGTATGACAGCCTGGCTTGTTATATCCAGACTAATTTTCTACTTTCTAGCCTAAAGGCTATGGAGTAAACAACATCACTTATCTTAGCCAGAGAGTTCATTTGTATCAATGCTTCCAAAACCTAGCTGCACATCAGATTTATCTAAGGAGATTTTAATGTTTCTTTTTGTTACAAAAGTGGTAGAGGTTAACAGAAAATGATAAATAATATAAAAGACTGTAAAAAAAAGTAAAAATTCCTTTCCTTGTAGTCTAATATACCATTCTCCCTCCCATAAATTCCTTGGTCTTGCTCTTAACTTTTAAAATAAAGATCCCTGTGCCCCACTTCAGACCTAATGAAGCAGAGTCTTCAAGATCCTAGGAATTTGCATTTGAAAAAAAAAAATGTGTGAGTGATTTTGAGACTTTCAGGTTTGGGAATGAATCCCTTGACTGATACCTGAGATCTCTTTCAATAAATTCATACCCTACACTATAAATTATGTGATTTAAGTATACCAGCTCTATTAGGATGAGCCCTGAGCATAACCAGAGGAATAGTGGCTTTTTTTTTTTGAAGTTTTTGGCCGGGGCTGGGTTTGAACCTGCCACTTCTGGCATATGGGGCCAGCACCCTACTCCTTTGAGCCACAGGTGCTGCCCAACAGTGGCTTTATTTTGACCTCTTCCTTTTCAGGTCTTCTCTTCTTCAGCTCTTCATTTTCTCAGTTAAAAACTTTCATAACTCCTTGGCTCACACAATGAAACTTTATTGGAAAGTTTCCAAAACTTTATTGGAAGGTTGGAGGTAGTGGCACATTTTACTAAATCACTAGTTCCCTTTTGGTTAACGTCATTAACAATGTATTTGTTGGCTACCATATGTTACCTTACCCAGTTAGCAAAATGTTACTGAAGTGTAGATCCCCAGAATTCCTTTAGTAAGTCACATAGGGCTTGGGGGTTCCTTCCAGAGTATCCAGAAAGATGCCTTTAACCTGGCAAACTTTCAAATAAAATCCATACACATGAAGACAATTCCTTGTCTACTGTCACTAATAGTACTCAGTTCAAAAATTTAAAAGTAGACATGTTTAGAATAGATACTAACTGACCCAAAAGGAATTGCTAGAAATTTAATTCACAAGTAAAGTGGTTGATATCATTTGTTAATAGGAGAAGAAGCTTTACTTGGATAAACTGTCCAAATTACCCAATAGAACACAAACTACTGCCTAAGTCCTTTACTATCCAAACTGTATAATTGTAGAAGAAAAACCAGGAAACAGAAACCTAGACATAATTGCTGTGCGTGAATAGGAACAAGACAGTAAAAATGTCTTTGCTAGGCCAAAGATTGGAAAGTAGAAAAACATAGATTTTAAGACATAGAACCTAATCCATTCAATGATAATTATTCAATATTTCTATTTGAATATATGCATTATTTATTCTGTAAAACAGAAGAAGAATAATGTTTATTATCTTAAATATGTCCTATTTGAGTAAAGTGGCAGCCAATATCCCCCGACATCCCTCTATTTTATTTCTCCATTGAAAATCTTTTTTTTTTTTTTTTTTTGAGACAGAGTCTCACTTTCTTGTCCTGGTAGAGTGCTGTGTCATAACAGCTCACAGCAACCTCAAACTTCTGGGCTCACGTTTCCCTTCAGGAGGCTGAGGGAAGAGGATCACAATACCTGGCTAATGTTAGAAATGGGGTCTTACTTTTGCTCAGACTGGTCTCAAACTCATGAGCTCAAGCAATCCACCTGCCTCGGCCTCCCAGAGTGCTACGATTACAGGTGTGAGAGCCACTGGGCCTAACCTACCCATTGAAAAACTTAAGCAATAAGGTATTAAAACCACTTTCCTAAGTTGAAAAGGAAAAATCTGGATGAACACCCAGTTATTCTGACTTCTGGAATAAATAATTATATGCAAATATTTTATTGAGTTTATTATGTGCAGGTTTTCTGCACAGGCAGGCATATGTATCATTCAGACAGGTGGCTAAAACTGCAGTTAAATATGCTGATGAGACTGCAAAGCACACCACGTTTATAGCATCACAACCTCATAACTTCCTTCAGTAGGGGACCTTTTCCCAGAACATTCCTACTCTGTCTTAACTCTTCCCTTCTATGGAGCTTAGCTCAGGTCTTCCCTTCCCTGAGCACAGTGAGCTGGATACCTCTTTTCCTTGACCGTACTGTCCCTGTCTGTCCATAACCATGTCCTTCTTAGCCCTCATCACATGATCTGAAATGATCTGTGTGGCCAACAGTCTCTTAACTGGGCTCATTGCCACAAGGAGCTTGCTCACTATCACATCTCTGTCACTTAGCACAATGGCCAGAACAACATTGATGCTTAATATGGATCAATAATATGGGCTGTTCTTCCAATGCCCAGTAGATATTTCAGCAGCTAACTCCTCTTTTTTAAACCTCTTTATACAGGGTGAATCCTCTGTGGTTAAAAATGTCCCATTAGAACCTAAAAGGCAAATTTCCATGGTTTTTTATTCCCATCTGTCTGATTCATCCATAATCTGTCTCACTCAGCATCTCCTACTTTTGTATTTCATGCAGCTGGACTCTGAAGGATATTGTCACTAAGTTCTATGTTAAAAATATGTTATTCAACCTACAAAGGCAGGAAATATAGTGGTGTAGGACACAGGTGCTGGGGGCAGACTGCAGGCCATGGTAGACAAGTGATTATTTCACTTCTCTGAGCTTCCATTTCCTACCCTATAAAAGAGAACTAATAACAGAGCCCCCTCCCCCACCTTGTTATCAAGCATTACTGAGTATGACACAAAAAGCTTAATATATGTAGTAAGCGCTAAGAGCTTGCTGACTACTATTGTTAAGCAAAATTACCCAGTTTTTCTTTCACATTTAGCTGTATTTTGCTTGCTTGCTGTAGGGCTGCTGAGAGATTTTAACATGCTGATATGCCCATGAAACTTCAGGTAAGTAGTGTTTCCCAAATTTACTCAATGGAAGGCCTAGTAGCCTATCCCACAAGTAACAAACCACAGAGTACACTTTAGGAAACGCCCATTTAAGAATTGTAAAAGCATATTAACATTTTCTGAACCAAAATTGGGACATCGGTTTCACTTCTATAGCTGTAACTTGTGGGCATTGGTACATACTATTTGAAGCGAGGACCGTTCTAGCAATCACACAAACAAATAACAAAACAAGATCTACGGGTTACTACCCGTAAAATATTTCCTTCCTAAAAAATTTGAAGTGCACGTGAAAGTGAGGGTTGCAAATGTGCTCAAATAAAAACCCATCCAGGCTGTATGGACCATTCTCTGACCCAGGTGACAAATGTTACTTATTAAACACAAAGGGCCAAACTTCCTTATTCAAAGCTCAGGACGTTTATCTTGCTTCTGGTGCATCTGATAAGAACTTCCGCCAGAGCCAGGAAACTTTGCAAGTATTAAATAATCTGAAAGAAGGAGTTATGTTAAGAAGGAAGTCACTGGCCAGAGTGAAAAAGAGGAACAAGTCCTTAACCAAAGCAAGTTTAAAACATAAACCAAAAGAACAAAGGAGAGAGGCTTGGCACACCAACCTGAAGGTAAGTAAAAACTTGATTTAAGGTGTTTGGGCATGAAAAACCGTAAAAACCACTGTTGTCTTTAATCTATGACTTTTTGTCTTGTCAAATTCGGTTTTCAGAAAAATTGCTTTAGGGAGCCACGGGGCGGGGGCTGATTTACAAACTGAGCACAGTGTTAATGTTTCCTTATGCGTGTATATGCTAACAAGTATAGGGTTCTGCTATGCTGTCACCTTGTTTCCAAACAGAAAGCCATGAACTGCCTTGAAAGGTAATCCATAATTTATGACTGAAGAAAAATGGTTAATTATTAGGTAACCTGTTGGAACTGCTTTCCAAAATTAAAACAGAATCTTATTTCAAATGGGACAAGGTGAAACTTATTTAGGTGTTAAGCCACATGTGAAGGGCTCTGTTCAAAATACTCCTTTCTTGCTACAGTGGGTCTGTGTTTGTGTCCCTCAGGATTTTTCCTACGATGTTATTTTGAAGAAAGAAAGGGAAAGGATGTATTTCCTTTCCTATAAAATGTTTTCTTGGCTTTAGCTCATTGAACACCTCTTAGATAAACAATTTGAACATTTAATGCCTCCTTCACAGAGGATGGTACAGATAGTAAAAGTAAATTCTCCTCTTGGAAGCTAAAAAGACAATGTGTAACTTTATCCTCAGTTGCTCAGGGGATCCTACTTAGCCTTCTCCAACTGTCGTCCTTGCTTCACTGCAGGCCTAGCGCTTTTAAAAAAGTTGATTAATTTCCATCAATATTTGAAATTTATTTTTAAATTTTATTTCAAATATTCTGGCATATAATTACAGAAATAATTGACAACACACACACACACACACACACACACATATATAATCTATTGCAGAAAGGAAGTAGGTCCTCATGGTTAAAGTCATTTGTCAAACTTTTGCCCTGGAATGCAAGCACACTGTCTGCCTTTTAGAGGAAGAGCCCTACAGATCGTAAATCTATGGGGTAGATGATACAGTTTTCAACCCCAGCCTTACTCCCAAAAGTTTTGAGGAAATTAAAAGGTGTCTAGATCCGAAGTGTCTGTGCCAATATTTTTATCAAACACATTTTATAAGTTAACTTGAATTTGGTTAATTTGAATAACTCAATTCACTTGGTCATGTGAAATTCCAGACTGAAAATTTGCACATTGATCTTTTAAAACCTTGAACAAATTTATAAAAGTGTATTATTGTACATGAATACTCAGCAAGAGAAGGTACCACTCCGCTGGTTTTTTTTCCCCCTCTCTTTCATTACTATCATTATTCTGCAAGCAGATTGCTCCATTTATTAAAAAACATTTCACCAGTTAGTTATTCTGTGTTTGGGGCTGCTGCTGGTAATACAAAGATAGACTATATATGGTTTCCAGCCCTCAAGAACCGCAGAGCCAATCAAGCTATACAAATTTAGTGATGGATACACCTGATAGCCATTTACAGATATTTTAACAGATAATAATATCTTAAGGCAAATTTTACTGGAATCCTCATTCAATCATATTTTACTTATTGAGACAGTTATTTAACCACTTTAATCCTCTCTTCTCATTTATAACATGAGAACAGCAATTGTACCTACTTCATATGGCAGCTATAGGATTAAATGAGATTATCCATATAGGCTAGAAGTTCACCCAAAATAAGCTTTTAACTGAATATTATTGAAGACAACATTCAGTAGATGATAATAACCATCCCACAAGCACCCTTAACACTGTCGGTTGTAACTATTTCTGTGTCTAGACTGAAAATATACTATTACTGTATATATTTTGTTAATAAAATCATAATAGCATATTTAGCCTAGTTGAACAATTCTCCTTTCCTCCTCCTTTTCATTTTAAAACATGAACAGAAAATAATCTAAAACTCATTCATTATTGAATGAAAGACACTGAAAGTTGTGAAAAGACCTGTAAATGGAAGGCTTCCAAAAATATTTTGTTTTACTTTTCATGTTTTAAGCATAAATTATACCTTTGAAAAGATATTATCTTGAGTTTTAAACTAGAGTCTTAAGAAATTAGATGCTAAACTCTGGAGTCATTTTAAAATTTAATTCTTCATTCAATAAATATTGATTGAATGCCTTTTTCTGTGATAGGGATTATATTATCCTTGAAAAATAAAGGTTTTTCCTAAAGATGAAAAACTCCATCCTTGCCCACCACTTAATCAAGTAAGAAGACATACAATTCCCTCATCATTGAGGGTATTACGTTATAATAGAGCATAGACTCATTGATATGGGATCCAGAGGAAGGAGCATTGAAGGAAAAGACATTGGCCCTGTCCACTCCAAAGAAGGACAGGCAAGGCTTCCCAGAGGAGGCGACAGGAAACAGAGAGGTTGCAAGTGCATGCTCTTGTCCCATTAGTTCTATGGCATTCAGAACATTACCTTTCCCTTGGAAATTGTTATTCTTACTGTCAAAACCATGTTGAGATCTAAGTAATAAAACCACTTGGTTTTATTGGGCACGGACAGGTTCTTCTAACACTTTTTCTTTGTTCACAACAGTTAGTTTCTGTCTTGAAAAAAAAAAGAAGTCGTTAAATGCTCATGTTTAATGCATTGGTAAAAACTGTAGATTTTTGGTTATGCTATAAAATAAATATGCAATTAATATATTTTTAATTTATAGCAGGTTTCTGAATGGCAGATCATTCAACCTCCCTTTTCTTGACTTTTCTAGTTTACTATTATCTTCCACTCATTTCTGCTTCATTTTGTGATTCATTGACAGAAAGGGAAGTGGAATGGAATGAAACAGTCCTGATATGGTGCAATGACACATTAACAGTTGTAGTGTGAACAGCGTCACTCTACAGCCCTCTACCAAGAGGGCTCCAACAGCCCTCTACCAAGGATAAGTTTATACAGTCTCTCCTTCAACTGCAGCAGGACATTACCAATAAAGTTCTTCCAGATCTGCAAAAGAAATGCCTCAAAGAGATTTCAAACTCATTCTGGAACAATATTAGGTTGCAAGGAATTACATTGGTCTGCACCTGTCAATTTACTAAGGGGAACACCCAACTGCTAAAGAGTACTATTTGTGCAAAGATGCTGAAGAGCTATGGAAATACTTCAGCAGCTATTCTTGTAGGAGCTGCCCTTCTTTTACTGGTGATGATTTGTGGAATTGGGTGTGTTTGGCACTGGAAACACAACGATAGCATGCGATTTACTTTACCAAAGGTTTTGCAAAGAAGAAGCAGCAAGAAAAAAGACTATACCAAAACATCCATCTTGAGTCCTCGCATTTTTGGCTTAAAGCATAACACCTCAGTTGAAACCCAAAGGTGCAGCTCCACCGTTGAGGGAAATAACATCCAAGAGAACTATGAAAATGTGCAAACAGGTCCTCCCAAGGCTATGGAAGAAACCGACAAGGAACTGTATGAAAACACTCGGCAGTCTAACTTCCAGGACCATATCTATGGAAATGAGACATCCTCTGAGTATTACAACTTCCAGAAGCCTAGCACTTCTCAAGTTCCTCAAGATGAAGATATATACATTCTTCCAGATTAATACTGGGTTCTCAAAATAGCGAGTGTTGTTATTAGAGGATAATGTTCACTGTGACCTTTATTGCATGATGCCATTATTAATCGAGTTCTGATGAAAGTAGATGGTCTGTTCTCTGTTGCCACCTTTCTAAATTCTTTCTGTGTGTATCACTGTGGGATTCATTCTAAGCCTCCTCCCACCTTCCTTGCCCTGGATGACAGCTGCATGATGCATATTGATTCTTCCTTCTAACTGTTACCTGTTGGCACTTTCTTTTATTTCTACCTTCACTGTCTTTTTCTGGCTCAGAATTATTGTCAGTGTCCTCACTGGTCTTCCCATCTCTACTTTCTCTCTACTTAATCAGTTTCCCATGATACAGATTTATCTTCTGAAAAACGTCCATATGACTATATTACTTAAAACCTTTTAATATCCCATCTTTGCACAAGACATAATTAAGATTATAATTCCAGAATTCATAATTCTCCACAGTTGGTTCCAATTTACTTTCCCAGTGAGTTCTACTATTTCAGCACTTCTCCATCAGAATTATCCTGAAACCTGCTGAAGTCATCCCCCCTCCAGAGTTTCGGCTGCCTGCCTCCTCTTGAGCCTGCCTCGGAGTGTGGCTTCTTCCACAAGTGTTCTGAATCATTCCGAACCTACACTTACTTTTTCTTCTTTTCTGTTATCCTGTACGTTTTGCTACCTCCTGAATTCTTCAGGCATTTAAACATATGATTTTTACTGAATGACATTTTATTACTTAACTTCATATGAGAATGCCTTAGATTGCCAGCTAAAGAGAAAGTCAGATTCTTAGCCCCATGCCTACAACATCACATGAGGCACAATACTTATTCAATTGACAAGAATTGAATTGTACCTTTTCCTAAGTGGTTTTGATAAAAATCTAATAAATCCATCCATTATTCATCCGTCCAAGGAATACTTATTGAGTATCTGATTGTTATCGTGCCGGGCACATGGGGCCGGGGAGGTACGAAAGCAAAAAGACATAGTCCTGAACACATACCATCCAGTAGCAAGAAAAAGGCAATAAACAAATAAACAAACAAATAAATACTATGTATTTTATGAAGCTATGGTAAATCATCTCCAAATCCACTCTTTTGTATAGGTCTCTGAATTGCTTCGCCTGAAACTGCGAACATTTCTCTTTTGCTAGATGGACCTATTTAGGATCTACCAACAGGGGGCGCTAAGGAAAAACGGAAGACAATAGGGAGGAAAAGGAACTTGTTTCTTTTTGTCCTCTTTGTCCCCAGCAGGTACTGTTGCCATGTAATTTCCTCCAGGATCCCTGGCTATTTACAGTCTTCTAAGTTTCTTCCCTCACGCCCAGACCTAGCTTCATTATATCTAGGGTGACCAGACGTCCCGCTTTTGAACAATTTGTCCCATGTCCTGCTGCGTTTTTAAAAAGTCCCGATTTTTGGAAAGAATGCATGAATGGGAGGGAGAACATGAAGGGAATATACGGTTTTCAGCTGCCATGTGGCAATTTTGCCAGAATTTGAGTTTTATATTATTTTTGTTAATTTTATAATGTTAAACTGTAATAATAACAAACAATTGCTGAGAAATGATTATCGAGAACTGCTTATCAAAGTTTGCACTGCTGTCAGGCTCTGCCCTGCCCCGCCCCCCGGCCATGTTGTCCCACCTTACAGATGTTAAAATCTGATCACCCTAATTATATCTCATCAGAAGTGCCAGCATGAGCCAGGTGTCACCCTGCCTTAGACGCCAGAGAACCAGCTCCCAGGCCATCCTCCAAGCTCTCCAGGTACCAGTAGGAGACACCAGGCAGCCTGAGAGTCCTAAGCCCCAGCTCTGCGGGGCTTCCCCTCTGGGTTCTGATAACCCCACCCTACCTATGGCAGCTGCTTCCCACAGTAACTATCTCTGTGGTACTGTGCCCCCTTTTTGTTTGTCAATACCCATTCAGCTGATTTTCTATATGAAATTACCTCTGTTAAAACCAGCACTTGGTTTCTATTTCCCCAAGTGGACTCTGTATGATACACATAAATATGGTAGTAGATGTAACAAACAAACAAACAAAAACTTTCTGGTTTTGAGAGCATTGGGATTGGGTGGGGAAGAGGATTTTAACTTTAATAGGATGGTCAGTGGAACCCTCTGTAAGGATAATTTAAGCTGAGACTTGAAGGTTTAAAAAGGAGCTATCTGTATAAGTGAGATGGGCTGAGTATTAAGCATGTAAAAAGAACCTAAAGCATAATCAAATTTACTGTGCTCTGGGAACTTACAGAAAGACACTATGGGGCAGTGCCTGTGGCTCAAGGAGTAGAGTGCCAGCCCCATAGGCTGGAGGTGGCAGGTTCAAATCTGACTCTGGCCAAACTGCAAAAAAAAAAAAAAAAAGACACTATGTCTGGAGCTTCCAGGGAGAGGGTTGGACTAACCCCTGGGGGTTGGTGAAGGAGGGCACAGTAGAACATACAGCTACTCATAGGTCTTGGTCTGTGGCTGTGACTCTATTACAGGACAACTGGAATCAGTAAAGAGTTTTAGGCTAGGACTTGACTTCAATGAGGCAAAGTGGAAGTGGGTAGGACAGTTTGGAAGCTTTCCCATTTAAGTTAGGGTGGAATGGCTGCAGTGCAGATACTGACCTTGACATTATTGGCATGTTCTTCAAGGAAATGGCACTGAACTTACTGATGGACTCCATGTGTGTGTTGGTGGAGGAGGGTAATATTGGGGGGGGGGGTGGCTGTAGGACAGCCACCTTAATTCCGGCTAGAGCAACAGAGGCAATTGTAAAGCTACTTTACTGAGATGAGTAAGACTTAAAGAGGAAATAGGTTTGGTGGCTGTATCGGTAAGGAATGAGTTGGGATGCTGACAACAGAAAACCAGACTGTACAGACTCTTCACGTTTCATTCATTTTCCATAAAAAGGAGACAGCAGGCAGGCATTCAATAGTTAGCATAAGCTGGGTGATGCCATATGGAAAGATCCAGGCCCTTTTTCTATCTTCTCTTTGCCATCTTTAGAGTTTCAACTTTTATCTCCGTGTATGTCTTATGTTATGGCTACCCTGTGGCTGCTGAATCTCCGGCCCTTACATCCATGTTTCAGCCATGAAGAAGAAATAAGGGGAAAGGGCATGACCTCTCTCCTGAGTTTTCAGGTCTGGAAAACCACTCACAGATGGATGAGCTTCACTTTGGTAGCATGAACTTTAACATGATGACTATTTGGGTCTCTTGGGGGCCTAGTGCAGAAGCTCGGTCCAAATCAGTGGACACCCATAAATTTCATTTAACAAGAGAGAGAATGAATATTTATCTTTCTTTTACCTTTCTCACCAGAAAAGACAGTAAAAAGTCAATGATCCCTAACATGTTCTTACCATGACATCCTTTTAAAATTAATTGTAAGCTTTTTTATCAACTGAAAACCTCTCCCTCCTTACCTTACCAGCAGTTTGGGGGGTGGGAAGCTGAAGGAAGTAAGGGCTGTAGACATCCAACTTTCCCTCTTTCCTATACACGCCCTTCATTCTCCATCCCTCTTCTATTCCCTCTTCTCTTCCCCTCTCCCACTCTCACTCCCCCTCCCTTCCTCACCAGTACTTCTCCTCCTTCTCCTCCTCCCTTCTCTGTCTCCGTCTCTCTCTGCCTTTCACTGTCACCCTCTGTGCCTGCCATCCCCAGCCCCTGGGCCCTAGAGCAGTACCAGCCGTGACCTGTTCAGAACTGGGCTGCACAGCATCACCACCTGAGCTCTACCTCCTGTCCCACCCCACTCCCACATCATCTATGAAAAAATTGTCTTCCATGAATCCCATCCTTGGTGCCAACCAAAAAGTTTGGAGACCAACCACTGCTCTATGACACTATTTCTCTCCCCTCTTAAAATCTTAAAAGTAAAAATTGTCTGTGAAAGATAAAGATAATAAAGTTGGTTTAAATCAATTGAGAGCAGCAGTTTGTATTTGGGATAAACTAGGAGCAAAAGTAGCCATGTGCACCACTATTAAAGGGAGATGAATATTGGTTGGGGGAGGGAGAGAGTAACATCAGATGTACTGAGTGTGACTTTGCTCTATACTCACAGGAATGTGGGAGAGCTCACAGTCTCTCATTCCTGGCCAGACTCTGTGAAGCTCTGTGGCCCCCATTAGCAACTAGGAACACCTGGCTCCTCGACCTTGCTCTCAGCCTGCACCTGGAAACATTTTACCACAATCGGCCTTATTCCTTACTCATCAGCCAGGTGATCTCCACAGCAAGAGGACACTGGCTTAGCCTATTGAAAGCTCTGCTTTCCAACCTTCCCATTACTGCTTAGACCAGGTAGAGTAGAAGGAGAGGAGACCAAGCAGTGGGCTCCATGGAGGAGAGAATAAGGAAATAATCAAGAGTGTGGAGATGATGTCCACATCGTTATGGACGTGATGCTGTGTCCCCTGAAATTCATATGTTGAAGCTCTGTCTCCCAACGTGCTGGCGATTGGAGGTAAGGCTTTTGGGAGGTAATTAGGTTTAGATGAGGTTGTCAGGGTGGGCTTCTCATGATAGGGTTAGTTTCTTTATAAGAAGAAAACAGAGAGTCTCTCTCTCTCTCCTCTCTTCCTCTCTCCCTCTCTTCCCCTCTCCCCCTCTCCCTCTCTCCCCCTCTCCCCCTCTCCCCTCCCCTGCTCTCTCTCTCTCAGCAGAGGACACAGCAAAAAGCAGCCCTCTACAAGCCAAGAAATGAGCCCTTGCAAGAACAAAATCTGCACACCTTGATCTTTTTTTTTTGAGACAGAGCCTCAAGCTGTCCCCCTGGGTAGAGTGTCGTGGCATTACAGCTCACAGCAACCTCCAACTCCTGGGCTCAAGCGAGTCTCCTGCCTCCGCCTCCCAAGTAGCTGGGACTATAGGGACTACAGGCGCCCGCCACAACGCCCGGCTAGTTTTTTGGTTGCAGCCATCATTGTTGTTTGGTGGGTCCGGGCTGGGGATTCGAACCCGCCACCTTAGGTGTACGTGGCTGGCGCCTTAGCAGGTTGAGCTATAGGCACCGAGCCCACACCTTGATCTTGATGAGGAAAATATGCCTGTGGTTTTAGGCTGATAGTCTATAGTATTTTGTTCTATCACCCAGCAGATACATTTTTAATTGCTATTCTAAATCATGATAACTACTTTTTTTTTTAATTCAGAGGGTGATACATCCAGTATCTACCCTTTAGTGTTTGTCTTATAGGATCACTTTGTAGCATTGCACTCTGGCTTCCTCTTCTTCCCTTCTTTGGCGCCTTTGAAGCCTCCTTTAACTTGTGCAAGCTCAGCACAGCTGTTCATGTTTTTTGTGGCCTTTCCTTGACTCCCCGCTGCTTTCCACACCACTCTTTGTCTAGGGCTAGGCCAGACTTTCATACTTGAACTCTCCTGCTCCAATGTTTTTTTGAAGCATTTCACCCATATAGCTCAGCATCTACTGTTAATTTGGGGGGTTTTGTTTGTTTGTTTTTGCTTTTTGAGACAGAGATTCACTCTGTTGCCCTTGGTAGAGTCCCATGGCATCACAGCTCACAGCAGCTTCAAATTCTTGGGGTCAAGTGATCCCCTTGCCTCAGCCTCCTGAGTAGCTGGGACTACAGGTGCCCACCACAACACCCAGTTCGTTTTAGAGATGAGGTCTCACTCTTGCTCAGACTGGTTTTGAACTCATGAACTCAGGCAATCCACTTGCATCAGCCTCCCAGTGTGCTAGAATTATAGGCATGAGCCACCATGCCTGGCCTTCTACTGTAAATTTGTATCCAGTGTCCTTCAAATATCTGAAATTAAACATAGACCAAACTCAGGGATTGGGGTGTCACTCAGGAACAGAGATTGAATTAGTGGTGAAATAGAAGACTCAGACATGAGGGGAGGATATCATTACACAGGTTACCTGGTAACAATTTAAAAAAGAAAACTGACAGTTCAAAAAATGTTCGTGTTAACAACATTGACCTCAAATTATTACAGTATCAAATAGGTGCTGTACAATAGTCCACCTTTATCGATGAGAGATAGGGTCCAGTACCACCAGCCAAACCCTACATACATTCTGCTTTTTTCAATGCATACACACCTATAATAAAGTTTAATTTATAAATTAGGCATAGAGATTAACAAAGCTAACTAATAATAAAATGAAACAATTATAACCACATGCTATTCACAACTTCACAGATAGACATTTCTTCCTCAGCATGGGTCTCAGCAATATCAGCATATGATTTATTTTTTCTTTCTTTATTAAGTCAAGAATGTTCACCTTTTCACTTAAGGGAGGCACTTTATGACTTTCTTAGGCGTATTCAAATTTCCAGCCTCACTACTCTTGCATTTGGGGGCCATAATTAAGTCAAGTAAGGGTGACTTGAATACAAGTCCTGCCAAACTGTGGCAGTGGATCTCATAAGTGAGCCCGCTGATGAGTGAACAGTGAGCAAGGGAACACGGGCAGAGTGGGAACAGCGGACAAAGGGGTGATCCACGTCCCAGGTGGGATGGAGCAGGACTGTGCAAGATTTATGAATTATTTAGGAATTCCATTTCACATGCATAGACAATGGTTGATCACTGGTCACTGGAGCCTCGAGTGGTTGCAACCACGGAAAATTGTGGGGCGGGGATGAGGTGGCTGCTGTGCTGAGTTCTCAACATCAATGCCTGCCCCAAACAAATGAGGTTTGTCCCTGTGAATCCCAGTCCCTGAAGCCAGGTGGTGTCATGTTTGGGAAACAACATGTCATCCCTGCCTTCTAAGTGATGAGCTCTTTACTGCAATACTGTGTATGTCGTAGGAAGAAGTGGCCTCAGGCCCAAGGACGGAAGCTAGAGGACTTATTTGATACCTACGGGTGCATGGCTCAGTAATGCCATTTATTTTATTGAATTAGCACTTTTATTTATTACTTAAATTTAAAATATATTGTTTGAAGAACTGCAGTGAGCTAGTCCTTGATATCAATGTTTAACAGAACCTGTTGTGAAACAATGAACCAGACCAGGGATTTTGGAACGTGTCCATGTTGAGTGAGTGGCTATGCGTTGATATTCTTCTGGAGGATGGGAAGATTGCAAACATACCTTGAATGAGAAGCTTCTTCTCAGAGATGCTTCTAGTGGTATTGACAGAGGTCATAGAACACCAAGGTCATGAAATGTATAGCAATGTATAGCTGAAATGATCAAATAAGTTACAGTGATTTCAGTCACCTTACAAATAGTTATCCAGTGCCTAGGATGTATCGAGCCCTGGAAGGGCACTGGGAATTCAGTGGTGGGTTTGGTGAGTGAAAAATGTAGAAACAGACACTGTCCTAGCACTTAGAGGGCTCGTGTGACAAAGGAGTTCCGATGCTTGTGTTCTGGTGTGTTCAAGAACCCAAGAGAAGACTAAAAAAACACGCTTCTTGAGGATAATGTGGAGAAGGAAAAGGACAAGATGAAGGAAGGATCTGTAAGTAAAGGTCAGATGATACAGGACTTTATATAATATGTCAGAGAGTTTGGACTTTATCCTAACAAATCTGATATTCATCATGTCAGAATAATATGTGATCTTAGAAGGCAGAAATGATGCTGAGTTTTTCAAAAGGCTACAGGGTATTACAAGCAAAAAATTTCTAAATGCAATAGGATAGAGCAAGCAAGATTGTAAAGTTGAGGATGTAGGATTCAATTTTAAGAAACACATGTCAAGGAATTATAAGATAAACAGTGCCCATAGCATTTTATTAAAGCCTCCACGGCTTTTAATTTGTATTCAGTTCCTGTGATTTTGCATTTTGAGATTCCCCCAACAGAGAAGGGAATTAAGCAAATGAGAGAGACTCAAACAAAAGGAAGCGCAGAGATGGTAAATTGCAGAATGCAATCAAGGCTGGTGAAGGTGTAACTGTCGCTATTGACCTGTGTTGTTGCCATGGAAACCAAAGCTCCGTGGTCTTGAAGTGCTTTCCCTTTTAAGAACAGACGGGCTTTAGTGAATAGCTAAGACTGCAAATTATGGAAGTTGCATCATCCTTTGCTGCAAGTATCCTAGATTCTTGTTAGGGGCAGAGACAATGGCTACCTGGGTCTGAGGTAAAGTCCCCAGAAGCTGAGAGGCTGTCAAAGTCCGTGAAGGGCAAGGCTGGGCTGTTGCCTCAGGCCCACTTCCCCAGCTCCACTGTAGACTAGACTGACATATTAATTGTAAGTGATAGCCAGAATGTAGGAGGAACAATATAGTGAACTAGGTTTGGTCAATTAACATATGATTTTTTTTTTCAGTTCAAACTTCATTTCCCTTTTATTAAAACCCAAGTTACCATTATAGGTTGGTACTCAATAAAGGAAAACTTGTTTGAATAAGGTAATATGTTATCATCAGTATTTCCAGCCGACTGTTTACAACCAAGTAGCATTATCAATAAATCCTTAGGGAGCCCATCCATGGGGTTCACATTTTGTCAAGGCCCAGTTCCTCTGGAGTGGAGATTCCCAATTCATTTAAAGTTGGTCTAAGTTCCTGCATGACATAGGGGTAGATTTCCTTCTGAGGTCCTGCTTTGTTCTAAACACCCTCTAGGATGTGAACTGCACTAGGCAAATCATTTAATCGTCTGCATGCCGGCAAAGCAGCATCAATGATTTTGGGTTCTGGAACCAGATCATAGCCAACAAGGGTGTTCATTCCTTTCCGCAATTCCCAGGCATCTATATCTGGCTTGTTGAAGTGTGTCACCCAGCGAGCATCAAACTCTTCATCTGTCTCATGTGAACCATGGGAATAGCAGCCAATTGACTGGATAGCAGCGGTTGGGCCAGGGACGGGGACTGGGGTGGGGGGGATGCAGGAGGCCTCGAGGGCCGCCGGGAGGCTGCGGACAGCGCAGCCGCGGAGAGCAGTGCCCAGCATGACAGTGACGGTAGTGAGCAGGAAGAAGCTGGAGAGAAGCAGGCGGAGAGCTCGTGGGCGCTCCGGAGCTCGCGGGGCCCGACTCACGCCAATTTTTTTTTTTTTTTTTTGAGTCAAGGTCTCTCTCTGTCACCCAGGCTGGAATGCAGTGGTGTCATCATAGTTCAGTGCAACCTCAAACATCTGGGCTCAAGCCATCCCCCTTCCTTAGCTTCCCAAGCATCTCGGACTACAGGTGGGTACAACCACTCCTGAATAATTTTTTAAGTGAAACTTTCTAAATGTAGAATATAAATGTCTTAACGCAATAACTAAGAAAATGCCATGAAGGCTATATTAAAAATAAATAAATAAATAGAAATTATGAAATAAATAAATAAATATAGCTTTTGTAAAAAAGACAGAAAAGGTGCTTGTTTTAGAGACAAGGTCTTGCTATATTGCTCAGGCTATTCTTCGACTCTTGACCTCAAGTGATCCTCCCAACTAGGTGCCCTAACGCCCTGGAATTACAGGCATGAGCCACCACTCCTGGACAACATGTGATTTTTTAAATATCATATTAGAAGATTTGAAATTTACTTGTACAACAAATCGAGACAGCTTTCTGCTTATTTTTTCTTCCAAGTGCCAAACTTGGCTTAATGTGAATTTGTCTTTCTTAATTCACCAACAAACCAATCCCATCCATATTATTAATATCCTTACTTTATGGATGAGATGATCAAAGCTTGGAGAATTAAATTTTTAATCGAAGATCTTAGAGTGAATAAAAATTAGAGACAAAATTTGAACCCAGTGTTCCTGATCAGAGTGACTTTACTTATATTATGGTATGTTAGCTTTATATTAGCAGATGATAATATCTCCTGTTTTAGTATCAAGAAATTTCACATCTACAAAATAATTTGGAAATCATTTGGTTGAGTTCCTTATTTTGAAAATGAGAACAATGAGCACCAGAAAAATTATGTAACTTTCCTAACGTGGCACAGTGAGTTAAAGACTAACCCGAATCAGACAAGGGTACATGTCAAATCTACTAAGTGTAGAGTATAAATGTCTTAACACAATAATTAAGAAAGTGTGGTGAAGGCTATGGTAACCAGTTTGTTCTAAGTATTTCAAATTGTGTATAAAACCAGCACATTGTACCCTATAAATGCTTTAATGTATGCAACTATGATTTAATTAAAAAAATAGAATTTAGGGCTCCTGGCTCCAAGGTGATTTTCAACACATTCAATACATTCGTCTGCCTCTCCATTGACTGCAAAACTAAAAAGTGGTTTGTTTTGTTTTCATTTGCTTTTGTTTGTTTGTCTCTTTTTTAACCTGAGTCTTCCTCATAGCGTCCCTTTGAATCTCATTTTGTGGGAACTTTGCTTTTTCTGTGTTCCATTTCAGCTGATTATTCTCTTCTCTGCATCAGGAAATGGTGCTGATTTTTCCAAATGGTAAGCAAAGGCAGGCCTGAGAGCAGAGTGTATAGATTTCTTAATGCGTGTGGCTTTTGTGTGGCTGGAGCTAAGTAATGAAGGCAATCACTCAGGAGTGGACCACTGTACAGGATGTCCTCTTCCGGTCATTATTTCTTGAAATTTGCTCCTTTGTCATCTTGTCTCATCAGGCAGAACTTGTCTAGACTATATACACTTTTAACTCAATTATCTGATAAGGTGAAAGCATAACCAAAAGGAGGGGAACATTCCTGGTGAGAAACCAAGGGAGAGAGTGGGGGATGCGTCTGTGACAACTGCATTGCAGTAAGAAGGCTGAAAAATACATTCAAACAAACAGCTAGTGACAAAGTAAGTACCCTCTTTGGGCCAGCATGGAAGGAGTCTGGAAGCTATCTCTTTATCCAGAAGATCAAGAAGAATGTTTTAAAGCACCTAGGCAAGGAATAACCAGATACTACATTTCAGAAAAAGTCTCCTTTTAAAATCGATTGATGGAGACACAGTAGCAAAGCAACAATTATTTTTTAAATTGCTAGAGCAACCAATTGAAGCTTAGAACCAAAGTCTGAGCAATGACCAAAAAAGTGCGTGGGAGACAGAAAATTTGGGAAAAGGAAATGAATAGATGCACACACAAAGAAGGCTTGGATAGAGCTACGTAATCTCGGTGGTACTCAAAAGCAAGAAAGTTCTGCCAAAAAACGGAAACTCAGACAACTGTAATGGCTAGGCCCGGCACCTGAATGAGGCTTACTGAACGGCTATAGTGCCAAGGGTTCTGTACGGTGAGGAAGCAGAAAAGTCTGTATGGTTGGATTGTCTTTTCAGATATGACGCGAGCCAAACAATAATCAAACCAATATGTCCCTTAGCTCTAAACCAAGACGTAGTTTGCTTGGTTCTTCTATTGCTAATGCATCATGGAGGGCTGTAGAAAGAGTAATGTGGCTTTAATTTTACCTTTTAGTAAAGGTTATTTATAAAGAAATATTTGTAGTTCAAAGAAACACGGTATTAACGGAAACCGGAGGGGAAGTGGGATTCTGCTCATTTAAAAATAATTTTCATTTCCTCTTTGAATCAGCTGAGCTGCTGAATATACTTACTCCCACACATGTTGAAACAAAAGCCATGAGGCTTAATTTAGTACGTGTCATCTTGCACTTGGCAGAAAGAAATAAAAACTGTCGTGAAGGTAGTAGTTTATTTTCAATATATGGACTGAGATCTTGCTCTTGGTTCCTTTTCTAAATTCAGATTAAATTCTGGCTCGTTTATAAAGCCTCTATCTATACAGCAATCCAAACAATCTATTCCCTTCCTGATCTCCTTCCTTATTTTCCCTACCTATTTATGTATCTCTCTATCTACACGTCCAACTATCTCCCTACCAACTAATAGGCCCTTCTTTATTGAGTGCAGTGATAGGGATTCAGCAGTGAATAAACACATACCATCCCCACAGCCTAAATGAAATACCAAAACAATTCACACAAATAAATGCATAATGAGAAGTGTAAATAAATACTATGAAGAAAAGAGCCATGGTGATATGAAAGCTTTTAATAGAGGAACCTGAACTTAACGTATTCAAGGAATCAGGGCAGGCTACTTAAACAGGTTTACTAAGGTTAATTATATAAGCAGGATTTACCTAGAAAGAAAATGAGAATTAATGACTACCTTGTGACAAAAGAGGCCCATTATTACGGGCCTGTGTCGTTTCTGTTGACTTGCTTATTTAAAAGAAAGGGCAACATCTCACATTGCTTTGAGGGATTTGTAATCGGCAAGTAACAATAATCGGAAAGAAACCTGAAAATATTAGTTGAGAAAATTACAGATTAGTTTTTTAAACAGATCGGATAAGGACTTAAATATTTCCAGCTGTGTGACAGAGTGGAAAAGTAAATGCTGTAACATACAGCAGACATATTTTAATCCCAGCTCTGATGGATATTAGCTGGGTGGCCTTGCAAAAGTTACTGATCCTCTCTGACGGAGAAAATACTCAGATGAGAAATAGTAATGTAAGGACCATGAGAGGTTACTGTGAAAATTGAATGTAATTATGTGTGAAAATGCCACAAACTTTAAAGTTATTCAGTAACTGAGATGCATGTAAAACATTAATCTCCTATATTATTTGTCTCAGTTGTACTTCCTGGCTACTGTTAGACTTACCACCACTGAGGACTACCCTTTAGGATTTTTTTTTTGGCTAGGGCTGGGTTTGAACCCACCACCTATAGCATATGGGGTCAGCGCCCTACCCTTTGGAGCCACAGATGCCACCTTACCCGTTAGGATTTTTATATGTCAAACACTTTATGCTTTCCAATCTTTTGCTCAATAAAATAAACTTTATTTAATATATAATATTTTTAGTCATTCACTGATAATCAATAATCAGGACTTCTGATCAACATGATTACACTGACTTTTTTTTTATTTAACAAACTGATTGTACCATTTTCTTTCTTTTTTTTAAAAAAAAATTCAAAATAGCTACTCCTCATGTGAACAGACCCTGCAAAGCAGTTCTTGTCCAAATTCTTTTTCAGGAAAATCAAGGATAAGAACGCTGGTCCAAGAGCAAAGATAAAGGAAGTGAGACAGGAGATAGATGAGATATATATTCTTCCAACAGCCCTGAAGGCCTTAGTTGAGTTCAAATGCACAAAAAAGATCAACTAAATGTGTTCTAGGAAGATTTACGTATGAATTCAAAACCATCTTCATTGTTGTTTCAAAAGTTTCTGTGGAATCTACTTCTACGTTGTTGACTCAAATGTTAGGTCTGATTCTATTATAACAGTCCTCATCTTTTTCTTTTTCTTTCCTTTCTTTCTTTCTTTTTTTTTTTTTTTTGAGACATAATCTCATTTAGTCACCTGGGGTTGAATGCTGTGGTATCATAGCTCACAGTAACTTCAAACTCTTGAGCTCAAGTAAGCCTCTTGCTTCAGTCTCCCAAGGAGCTGGGACTACAGAGGTCTGCCACAGTGACTTGCTAGTTTTTATATTTTTAGTAGAGACAGGGTCTCACTCTTTCTCAAGCTGGTCCCAAACTCTTGAGCTCAAGTGATCCACCTGCCTCAGCCTCCTGCTGGGATTACAGTTGTGAGGCACGGCCCCTGGCCAATCCTCATCTTCTAAAAGCTGTCACACATTGATGAGTTCCAATACAAAGGACATTACAAATATGCACAGTTCTGACTACATGTCTACATTCCAATGTCATTCGCTCTTTGTGTACCTTGCTGCATCTCCGTGGCTGCTATGTTTTGTGACCTTCTCCATAGAGCACTATTGAGTGCCTTGAGAAAGTCTCATAATGGATGCAAAAATAATACCTCCAGAGAAAATGATCTCAAAAAGTATATCTGCCATTATTTGGACCACAGTAGGATGGCATGAGGTATCTTCTTTTTATTTACCAAGACTGGTGATAAATCCTGTAGTTATTATCCCCTGTGCTGATTTGCTAGTGTGAGTGTGTTCACTTGCCTATAAGTAAAGTTGGCAGAAGAGGTTGCTGCTGAGTCTAGATAATTGAAGGTATCAAAAGTCCCACTTACCCATCCCTCCTGCCTGTCACAGAGAATGAAAAGTACATTATTACAGAGTTCTCCCCTGTGCCTGGAGTCTGTAGGGTTTATCTAAATGTATCTATCTTTATATGATGAGTTCTTAAACCACTATCTACTGCTTAAAACTTTGAAGAGGCAATGTTTCAGTTTGGTAACAAGGATTTGAACAAGATGTATGAAACATTTGAGCAACTAAGTAATCGGTTCTTCTAAGACAAGTGGTAGCTTAGTGCAGGAGTTCTGGGAGTCTGGTATGAGTTTAAGGGGAAGATTCAAGATTATGTGATTTTGTTTGAAAAGATGTCATTGCAGCAGTTAATGGAATGCCCTCATACTGCTTTGAAATTGCTACCTCCTAGTCCCTAACTGTCCTTTTTAATTCCTGACTTTTTATCCTGTTTAAGTGACAGCATTAGCCCTTGAAATTCCTCAGCACCATATCAAGCAGAACATACAAATCCGTGAAGGGCAAGTCTCTTCCCTTGAGGAGTTTGCAGTCTAATGAGCCTTATAACATGGACTTATATGGCCACACACCTGGTAATTCACTTTATTGAGCCTGAAAACTCTTGGAGCCCAATATTAGTCTAAGTATAATGTTCATTGGTTTATATTAAAAAGAATATTGTCCATATACCAGGGACCATTCTAGACTATGATGACACAATGACAAAGAAATCATACATGACTACAAAGGCATGTACATATGTAAACCAAACAGTTTTAGTACAATGAATGAATCATTTCAGTAGATGTTCAGATTAACAGCTACATGATCAGAACATGATGAAGAAATCTAATTCTGCCTGAAAGAGTCCAATGTATCTTCAGAAAGAAAGTTACGCTGAGCTGAGTTTGGGGGCCAACCCAAGACTTTATGACCTTGGAAGTCACTGGAAATAATAGACAAGACATAAATATATTTGACGTGAAAGGTAATCTGAACATGGCCCACTGGAATTCCCCAAGCCATCATGAGCAAATAAAGAGCAAATTCTGGGCAGGCAGCAATCAGGGGAGTTTTGATGTTTGGAGAACACTAAAAGTGGAAAAGAAAGCCATGCAGGAGAAGTAGGAAGCTGTTAAAATAAAGGTAAACACAAATCTTTGCTAGTATTTGTACAAAATGTATGTGAGTAAATATAGCGACTTTATATAGAATTTCATAAGGAAATTGATTACAAATGTGTTGGAGGGCAGTGGGGGAAGAAAAAGAAGATAAGTTCACTCAAAAGAGCAGTAACTGTAAAAATCCATTCCGTCCTGTACAGCAGAGAGAGCTAGTAAAATGCAATGGCCAAGAGCCCACAATTGCCATGACCTTGAGCGTTCTGCTCATAAAGTCAAGCTGTGTGTTCTGGAAGCCAGGAGGTGACACTCCTCAACCACTACTCTTGCTGCCATGGCCTCAGGGCAACCCACAGAAAGCAGAAGTAACGGCTTCTTACTTCATCCCACCTTCTAATCTAACTGGCAAGGGAGTTTGAGAAATGTATTGTGCAGGCCCCTGTTCCCAGCAGTACAAAGGAGAATATAGGAAAATGATTGTGGAGCCAAGAGGTAATAGACACTACCCAGCAACTTCATGTCCACACTTGAGACTATCCCGCCCTTATCTCCTTCCTCTAGACTCTCAATAAAGGACAACACAGAGGACACACATACTTGCTTTTATCTTCACCATTACCTACATACATAGTCATATCTGCTTATGGGAAACTGAAATCATTCTAAGTGTATACTGCAAACGAATAAGGGAAAGTTCGAATAAATTGGAGTGATGTCAGCTAAGAAGTAAACCTTTCCAAACTAGCTAATTAGAAAGCTAATAATCATCATCTCAGAAAAAAAAAAGAGTCTCCTCCATTCCCAATCTCTCTTTTTTTTTTTTTTTTTTGCCATCTTTTCAGGAAATGTTTAATAAGAATATTTTATTTAAATAAATCCTCCAGTAGGAAATGAAAAATTCATTGCTTTTACTTAGAAGAAGGTTGTGTACATAGTTATTCAAATTTATATATGCAGCTCACCAACATTCTGGACCATCCACATCACAGTTCTCAAAAGGACTTTAAAGTTTCAAAATTCTGTGTTTCCTTTGGCTTGCTACTGTCTTGATTCGCCCGCGCTTTATTAATGGTTCGCTTCATATCATTATCTGCGTCTTCATAAGTTTTCTTTAGAACATTCATCAGTCCCTCACTAGGATCCCTTCCAGTGTCACAGGAGGGCTTTACTTGCTCTTTGCATTTTTTCAACCTGAGTTAGGTAGTCGTCCCATTGTATTTCCTGTTTTCTTTCTACATAAGGTAAGAACTGCATCAGTCTTGACTTTTTTTGAACTGCCTTCCACAGAGATGGGCTTCGAGAGATTGTTCACAGTCATGGAGTAACACTTCCCATTCAGATTCTTAACCAAAAGATCAAATGACCGCTGTGGGAAATGCACCTGCACATTTTCAGTGGCAACCTGATAAACGCCGGGTAAGGTAATACAGATTTCCACACACTTATCTGACTGATCTCATCCACGATTACTGATTTTCACTGTATATCCTGTTGTAATGGAGTGACCGCAACAGCTGGCTTTTCGTCGTCGAGAGGTTCTGCTTTCCTCTGTGATTTCTGTTGCATTTGGTTCTTGATTTCTGTTTCAGTCTTGGATTTTTCAGCTCTAAGGGCATCACGTACTCTTTTCCCAGTGGCTTTTTCCAGCAACACCTTTGCTTCTTCTAGATCTTTCTGTAGCTCTTCCAAAGCCAAAGCCAGGTAGGCCCAAGCCGTGCAAACGCGGGAGCAGGAAATGCAGCACTGAGCCCGATCACTCCGAGGGCAGATCCCAACGCACAAGTGGCAGTGCCCACAGCCATCGGGTACTACCCACCTGCCCAGATCGCTGTCCTGCACATGTGCAGCTCTGGAACCTTCTGGAGGCCACCGCTACTGCCCCTCCCCCCACCCCCAGCACTGCCAGCCTCGGTCAGCCCCGCCCCATGGAGACTTCCCAATCTCTTTTTTAACCAATAGAATTGAACAACAACATATCCTCTTATTTCATACATTTGTGTTTTCTCTCTCTTTCTAAAAAAGTTTTTTGGCAGTCACTGCATCTACTTAGTTTTCACCATTAAAGACTTGAGTACAAAATAAATTGTATCGTTCCAACCCCAAAGTCTGACAATAAAAAGTAACCAAGCTAAACCTAATAAGCAGCTGTTCAGGTTGTTTAAATATATTTTATTGTACTTACTTAGATAGAAAAATAAGAGGCATCTGCTTCAGAAGAAGATTAAATGGCTAAAGATTAGAGAACAATAAGAACAGGGAAACTTAATTGGAAAAAACAGTAGATATGGAGCCAAAGAAAGTCTGGGCTTTCAATTTAATTTATGAAAGAGGACTGCTTTTAGAAATAACTAATTATTAATACATTTGTTGTTATTTAAAAGATTAACTTTTAAAAATAAACTAAAAACAGCAAGATTATTTTGTTTTTTGCTTTTACATTTCTATTTTCTCAGCAAAACATTAATTTTTCAAGGTACAGGATGTTAGTGGCACACAACTCTACAATGTTCTTTAGGGTGTGTTTTAAGAGGTAATTGGTGCCACTTGATTGAAAGTCTAGTTTGAGGAATCAAGTGATAAAAAGACTTAGAGTATAAAGCAAAGATGGATGTATTACATAGTTCAATGTAAGCATTTCAGGTTATGTATCAAATCAGGACACTGTACCCCATTAATGTACACAGTTATGATTTAATTAAAACAGACCAAAGAAAGCAACGTTTTTATACTTACAATTACTTTGCAACATTGTAAATGCATCCTATCCCTGCTGGATATTTGAGAAGGAATTTTCATGGTATTGATGCTTTTTTTTTATTATTATTGTTAGGGATTCATTGAGGGTACAAGAAACCAGGTTACACTGATTGCATTTGTTAGGTAAAGTCCCTCTTACAATTGTGTCTTGCCCCCAAAAGGTGTGTTATACACCAAGACCCCACCCACTCTCTCCTCCCCTCTCTCTGCTCTTCCATCCCCCCACCCATCCTTCCTTCTTTATCTCTCTGCTCTTCCCTTCTCCCACCCCCTTCATTAATTGTCATTAACTGTCCTCATATCAAAACTGAGTACTATAGGATTCATGCTTCTCCATTCTTGTGATGCTTTACTAAGAATAATGTGTTCCACTTAATAGACACATTTAAGGAATAGTAAGAATCTGACCGTAATCTCCAGTTCTAAAGGTAATTTTAGAAATCTCAGGATAGTGTTTTAGACTTTTTTCTAGCTGTTTCCTCTTCCCGGTATGCCCTTCCCTCAGATATCTGTTTGGACTATCCCATCACTTTTTCCTAGCTAGTGGCCTACTGGTTACACTATTTCATCCATTTTTTATGATAACTACCACTTCTGTAATACAGCCATGAGTCATGAAATGGCAATTGATGTAAAGGGGCAATTTTAATAGGCAAATTTTAAAAATTCAATTGCTATATACTTCTAGGGTTCAAAATTCAAAAAGTATAAGAGAATACTGCATAGTGAGGTGTTTCTTCTAGACACACTCCACACTGTCATCTCTTGACACCAGCAAAACCAGTTAGCTCAGGGGACATAACCTATTAGTGGTGGATCATATTAGTGGAGGAGGAAGCTTACAGATTGTTTCTCTTTTAATAAAAATATGGAGTGTTACCACTATTACATTCCCTGATGATAGGTTACAGAACTTAATGGGTTATGATATTTCATTTTGTATTTTATGTGGAAATTATTTAAAAGAAATCTCTGGAGCACCAAGATGCTACCTTGTGATGTGGTGGGAACATTATTTCTCCAGGGAGCGGTGATCAATTGATTCTTTAAGATGGATTGATTAATTAATTGATTCTGTATACCTCATGGAGAAGGATACCCATAACTATGTGTATTCAGCTTTATGATCAATTCATAAAATTTACATTTAATAAATACAACTTTCAAATGAAGTTTTACAAGCATTTAAACTATAAATAAGTGATTAAATTTCCTTTCAATTTAAACTGAAAACACAAGTTTACAGTGACTGACTCTTTTGAACACTACAATCTCCCCCTCATAAAGATATATTTCCACACACAAACACAAACTTAGCACATCTATCACTCTACTAATTCTTAAACCTGTTCTACAGTTTTAATATTATGGGTTTAATTCAGTTCTTTCTTGTTTCATACTTAATATTAATTATGTTGCTAGAGGTATAGCTATACTAATTTTGATATATACTTACAGCAGCAGTAATATTATTTTGATAACTTCTTCTAGCTGGACTAATCTTACCAGATCCAAAAATGAAATAATGACTTCTCAGAGCAGCCACGAACTTTCATTATCAAGAAATGGGATGAAGAAGTTGGATATTTTCCCCAAAATATTTTCCCAGCTTCCCTTTAGTGGACAATGTGTGAGTGGACACATTTTATTTGTTATTTTAATACTCTTTTTTAAGATCTTATTTTTGGTACGGATATTAATATTGTCATTATGTTGTCTCCTGGTATCTTCCCCAGGCATAATATACTTTAGAATACTCACTTAGTATTACATAACCCACTATCTTGTCATTATGATATATTGACTAGTCTTTTAGCATTATTAAAAACTAACATATTAGCTCGGTGCCCATAGCACACTGGTTATGGCACCAGCCATATACACCAAACGTGGCAGGTTCAAACCCAGCCCCTGCCAGCTAAACAACTGCAACAAAAAAAATAGCTTGATGTTGTGCCAGGTGCCTCTGTGAAAGAGAATCACTTAAGCCCAAGAGTTTAAGGTTGCTGTGAGCTGTGATGCCATAGCACTCTACTGAGGGCAACATAGTGAGACTCTGTCTCAAAAAAAAAAAGAAGAACTAATTTATTCCATGTTAGAATTTTACTATTATCAATGGTGCTATACTGGAACTTCACCTTCTAGAAGAAGATACAGGATGGATGAATTCTAAATTGTTAGCTCTCCTTAAGAATATTGGTTTCTTTTAAAGAGATGGAGACTTTACATCTTTTGTATTATTCTGGATTGCAGTGGAACACATTCTTTTCAGTAAATCGTCACAAGAATGGAGAAGCAAGAATCCACTGTGCTCAATTCTGATATGAAGGCAGTAGATGACCTAATACGTGGCGGGGGGTGTAGGGGAATGAGGGGAGAGGGGAAGTCGGAGGAGGTTGGGGAGTCATGATGTATGGCACACCTCTTGGGGGTGGGACACAATTATAAGAGGGACTGTACCTAACAAATGCAATCAGTGTAGCCTAATTCTTTGTACTCTTAATAAATCCCAAACAATAGGAAATTTAAAAAAATTTCTAAAGAATATTGGCTTATTTATTATCCTGGAATGATGTAGATATACATCTCCATCTGGGTTTGCTTGTGGCCACTGATTCTGACTGCCTGTTTAGTGCCCTCTACACCTGATTTTTATATTGTTTCACACGTACTGCTCATTCCTTCCTCAGCTGCTACAGATTTTTTTTTCCCCAGGACTTCTTGGAAAGGCTTTTCTCTTTATTCTTTTTACTATGCACAGATGGATGAAAGAGCATATCTATTCTTTACAGACATATGAAGAACTCATAAGAAGACAGAAGAAGTTGAACTCCTTTATGTACAATAGTAACTTCTCTGTGCTTGATAAAATAAGTATAAAAATTAAACATACCCTGATATAGTCACCACTTTAATACTCTAATTTTTTTTTTTTTTTTTTTTTTTGCAGTTTTTGGCTGGCACTGGGTTTGAACCCGCCACCTCCCGTGTATGGGGCCAGCACCCTACTCCTTTGAGCCACAGGCACCACCTCTAACTATCTTTTTATAACATTTACACAAAACCATTTTTTGGAATGTATGAGGAACTCATTGAACTTTATGGCAAACTTTGTTTAAATTAACACAACAGCAAGTATTATCCTTTAAGTTGTCACAACTTAACCAATGAAATCACTCTTTGTAGGTTCTTTGTCCTTTCAGCATTGCCTTGATTTTTGGTGATAATTGGACATATCCAGACATTTCTCTTCTCTAAGACATGGAACTTAGTACATCCCAATAATATTCCCATCCTTTTAGTTGAGAATGGCAACAGAATAAAGAAATAGGGCCTAGGATTACACAAGAATGCTGGTGGCACTCAGAAGTGTTTCTTTTGCATCTGATTCATTTTCATTAGTTACACAGGTAAAATGTGTGTGTGTGTGTGTGTATACAATGTACACATAACATGCTTCTTTTGAAGGCATGAATTCATACTATATTTTCTAACTTAAACATACGAAGTTTCATCACCACTAAGACTTTCTTCTACACAAACAGGACATTCTGATGTTCCAAGTCTGATACATATTACATACTAGGGAAGAAAATGCTTAAGCAAAGGATAATTTGCAGCATTTTACAATGTTTTCTAAGCAATCAAGTCTACCCTTAATCACGAAAGCAATTCAATTTTCAAAGCTTTATTGACAGAATGTAGTTTTCCAGAATCTGAATCCCATCATTAAGGCATTTGTGGGTAGCCCCTGTGCAGTTGAACCAGGCCTAGTGATTAGAAGAGCCTCAGACTTGGTTTAATACTCTTTTGTGGCTGTTTGGAATGTCTCAATCAGTTTTGGAAAAGATACCCCATTTTTATTTTGCACTGGACTCTGCACATTTATACTGAGTTCCACCTATAGTACGTGAACTATTAGATTAAAATTTAAGGTTCTAATTTCTTTGTCTTTTTATGTATCCCAAGTAAGGGTCAAAATTTTAGAATGTCTACTTCTAAAGAATTACAAATTATATTAAATCCCAGAGGCACAATTTCCCACTGTGATTCAAACCCCATACAAAATGTCTCCTCACAGACTGACGACAACCAGCCTTTAATGAGTACTTTAAATATTTGACTGATCATCAAAAATCTCTGGGACTCTTATAACTATGACAGTTCCTCCATGGACGGAATCCAAATATTTTAGGCTATAACCAATACATCTGTAATTTTTTTTTTCAATCTCTAGGTTCTTTTTCTTTGTTTTTAATTGGCTGGAAGCATGAAGCAAAGGTTTAATTAGGCTGTTGAAATTCATGATGTGAGAGGCTTGTGTTAGCAAATTTACTTTCTACTAGGTATTAACCTAATATGGTTTCTGCCTATTTCTAATCAACCAGCAGGGTGCCCACCAGGAAGGAATTGAGAAGTTCTACCTACTTCTATTCACAGTGGATGTGAGACTTCTCAGCTCTTAGATTCATGCTCATCTAACACTTCTAGGGAAATAGTGACAGAATAAATAATTTCTGATTTCTAATTTTATGACCCCTTCCCTCACTTGTTCCTCTATATCCTGCAGTGATTATGTGGGCTCAGTTGATTACAACTTTTTCCCTTTTCTCTTTCCTGAATCTTAATTACAGCTGTTACTGTCTCCTCCTCAGCCTTGTCATTTTTGTGGGAGAAAGAGACAGAAGACAATGGCCAAGCAGAGACAGAAGTACTATGTTTAATATGGACACCTATGAAGTCCCTGGTTTTCTGCTAACATTTATCTCACATACTCACTGCACAAGGGGTGGATTATTTCCTCCTGTACACTTTCATTTAGGTAGGCAGCCTAGAGTCTGTGACCTTTTCAAGAAACCAGGGCCTTTAGACAAATAACAAAGCAATTTTAACCCTAAAAGATACCGAATAAAACTGCAAAATCAGAATTAATAAGGACTAATTAAATGTATATTACATTTACATAATTGTTACTATTAATAATCATAAAAATTTTGTTACATTTGTAAATAATTTGTAGAATAGCTTTTCCTTACTTTCTGAAAATGCCTAAGTATACATGATGATTACTGAGAAATCACAGCCAAATATTAGTTAACTACATTATCCACAGCCAAATAATTGCAAAAGCAAAATTATAAAATTCATTACAATTTATTTAATTCAAAAAATATATTTAGGGATCAAATGAAAGAGCTCCAGTGGCAAAACAATTTGAACATCAAAATAAAGTAGTATTAGATTATAATCTGTGGTATAAAATAAATAGCTGTTCATGAAATCTTATGTGGGATTAACAAAATGGGGTATATATATATATATATATGTATATACCATGAACTACTGCTTGGCCATAAAAAGAAATAAATTTAATATCCTTTGGAGCAATATGGAAGGAACTGGAGATGAGTATGCTAAATGAAATATCTCAGAAATGGAAAATCAAACACCATATGAATTCTCTAAGAAGCTGGAACTAATCAGTGAGTTCAAAAAGACCTAAAAGACATTGGAAATCAAGAGGAAGGAGGGGGGAAAGGGCCAGGGTAAAAGCCGACCTAGCAGGTACAATGAACACATTTTAGGGGATAGGCCATATCCCTGACTCAGGCATTTTTTTTTTAAATTTTATTAAGTCAAATACACATAGATAATGAATACACTCGTGCATACGTGGGGTACAATGTGCTGATTCTTTTTTAGACAAGATGGTTAGATCAAACCAATCAACATAGCTTTCACCTCATTTACTTGATTATTGTGCCAAAACATCTATGTTCTACACTTCACAGATTTGACTTGTACCCTTGTCATATGCTCCATAAGTGTGGTCCCGGCTTTTACTCTCCCTCTTTCAAGCCTCCCTCCTCCCCTCCTTTCCCACTCTATTTCTCTCCTTCATCCTGGGCTATAGTTGTGTTCTATATTTCATAAGAAAGTGTAAGTAAATATAAGTGGGTTTCACAGAAGTACTGAGTACATTGGATACTTTTTCCTCCATTCTCTGACTCAGGCATTATAAAAGCTATTTATGTAAGAAAAACATTTGTACCCCCTTAATATTTTGAAAAAGAATTTTTTTCAATAGCCATGAGTTGATGGTGACATAAATAAGTCATTGAATAAAAATTTAAATATATTTAATGTGGGTAATTTTAATATATACAGTGTAATATGTGGATACCACCAAACTTTAGAAAACCAAAAGTCTACCAATGTCTTAAATTATCCTTATTAGGGCAAATTTCCATTAGGTACACACTAAGGCTTTAATATAAGTCTGGAAAATCAGATGGTGGTTGACCTAACAAACCACAACCTGGGGGGAGGAGTCAAGATGGCTGACTAGAAGCAGTTTTGGCCAGAGGGAGAGAAATTGGACTGAAGTGGACTTGGAAAAGCCAAAGGTGGGGAGCTGAGCACAGGGAGAAGAAAGTAAGGTGCACATCATTCCTGCTGAGACAAGCTCCAAGGCCAAGAAAAAGGAAGAAAAATAATAACAATCAGATATGGAGCAACTAGTTGGAAGGTGCCTGTTGCCAAGGGGACAGGATAATTCTCTCCCAACCAGGAGGTCCCCCAGTGGGATTTCCCTAAGACAGCATGGAACAAAGGACTTCTCACCTCACCCCATGGGAGAAAGCTACAAAGTCCTGGTCCTCCTACACCTGGGGGTTCTATCCTGAACCCAGGCCCCATCCTGCCTGGCACAAAAGTGAACAAATATTCTTTCTTTGCAATCTTGAGTCCATAGCTCACCCTGCCCCCTATCTTGGTTGACTGATGGACTGCCTCCTGCAGAGGCTGGAGTGTTTGGTGAATTTTCTGAGAGGCCCAGCAATGTGTGGGCTCCTGAGCTATTTTGTGGAAACAGTGGCACCACAGTTCTGATTTTGGCTAAGAAAGGGGTGATCTTTCCTGACTCCCCTTCCCACTAGAAAAGACCCTTCTCCAGCTGCCTCCCCACTCCACCCCCACCCCCCACTCCCGCCAAACTTTCAGACAATCTGCCTGTGGATTCTTCTCTCTGGGCACCTAGTGACCCTCTAAACTCATTTATGTGGGTGTTGCTCACTTTGCCTGAGTGAGTTTGACTAGAACTTTCAACCAGAGGTTTCCACAGATTCTTGTGCTCCAGATGCCGCTGTCTGGGGCTGCAGGTTCACCATTTGTTTGCCTTTGTTTGAGCAGTGATGAGGGTGTTGCAGCAGTGAGGGGCTGATTTAGAAGGTCTGTTTGGGGATTCCCCTCCTCCAGCTACACCCATAGTGGGGTGGGACCACAGATGTGTATATTTTTGTCCTGCAGAGATTCCAGTGAAATGCCAAGACTCCTTAGGATTGGGTAGAGGGTGGGATGACACCAAGACAGAGCCAGGTTATGCTATCTCACCAAGCCAGATCTCAGAGACTCTGGCAATGGCTGTGAAAAGGACCTTTATGAGGCTATAAGATAAAAGCCACAATCACAAGCTCCAGCTTATTAGAGAAGAGATGGTTAACTCCAGTTCCTGGGACCTCCTGATCCAGTCCTACCCCACCAGCTTTTAATTGCCAAATAGGTCAATGCAGTGTTTCCTAAGGGTCCCCAGTTAGATTATCTCTTAATAACTGTTCAGGGACATCCTATCATTTTAACTAAAAAAAAAAAAAAAAAACTAATACACTTTTTAGAAAACTGAAAATACTCAGGGGAAGAGCCAGCAGAGAACTCTGGAAACATGATAAATCAGAGCATATCAAGTCCCCCAAGAGATTATAAGTGAGATACAACAGAAAATACCATCCATAGAGAAACAGATGAAATGTCAGAAATAGAATTCAGACTATGGATGGCAAATAAAATGGTTGTAATTGAGGAGAAAATGGAAGTAGAAATTCACAAAATAATTCAAAAGTTGTCTCAAGAAACTAATGAATTCAAAGATAAAATTATGAAGGATTTGAACATAATGAGGAAAGCTATAGCAGAACTTAAGGGAAAAAGGCATTTGAGGAACTTCAAAACAAAGAAGAGACCCTCAATAATAGAGAAGAACATGGAGAATAAAGAATTTCAGAAATTGAAGACAAGACTTTTGCACTAGCCCTATCATTCAAAGAAATAGAAAAAAGGAGAACAAAAACAGAATAGTCCCTGAGAGAATTATCGTATTATTTCAAAAGATCAAACATTTGAATTATAATGATTCCTGAAGGAGAATAGAATTGTCCTAAAGGCACTGATGGTCTACTCCAAGATGTTATGGTGGAGAATTTCTTAAACATTGCAAGAGACACAGAAATTCAGATATTAGATACTTTCAGAATCCCTACATGACTCAATACAAAGTATCTCCTAGACACATAGGAATTAACTTTCTCAAAGTTAATATGAAGGAGAAAATCCTGTAAGCAGCCAAGCATAAGAAAAGTCTTATTGACAAAGAGAAAAATATCAGGATGACTACAGATCTTTCAGCTAAAACATTTCAAGCCATAAGAGACTGGTCATCAGCCTTTAACTTTCTTTTCTTTTTATTATTTTTTAGACAGAGTCTCACTTGTCACCCTCAGTACAGTGCTATGGCATCAAAGCTCACAGCAACCTCAAACCCTTGGGTTCAAGTGATTCTCTTTCCTCAGTCTCCTGAGTAGCTGGGATTACAGGTGCCTGCCACAATGCCTGGCTATTTTTAGAGACAGAGTCTTGCTCTGGCTCAGGCTGGTCTCAAACTGTGAGCTCAAGCAATCCACCTGCCTTGGCCTCCCAGAATGCTTGGATTATAAGCATGAGCCACCACACCTGGCCTTGACCTTTAAGCTTCTTAAACAAAATAATTTTCCATCCAGGATCCTGTATCCCATTAAACTGAGTTTCATTTGTGAAGGACAAATCAAATATTTTACTGACATGCAAATATAGAGGAAATTTTACGTAACTAGACCAGCCCTACAGGAAGTACTCAGACCCATTCTTCATAATGACCAGTACAATGGTCCACCACTAAAGTAAACATCCCACAATTTAAGGAAGAAAGTTCATCTTTCACAATGGTGAAAGAGATAAAAATATGCTCTGGGCCTCTGAAAAATGAGACAACCAAACTCTACCATACCTATCAATTCTCTCAATAAATGTGAATGGCTGAAATTCTCCTCTAAAAAGGCACAGGCTGATTGACCAGATGCAAAAGCTCAGGCCAAATATCTGTTGTCCTTAAGAAACACACCTCAAAGGATAAAACAAGACTCAGGATGAAGGGATGGAAAACAATAATCCAGGCAAATGGAAATCAGAAAAAAGCAGGGGTTGCAATGTTACTTGCCAGTACAATTGGATTTAAACCAATAAAAATAGACAAGATTGGACACTACATACTTGTTAAGGGAAGGACACAACATGAAGGGATTTCAACAATTAACATAAACACACCCTATCCAAATGCTCCTTGATGTATTAAAAAAAAAAAAATCCCTAACTGATCTGAACAATATGATATTTTCCTGCATTATAATAGTTGGAGATTTTAACACCCCACTGGCAGTACTGGACAGATACTCCAAGCAGAAACTAAACAAATAAATAATGGACTTAAACATGTCCCTGGAACAAATGGACTTAATATACATATACAGAACATTTCATCCTAACAAAACTGAATACACATTCATCTCGTCAGTCCATGGATCATTCTCCAAAACTGATCATATCTTAGGAGATTTAAATCTAACTTCGACAAATTCAAAAGAATAGAAATTATTCCTTCTATCTTCTCAGATCATCATGAAATAAAAGTTGAACTCCACAGCAATAGAAATCTTCATACCCAAAGAAAGTCAAGGAAACTTAATAACCTTATGCTGAATGACAGCTGGATCAAAGACAAGAGTAAAAAGGAAATCATTATATTTCTTCATAAAACTGATAATGAAGCCACAAGCTATCAAAACCTGTGGCATACTGCAAAGGCAGTCTCAAGAGGAAAATTTATGCCATTAGTTGGCATCAAGAAAACAGAAAGAGAGCAAGCCAATAACCTAACAGGTCATTTCAAGCCACTGGACAAGGAAGAACAATCTAACACCAAACCCAGGAGAAGAAAAGAAATAAAACAAAAATAGAACAGAATGAAATGAAATTGAAAACAAAAGAATCACTCAGAAAATCAGAGAAAAAAAGATCTTTGAAAAATGTTCATAAAATTGATAAACTCTTGACCAGGCTAACCATAAACAGAAAAGTAAGGTCTCCAATAACTTCAAACAGAAACAATCACAGGGAAGTAACAGCAGATACCACAGAAATACAAAAGATCTTCAATGTTACTACAAAAAACCCTCTATGTCCAGAAATATGAAAATGTAGAGGAAATGTACTAATACCTAGAATTATGTTATCTTCCTAATTTCAACCAGAAAGAATTAGAAATTTTGAATAGACCTATATCAAGTACTGAAATAGCATTAACTATACAAAATCTTTCAAACCAGAATTCCACCAAACCTTCAAAGAGAAACTAATACCTATATTGCATAATCTATTTCAAAACATAGAAAAGGAAAGAATCTTCCCAACACATTATATGATGCAAATATCACCCTGATTCCAAACCAGGTAAGAATGCAACAACAAAAAAAAAACTATATACTAATATGATAATAAATATAATTCAAAAATATTCAATAAGATCTTAGCAAGTGGAAATCAGTGACACAATAAAAAAGTTATATACCATGATCAAATTGTTTTTATCCCAGGGATGCAAGGTTCATTCAAATATGTAAATCCATAAATATAATTCACCACAAAAATAAAATATAAAATGAAGAAAATATGATTTTCTCAATTGATGCAGAAAAGGTTTTGACAATATCCAGCACCTTTTCTTGATAAAAACACTTAAGAAAATAAGCTTAGGTAAGGCATATCTTAAGAGGCCATCTACAACAAACCCACACACAATATCACATTGAAAAGAGTTAAACTTATAGCATTTCCACTCAGATCTGGAACTAGACAAGGATGCCTAGTGTCACACTGCTATTCAACATAGTACCAGAAATCCTAGCCACTGCAATCAGACAAGAGAAGGAGCTCAAGTATATTCAAATGGGGACAGAGGATGTCAAACTCTCACTCTTTCTGATGAGATCTTATACCCAGAAAATGCTAGGGTTTCAAATACAAAGGTCTTAGAAGTGATCAGGAATATAGCAGCATCTTGGTATACAAAATCAATTCCCACAAATCAGTAGCCTTCATATATGCTAATAACAGTCAAACCAAGAATAAAATCAAAGACTCTATGCCTTTTACAGTAGCTACAGAGAAGATGAAATACCTGGGAATATATCTAACAAAGGACATGAGAGATCTTTATAAAGAAAATTATGAAACCTGAGAAAAATCACAGCAGAAGATATTAACAAATGGAAGAATATACCATGCTCATGTCTGGGAAGAATCAACATCATTAAAATTTCCATACTACCCAAAGCAATCTACAGATTTAATGCAATCACCATCAAAGTACCAATGTCATACTTTAAAGAACTTGAAAAAAATAGTACTTCGTTTCTTAATGGAACCAGAAAAAACCCAATAGCCAATACAATTCTTAGAATTAAAAGCAAATCTGGAGGCATCATATTATCAGACTTCAGATTATAGTACAACTCTATAGTGATCAAAACAGCATGGGATTGGCACAAAAATAGAGACATAGATATATGGAATAGAATAGAGAATCTAGAGCTGAACCCAGCTACATATTGCCATTTAATCTTTGATAAGTGAAACAAAAACTTGCACTGGGGGAAAGAATACCTCTTTAATAACTAGTGCTGAGAGAACTGGTTAGCTACATGTAGAAGTCTGAAACTGGACCTGCACCTCTCACCATTGCAAAAATTGATTTTCACTGGATAAAAGATTTAAATTTAAGACATGGAACAATGAAAGAGAGTGTGGAGAAAATGCTTAAAACTATTGGCCTGAGAAAAGATTTTATGAGGAAGAACCCCCTCTGGCAATTATAGCAATTCCAAAAGTAAATAAATGGGATTTGATGAAGCTAAAAATCTTCTGCACAGTTTAGGGTACTAAAACTAAAGCAAACAGACAGCCTTCAATATGGGAGAAGATTTTTGCATGTTACAAATCTGACAAAGGCCTGATAACTAGAATCTATAGAGAACTCAAATTAATCAACAAGAAAAGAGCAAACAACCCCATTTATAAGTGGGCAAGAGACTCTGTAGATGACAGATGAATGACCAAAAACAAGAAAAAATGCTCATCATCTTTAATCACCAACCTGAGATACTGCCTAACTCCACTAAGATTAGCTGACATTGCAAAATCCCAAAACTACAGTTGCTGGCATGGATGTGGAGAGAAGGAAAATCTTATACACTGCTGGTGGGGTTGCAAACTAATACAACTTTTATGGAAAGAAGTATGAAGAATTCTCAAAGAATTAAAAGTCCACCTTCCATTTGATCCTGCAATTCCATTCTAGGTACCCAGAAGAACAAAAATCATTTTGCCACAAGATTGTTTCAATAGAATATTTATTGCAGCTCAGTTCATAATTCCCAAGTCATGGAAGGAACTCAAATGCCTATCAACACATGAACGGATTAACAAACTGTAGTATATGTACACCATGGAGTACTATTCAGCCATAAAAAATGATGGAGACTCTACATCTTTTTATGTTTGCCTGGATGGAGTTGAAGCATTCTTCTGAGTAAAATATCTCTAGAATGGAAAAAACATCAATACTAATTTGAAACTAATATAGAAACAATTACATGGCCACACAAACAACAAAACACAAATACAATCTAGCAAGGGGAGGGGAGAGGATGGTGAGGGGAGGGAGAGCAGGGAGGGCCATTGGCAGGATCTCACATAAATGGCACAATGTGAGGGTGTTCAGCACACTCCTCGGTGGAGGGCTCGGGCTCTTTATAGCTTGAACTTTTCCTTGGAAATGACAACAATGCAACTGTTGTGCCCAAGAGTTCCACAAAGACCACACTGCCAAACAAGCCAAATTTACAGCCAAGTCCTTTTATTGAAGAACCGGCCAGTGACTGCCTCAGTGTTTCAACATGGGGTTTCTGAGAGCAGCCCTGAATGCTTAAGGAGTTGGGTTTTTAAGGCTTGGTCTGCATCCTGGTTGGCACGCAGGCTGTCCAGGTGCATTCGGGTGGGGTAGCAAGCAAGCATTGTACAGAAGCAGAATTTTGTGGTTAGTTAGTCGTCATACATTTTTGTTTTAATATTTTCCTCTGTACATCTTTGTCTCAGTATTCTTTCCACCTGGCATTGTTTAAAGGTCAGTCCAGGGATAGTCAGTTCATTTCCCAGGGAGTTAGTCAAGTAAGAAGTTAGAGAGAACTTTCCCATCTATCTTGGGAGTGAACCAGACTTACTTCATTTTGTTGAGGGCTTGCAGCCCAGGAATTTGTCAGGAGTTACCTGGTATTTTTCCATAATAACCTAGGCCTAACAGTAACCTACAAATTTGTACCCTCCATATTAATATGAAATTTTAAAAAATAAAAAGAATTATTAAAACATCTTGGCAAAAGCATTGCCTGTGGATGAACATGGGTGAGTAAGGGGAGAAAATCATTGCCCATCCAATTGTCAAATGAAACTAATTATCTGCTCTCTGAGTTTCTTAAATGCCTTTTAATTATATTTGATTTTAATTTCTTTCTATGTCTCTGAGTCAAATTATTGCCCACTTTTTTACAAATATACAGAAATGTCTACCTAACTCTCAATAAACTGGTTTTGCAAGGACCTCTTGGACAGAAAAAACAAAACAAAAGAAAACAAAACAAAAGCACAAGCTGATATGTTGTAGTGGTAATTTCAAAAGTTTTGCTAAAATGAAATCTTATGCAAAACCCGATAGTTTAATTTTTACTGTTAAAAATATGTGAATGGATAAACAGAAAGACTGAGAGAAAGAGAGAGACAAAGGGAGAGAGAGAACGAGAAGAAGAAAGGAAAGAAAGATGGAATGGAAAATAGCAGAATTACTTTACCCCTCACCCACCTCAGCAGCCGTAAGCAGCTCTGCAGAACTCTGACCTCCCGTGGAACTAAGTTTGTAATTTTCTGATACAGTAGAAAAAGCTGAACATTTGAAAGCAAACCATAGATTTGGAGATACTGCACAGTATCTGGAATACATAATAAAATCTTAGAACTCAATAAGAAGACAAAAATCCCCAATAAAAAATGGCAAAGGATGTGAAGAGACACTTAGCCAAATAAGACATATGGAGGACAAATAACCACAGGAAACCATAGTCTCAACACTATCTGTCACTAGGGAAATGGAAATCAAAACAAGTTACCATTGTAAGCCCACTAGAATGGACACAACTGGACTCAACACCAAATGTTGACAAGGTTTCAGAGCAACTGGAACTCTCATGCTGCAGGAATGTGAAATGGCATAATTGCTTTTGAAAAGAGCTTGGCAGCTTGTTATAAACATACATTTACTATAAGACCCAGCATGCTAGCTGTTTACTAAACATAAATAAAAACATATGGCCATACGCGGACCTGTATGTTTATAGCAGCTTTATACACAGTAGCCCAAATTGGAAACAACCCAAATATCCATTAACTGCCGAATGGATTAAAAAATTTTAGTCTGTCCATACAACGGAATTTTATGCAGCAAGAAGATAGAACAAACTATTTATTTATTCAACAACATGAATAAATCTCAAAAGCAATATGTTAAGTGGAAAACATAGTTGAGTCCATCTATGAAATCTGGAGACAAGCAAACGCAAGGGAGAGAGAATTCAAATCAATGGCTGATGGAGACTGGGATGGGGCAGTGAGAGAAGTTTGGGGAGTGATAAGCTTTGATTGTAGTGATGGTGCAATGACTACACGTACATTTGCCCAAATTCATCAGGGTGTGAACTAAAAGGGTAACATTTACTGTGCACCAACGATAAATTGTACCTCAACAAATCTGACCCACCCAAAGATGTCATATGGAAAAGGACGTGGCACATGATAAGCGTCTAATAAATGTTCATTTACTTTAAGAATACCTTGGGTGGCACCTGTGGCTCAAAAGGGTAGGGTGCCGATCCCCTATGCTGGAGGTGGCAAGTTCAAACCCAGCCCCGGCCAAAAAAAAAAGAATATCTTTAAGAGATTTTTTTTCTTAACTGCAACTACTGTGGGCCTTTTTTAGTCTTGGCCCGACAAGTAGAGTTAAAGGAATAATCCTATCTTAATTCTCTTTTTATCAGGTTTGTTCTCTCTTTCCCATTGCCTGCATTGACTTTACCCCCACGAGATTGAAACAGATTGTAATTTCATTACGACTATTGATGTTAGTAGGAAAAACCTGATTTAGTCCAGGTAGAAATCATACCCTCGTTATTTCCCTTTGGAGGAGAAGATAAGCTTACCCTACTTCTAAATATTGATTTATTAGGAAAACACAAACTCAAAAGCAGACAGCAATGTTCACCAATTGCCTTTGCAGCAAAATTAGAGATTACAAAATTTGAATTGAGTACAGAATGTTGATTAAAAGTCAAATATTTTTTCCAGAGAAAAATCATAGAAAGATATTTTAATATATAACTTAGACTTTTAAATGTCACAAACTCGTTGCTTAATGTTTTAGGATAGGAAAGATCAGCTGATTCCAATGCATATCTTCTTAAAACGAAGAGATGTAATTTATTAGTAACATCGTTTCCAAATTGCATTAATTTTGCATCTGTCTTAAGTTGTATAGAATCTCTCTATGCTCATTCTATAATGTAAGCTGCCTGGGGACAGGGAGCGTGTCTGTTTGATTCAGCTCAGGCCTAGTTACACCAAATCACTAGACAATATCGTCCTTCTCGTCTTTCTGTCTTCTCTGTTTTCTGTCTACAATTCTGGAGGTCACAGAGAGCAGAGGCAGGGACTGAGTGGTGGGAGATTTGGGTCAAAAGTGATTCAGATAAGACTAGCTAGTTCTTCAAGTTATTTTAGTTATGGAAACTAAATGATAGGTATATGGAGTTCATTATATTATTTTTTCTTTTTTGTTCCTTATTTGAAGTGTTCCAATGTAGACAATACCATGCAAGTATATATAGGTAGGTGGATGTGGGGAAAAATTAAAAGTGGACTGTGTGTGTCAAGAAAGGTAGAGGGGAATAGGAAAAATTGGATAACCTCTTAATATGCATGCATAATTAACTACGCTCTGATCATATCATTAGTGCATCATAGATGCTTCTATGCTTCATCCTGTGTACATTTAATCAGAGATTGTTGTTGGATTTTGAGTGGATCTAATAAATATTAATCCCTTTGCTTACTTAAATTCTGAATTTACTAAGAAGCTCAGAAGAATCAGAAAGATAGGGAATAAAATCCATCATTTATTACTGATATTGATCAACTGGAGAAGTGGTTTGGGGTCCATTAGACAAGCAGACTTGCTAATACTTCACTCACAAATTGGAAGATTTACATACTCAGTCACAAGCAGAGCTCGATATCCAGCCCTGTTCTTTGTGGGAGCTTGTCTTTATAAAACACTGGGCTCAAAGCAAAGTAAAATGTGGGTGTCTCTGTGAGCAATTGGAAAGAGAAAGAAAGGGCCTGAGACATTTATGCCAGTTTCTCATTCTCAAGTCACCAATATCCCTGACGGAGAGAAGGAGAAGGTAGAAGTGAAAAGCTAAAGAATGTCCCTCTACAAGAAAGGAAAACCTAATGGGATATAAAAGTATCCTACTGAATAATCAACAGAAACCTTTACCTGGGAAGTCAACAGAAAGACAATATCACCACGGCTCTAACCATTGGCCTTGTTAGATTAGATACTCTGCTTATTATAACTATATTGGAAGACTCTGCTGTTGACCCCTTGAAATATGCTTGAGTTTTACTTAAAACCATGATTGTACCATGGGAAGCTCTGTGGCCTAAAAAAGAGAAGATACTCCAGAAATATATTTCTCTAGAGAATTGTTAGAAGCCAAATTTAATTCTTGGTTCAGGAAGATTCAGTTGATGCTTCAGGAGAGGATCGTTTCTATTTTATTGATTGTGGTTTTGGGAAGTGTTTAAAATTCCAGTAGATATTCCTGGCAAGGGAGCTTTTACCATCTGTCATTATTTCAGCATGTATTTTCAAAATGATTTGTTATTTTGATATTTTCCTTTAAGATGTCCTCAAATATTCTGCAGTCATGGCTAAGAGTGGAGATATTTGGTCATTACCTGGTTATCTTGTCCTGGAATGTCTCTGTGACATTTAGCATTAGCTGTGTTGATAATTTGTCACGTCAAGAGATTTTACCTTCCTTTGAACTCTTACAGGGCTTTATTTGTACCTTCTTGTGATATGTATTCCACGGCTTGCCTTATACATACTGGTGTCTATTTGTACCAATCCTATAAAATAGTAAAGTTCCCAAAGGGATGGAATCATATCTAGGTCAACTTCTTTTTTTTTCTTTAATCACAGTGCCTAACACAGAGTAAATACTCAATACATGTTTCTTGAATGCATGAGTAACCATATGGCAAAAAAAAAAAAAAAAAAAAAAAATTAAAGTACTGTCTTTTTTTCACCCAGATTGTTTGCTCTGTTTTTCTCTTACTATTATTCTTATGCAAATCTCTCTGCCTCTAAAGGTTCTTTGCTTTCAGGTAATTTTTCTAACATAATCTTTGTTAACTAGCATGCAATCCTATTCTATCTCTTTCTCTATCCTCTAATCTCCAGATTTTCTAGGCTTAAAATACAGCAACAAAGAGAAAAAGGATTAGTCAGAGAACATATACTAAGTTCAAATACTTTTTGGTATTGCTTTAAAATACCTGCTTTGTCATAATAATGCAGGCACTGTATTTTTAAAAAAATCAAATCTATAGAAGAGCTTGTAGAGCTTGTGGTAAAAAGAAATAATTGGCCCTACATGTTTGTCACAGCCCTATTTCTCTCCCTACTTGCAAGCACTTTTAACAGTTTTTAGATCTTTTTATAGATACTATCGCATTTCTAAATATGCTTATATCACAATTTATTGGCTCTTCATATGTCGATGAGATGCTATCTCACTTTGACTGCCACCCAAGATCTCTCCTCTTCCTCCTACACATATACATGTATTTTACATCCATTTCCATTATAACATTAAATAGCATGCTTGAACCTTTCATTCTCTCACCTATACATAGTAGGTTTAACGTTTTTAAATTAAGTGCCCCTTTTACCTAAGGCCACCTGTGAGTACGTGTAGCATATTTGTATCAACTAGGAAACAATATTATTTCAGATGGACTCAACCCATGTAGGCATGCCTGGGAGCGCCTGTGTACAAAAGAAACATGGCCCATCTCCCAGATGTTAGCTTTTAGCCCTCACTGTAGTGTTAGCTGGGCACCTTTGTGCAGTGCACAAACTGTGCAACCACACACTGAGCCCGGACATCCCCTTCTCTTTTCCCTCTTTCCCCTTTCATTTCTCACTAGTATCAAATGTACTTTACTTGCCAATATTTCTATTCTATTTTATAACCACAATCATCCACATTTTATATATAGGTTGAATATTAATGTAAGACATTTATATTACTATAAAAATACATTATTCACTATAGAAAAAATTGTGGTTACATATCCTTTCTTTGGTTTTTTGAATTTGCCATTTTAACATTTGTATTCTCTTCCTCTCTTCCTTTCTTACTCTCATTTGGAGAGCAGTTAATTGATCTTAGTACCTGCTGCATTTGGGGAGTTTCCTCATCGTTTTCTTAGATTGAAGCCACTATTTTCTGAATCTCATGCTTTAAAAAAATAATTGTTGTCTAATCTTGCCAGGTTGGAGCAGAACCTCAAGCAAGTACTTACAAGAAGAGATAAATTTTCTCATTTCCTACACATGCAAATTGTTTCCTCTTTGTCCTCAAATTTCCATTGGTAGAAACCAGAATTCTCCATTGAATACCACGGGCTCCTCCCAGACCCCTGTCCTGGCTCCACTGTTTTCTAGCATTCACTACAGTAAAGGAGGTGTCTGTTCTCTGTCACATCTCACGTTATCTGTTTTTTTCCTGCCTATTTCCATCAGCATAATTCTACCACCAAGAGAAATTTGTTCTAATCTCTTTATTGCTCTTACATTTCATATCTATGTTTAGATACTATTCTTTTTAAAATCAGATATTCTAGTAAGCCTCTTGAATAGGAAATTTCACATCTTTCTTCATCTCGGGAACTTTTCAAAAATATATTTGATGATTTCTTCACCTCTATTTTCTCTGGTCTTTCTTTTTGAAACTGCTGAAAGTCAGATGTTAAATCGCTTGGTTGCAAACCTTATCATTCCTCCCATATTTTTACTCTCTTGTCCTTTGGAAACGTACTGGATTCTGAGACAAGACTGCATGGATTCTAATCTTATCTCCTTACCTATCGTCTGTTTGAGCCATGACAGTTTCTTAACTTTTCTTGCTTATATATCCTCATCTATAGCTTGGACTGATAGTGCTGGCTGTCATAGGATTGCTCAGATAACTAAATGAATTATCACATTTATTACAGTGCTTGCCACAGAGTAGGCACTTCAGAAATGGTAGTTACTATTACTAGAAATAGTGTGCATTACATGCTAGTTGAGTTCATGGACTGCAGAGTTAGATTAACTGGGTTTTAATATTGGCTCCTGAGCTAAGTGAGCTTGTGAATATAGATAAGAGCATGATGTTCTTATTTATAGCTGGGGCATAAAGAAGGGCTCACTTTAGGTATAGCCTTTCTTTATGCCTCAGCTATATGTAGTAAATATGAACATCATACTGTTAACTAAATGACGGGCTCACTGTGTTGATAAAACACAACAGTCCCTGGCTTTTGGAAAATGTAAGCTATTTGGTAAAGTTCTTTGACCTTGTCTTTAAAATCTGATAGTGGCTTGTATACTTTTCAATCACGTTTTTAGTTTACGAGATCTCCATCATAATCTGCAGTTCCTTCTTCATAGTATCTTGCTCATCTTTGTGAATACACATCTTCCCCAATCTCTCTGAAGATGCCAATTTGATACTCTACTCCAAGAATAACCTCAATGTCTGAGCAATTCTTAACATCTGCCTATTGTTTCCTTTGCTTTCATTTAGAAGTCTTTCCTTTCTTTTTACCTGGTCATTTTGTGTTTCAGAACCAGTTCTGAAGGCTAACCTGGGGTTCTGTGACTGAGTGGTGTATGTCAATAATTACTGTTGCTTTAGGGGGAGTGGGCAAGAAGCTAGACGTTTGTTAGGTTGGGTAGCAACCCCATTGGAGGAAGCAGTAGATTTTTCTTTAATATAACAATATTCACATGGCCTTCCATGGTTCCCCCAGTTTCTGTTCAGTATCTTTGGGGAAGATCCCTCATGTCTCCCCTCTGAGATAAACACCTGTCTTCTGCCTGCCAGGATTGATGGAGTGGGGAAATCAGCTATTCTGTAGTCAGAGCTTCGGTTAGGCCCCCGTGCACACTCCTACTTCTGGGTCTGAAGCTGCACCAGGGCACCTCTGCAGGCTGTGTGCTGGTCAGAGCAGAACCCACCCCAGTGCACCCCTGCAGGCTGTGCACTTCTCTGTGGCAGCACTTACAACACGGACTCCAGGTGGCAGCTTCTCCCCCTTAGTCCCTACAGCCAACGGCACCTTTCTTTACCTTTCTGCCTTCCAGAAACTTACTGAAATCTCTTTTCAGTTGATAGCCTCTCCCATTTTGTATGTTGTTACAGGCAAAGACACTTTTTATTCCTTTCCTACTGACTGAATGAGTTCCTTGGGAGGAACAGGAGAGAAGCGAGGAAGTCCATTCTGCCGTCTTTAGTGAGCACTGTTGGAGATATATTTCAAAAGGATTCCTTGGTTGACCTCAGCTACATTTTAACACACTTTAGTTTCAGTGAATTAGTCCTACAACATTCCCAAGAATAAAGTATGATACACAAAGAGGTTTATTAAACTGTAAAGACATTTTGTTCTGAGTTTGTCAATAGTAAGGAGTATAGTGCCCTTTCTCTGTCTTTTGGTAGCTTATGTATGTATAATTCATACCTTTTAGATATAAGGAAGCTTCATCTTTATTCAGTCTTCTTTTGATTAATGTAGTAACTCCAGGAATATAAAGTTCCAGGGATATTTGGCAATATGAACATTTCTTTTGCTAACTAAAATTTCTCTTCCCCCTTCCCCAAATCCCAATCTAGTCTCTTACTCTGGTGATATTGTCTAGATAGTAAAGAACTGTATAGACAGTCCAATCCATATAGCCTTGAACAGAGCTAGTTCTAATAACCACAATATTCTTTTCATCCTTTTATTGGAAAAAAATGTTTTGAATGTTTTCTATGTACAAAGCATCAGAGGCACATGGCTCCCATGACAGGGATTTGTCCTACAAGATTCCGTTTAGTCCAGACCCACTTAGTTCTATCAGCTTTCCTGACTTGAGCACCTCTCAGAAGAATGCACTTCTTCTTCCACCCTTCTAGAATCAGTAGGCATCAAACAGGAAAAAGCTTGGGTGCATTTTGCTGTTACTTGCTCCCTTGAATGTTCTTAGGGGCTTTCTGGGGATGTGGTTGGTGAGAGATAAGCAGAGAGTATACCCGATTGAACTAAATGCATTCAAAGCTTTCTAACACAAGCCCAGCATTCTGGGGAGGGCACCAGAGGAAGGTATAATTATACTTTCTGGAACAGTGCATATGAACTATCTCTTAGTTTCATCCCAGAACCTCTTGCGAAACTAACTCAATAATACATACAAATAAGGTCAAGTAGTACCAATGTCACTGTTTTTTTGTTATAGAATCCACTCACCTTTGAGTCACTCCAAAACTCCTTAACTACCACAAAAAAAGGGGTGACACTGAGAACCTCACATTTTAAATTCTGCACACAAAATTTTTTGGATACAGCAGTTGTTCCTTCTTTTCTTAATGAGGCGGACAGCCACTAGAGGCCCTCCCAGTCCAGAACTCAATAATGGACTTGGAATGCTAACCAGCTCTCAGCAGAGTGGTTGAATTAGCCGGGAGGTAACCATGGGGGTGATTAATCAGTACCAAAGCACATATTTGCCAGTAATGTCCACAACCGGCACGTTATATGCCTGCGATCTGCTACACAGTCTGTATAGGCCTCTTTTCTACTGTTTAGCTTCAACAATCATTTCTGGGTTTATTTGTTCACTTTTTATCCCTTACCTGAAATTTTTTTCTCAATGTTTTTCGGCTTCAAAACAAATGCTCAGTGTTTGCCATCTCTTGAGAGGAAAATCACATACTGGCAAAGATGACTCTGCTTTTCCAGTGCTGATAATACCCATCGTTATTCAGGGGAGGTCTGGCCGAGGAGGCTTCACTGTATCCCATGAATAATAATGCTGAGGTTTTGAGTCTCTGAGTCAGCTGGGCGGTTGAGGCCCTAGGCTTCCAGTCTACCTTGCCAGTGTCTGGGCACTCAGACGTCTGGTTATAGAATAGTCCAGGACAGAACTTAATGGCCTGCTTTGTTCTGCATGTACGCTCCAACAGCAGGGGAAGACAAGTGTGCACTGGCTTGTGTCTCCAAGGTTGGGAGCCAGACAACCTGCCGAACATGCCAATGAGGCGTAACCGTGGACTAGAAAAATCCTGCAACTCAAATCATTGAGGCCAGAAAGAAAAAGGGGTAAAGACCTCCCTACCACCTACTAGCCCAGCGGTTCTCAACCTGTGGGTCGCAACCCCTTTGTAACAATAAAAATACATCCTGCATATCAGATATTTACATTACAATTCATAACAATAGCAAAATTACAGCTATGAAGTAACAATGAAAATAATTTTATGTTTGGGGGGGTCACCACAATATGAGGAACTGTATTAAAGGGTCGCAGTATTAGGAGGTATTAGGAAGGTTGAGAACCACGGTTCTAGCCAAACACTGAGAGCTTGTCATAGCCCTCACTAGACTTTATCCCATTTCCAGGGTGTCTCAGAGGAGAGAGGTCACTGAGCTGGCAGTCATCTCCTCTCCTACCTTCATCATGATATCGTTTTGGGAGTACCTGGTTCAGCTTTTCTCAAACCTCCTATTTCTAGTATGCTGCTCTAAAAGAGCAAAAAGAAGCAGTTATTTTCAGGATTTTGACCTTGATTTGAATAGAACTGACCCAGACATCATGATCTTCCAAATCTGGAAGAACATGTCTTGTACATTAACTTTGGCGAAATGCTCCCTGTAACTGATTCCTTATACCTTGTTTCAGTGGGTCATTTACTACTGGGTTTATAAGAATGTCTCTTTTATTTTTATTCTAAAAGTCAAGGACCACATTGAACTATTCCTTACCACCTTCAGCTGTGGAGGTTTTGATAGAGCATAGTAGTTTGCTCCTGTCATAGAAACTCTGATGCTGCACGTTTAATGACCACTGAAAGGGGCCTGAGAACAGAATTTACAATGATTAACACTGGCTGCTGTCTTTGTAAGGATAACTAAGTGGAAGGGAAGAGAGAGAACACCGTAGCTTTTACATCTGCAAATTTAACAGATGTGTTGGGAATACTTGCTTCAAGGCATCTGCCTGCCAGCTTTTAACAATAATAGCAATATTTTAACAATAGTGGTGAAAATCTAAGGAATCATTGAGAGAACCACACACACACACACATACACACACACACACACGAGTGTGAGATATAAAACATGTAGCGTTTGCTAGAAAGCAGGGCTATAACTCAGTAAAATTATGTGGCTATCCCACGTGAAAAGCCTTCATTACTAAAGTGGAGATGCGCTTATAAATCCAAAGAAGCCATGAGGTGGACAAATAATTTATGTAAAGTTTTCTTCTGCCTGTGTAAGTGATTTGCTCAAATTTATTACTTCTTTAGGCTTTATAGCTCAATTGTTGTTATTATGTAGTGAGAGTCACATGGTTAGCTAAAAATCACTGATGTCGTAGATTAATTTACATTTAAGGATAAGCTGCGTATTTTCAAAAGCTTTCCACCTCCCTAATACATATACATTTCCCCATCTTCCTAACTAAAACTGTTTTAAAACCCAAATTAAAATCTCTGGGTCATCATATACTTAAAAATGGTTAAAATGGTAAATTTTATGTTACATGGATTTTACCACAATGAATAACTTATAAAATCACCTGGAGAGCCTTAAAACAAACAAATAAAACATAAACATACAACCTTTACCTCAAGATGATGGGAGTTAATTATCCCCGTCTACAAAGCATAGGCATTCATTAAGCCTTCTGCAGGTGATTCAGATGCTTCCGGGATTATTCACCTTTGACCCGGCTGATTCCTTTCTTTGCCAGTCACTTTCCTTTGCAACTTATCTTGCACAGGGAGGTCACATTAAAGCCCAAACAATTTCTTATAAAGTCACTTCCCTATTGCAATTCTTTCACTTGCTCATTACCAGACTCATTATCAACTGTTCAAATAGTAACTTCTGTGAATGATTAAGGCTCCGTTGTACATAATTATCAGAATTTAGTATTAATTTTCCTACAGTAGTTCTGCTTTGAGGTGTGTGCACATGTGTGTATATGTGTGTGCATGCACTTGTGAAATCTGTGTAATGGAGTGTGAAAGGCGTATCATTTAAAATTACAACTCTCTTCTAAGACTACACAGATGTCACGTAAAGAGCAGTAATCCTCTGGGTTTTTTTATTTTATTTTTGAAACAGAGTCTCACACTTGTTGCCCTGAGTAGAGTGTCATGGCACCATTGCTCACAGAAACCTCAAATTCTTGGGCTCAAGTGATCCTCTTGCCTCAGTCTCCAGAATAGCTGGGACTAGGGATGCCCACCACAATGCCCCAATAATTCTTCTAGCTTTAGTGGAGATGGGGTCTAGCTCTTGCTCAGCTCAGCTCAAACTCCTGAGCTCAAGTGATCCACCTGCGTTGGCCTCTGAGAGATCTGGGATTATAGGTATGAGCTGCAATGCCTGGCCTAGTTCAAAATTTTCAAAATGAGCAATAGGGGGGAACTTTCTCAATCAAGCATTAAAGAAACTATAAAGTTACTAAAACTAAAGTATCAAAGAAGTAGCATTGGAGTACACAGAAAGTTGAAGAAATAGTGAAAGGTCAATAAGCAGATTAAAGTATCCATAGAGATATTAGTATTACTGAATATTAGTATTATTCAGTAGATGATGAAAATGACATAAAATCATGTAGAAACATTTATTGGCATGGGAACTTCAGGTAAAAATATCTTACTTTATGCATAGACAGACATAGATAATTGTGAAAAAAAAATCCAATGTTAAAAGTGGTTATCTCCAGGCAATGGTACTTTAGGTAATTTTTTATTCTTTTGTTTACATGAATTTTTAAAATATAAGTGATATTCATGTAACTTGTATAAAAATGTTCTATCATTTAAAAAAGACCAAAACAGAAAAGATTTTCATTTTATATCAGAAGCTTGTAGCACAGTGATAATTTATTCTGATACTATCTTATGATTTCTGCAGGGTTTGTTAGAGATTAGGCTGTTTATAAAAATAGAAGCCCATGGACTATAGATCCACATCCAAAAAAGAAAACGCACTTCTAAAATCCCACAGGGAGAGTGTATAAATGAAGTAAATACGAGGCATACTGAGTAATAAGCACAAAGGGAATATCTTCCAGGAAAGGAGGCACAGCAGTGAAACTGACAAAACTCGTACTGGGGCACAGGAACTACAAGCTAGTTTGGCAGAACTTATTTTATCAATATTTCAAGATCAAAGAGGTCAGAATAGGGGGAAAATAAAATTATTTTTTGCCCATAATACTTTCTGTCGTTTTTCAGAAGCAACCAGCAAAGACTGAAAATGTGCACAGAATACCGTTGGGAGAGGTGGCAAGGTGTCCACGGGAGTGACACGACCTGAGAGCCCACACAAGGATTAAGGCAGCAATATTTTCTGTGCTTCTATTTCTAAGGGGACCGTGTAAGTCAGATAAATGTTAAACTCGTAATTCACCCAGACAGAGCTCTTAGACCAGCCAGGCCAATCCAATTATCTCAGAGCAGGGACAATGGGAACACGGCATGAGGGTGTATTAGTCAGCTTTCTACTAGCAAAATGAGGCAAAGAATACAAAAACTCTTCATTCCCACCTACAGGGCCACCACAGAGCTCATGGCCAAGAGACCTTCTCTCTTTTCTCCCTCAGCTCAAACCTACCATCCTGTCCATAGGACTGCTCTGCTCCTGCAATAGGGCCAAACACAAATGAATTTGTGTATATGCTACATCTTTATTCAAAATAGAATCCCTCCCACGTGTCATAATAGCTCTAAATAATGGCAGCCAACACTTCTTAAGAGTTCACAGTATCCAAATTGCAGGTAGGCACTGTGGGAACGTATTTAATGAAATATATATCTATGAACATATATCATAAAAGTTCCTTGTGACCTGTGACTGACCTAGAGCTCACTCCTATCTAATCAAACCTGTGAAGTAATCTAGCACATAACCTCCACCAGTCAATCACATCAAAAGGCGGGAAACAACCACCAATCCTATCAGAAGAAAGGCGGGACAAACTAGCCAGCTTATAAAAGGCATCTGTGTGCTTAGACCCTGGGTCTTTCTCCACTCCCAGAGACTGCTCCATTCCTCTTTCTCTGGAGTGTATTTTCACATTGTGTAACTTCCTTCTTTCTTTCATTCTCTTTTTCCTGTAATAAACTGTGTGTGTGTGGGGGGGGATGCTTTGTGTTTGTGATCACTCAGTCATTGGCTTGACTCTGTACTAGTGCTTATTCTTAACATGGAACTGGGGGCCCGGGGAACCTCCAGGCGGCCCTAACCATGCCAGGCCCTATTCTAAGCCATTTGCAGTTGTGAACTTATTCAGCGGTCATGACCAAAGGTTGTTCTCATCTCCATTCCAAGTATAGGGACACACAGGTACAGATAAATGAGGCAACTTAAGGTCACTCAGCATGTAAGTGGCAGAGCTGGGATACTGACAGACGAGGTCTTCTCCTTTAACGTTCACAACTCTGTTTTGAGAGAAAAAAAATGGACTTAGCATAAACTTGTGTCTATTCACAAGGCTTCCACCACAAAAGAAGATCAAAGACGCTTCCTCCTATCTGACTACATAGTACCTTGCTCCCTTGAGGGTGAAGATGGTGATAGACAGAAAGAAGAAAGGATTGAGAAAGAGTGAAGAGAAGAATTAAGGGCTGAGTCATCAGAAACAGAGCCCACTGTAGAGAAACAAACTGATAGATTCACACTAAGCAAGAAAAAGGAACCAATTACACCAACATAGCAACATGGATGAAATTGCAAACGCATTCTGCCAAGTGATAGAAGCCAGGCACAAATGCTACGTTTTGTATGATTCCATTTATACGACACTCCAGAAAAAGCAAAACTCTAGGAAGATACTAAAGACTGGTTGCTAGATTTGGGTTGGAAGGGGCAGGATGTACAGATGTGTATCAGATAACCTTCTTGGCAATAAACCACTATATGCATTTGTCAGAAGTCTCACAACTGTACACTAGAAAGGTGAATTTTGGTGTATCTAGATTATGCTTTAATTAAAAAAAAAAAGGACCCAGAACAACTTCAAAAATACTGCTCCTCCCACTGGCGTTCAGTAGCATTCAGCTTAGAACACAGCCCTGTTTGTGGTGGATAGTAGGGTAAGGTTTCTTCTTTTGACATGGGGTTGTCTAGAAATTTCCTTTGGAAATTAATGGCCTTGAAAATTGATCCTAGGATGAGGGACATTAACTTAATAATGACAATGAGGAATTATAGATCGTTGAATAAAAATGTTACTAAGAATATTAGGTCCACACTGATAGTAAATAAAGGAATTCCTAAATGGAAGAAGAGAAAGATCTTCTTACCAATAGAATCCAGATAAAAAATGTGGATGTAAGAATAATTTGTTTTTAAATCACCTCTTTTAGAAAAAAAAATCACTATTTTGTTGCTGCTATAGTTATCATTGATTCAGTAAGAATTATCAATGGATTCTCAACCTACTTGGTGAATGTTTGATGGATATCTCCACATTATGCAAAAAGTATATTACCACATAATAGTTTTTAATTACATAGGACATAATAACTATAAAATGTAAAAACCTTAACCAGCGTTCATTTAATATCACCAATACTGAAACCAATCGACCTCACGCACTCCCTGATGGGATGCGGAGTCCATATCTCCAAGTGCTAGTCCTGCTCAAAATGCATAACTGAAGCTAATCCTAAGGAGAACTCACACAAACCCAAACTGGGGGATATTTTACAAAATAATTGACGTCTATGCTTTGAAAATGTCAAGGTCAAGAAAGTTAATCAAAATCTGATTCAAGAAATCTGAAAGAGAGGCTCAGCGCCCATAGTTCAGCAGTTAGGGTGCTGGCCACACAAACAGAGGCAGATGGGTTTGAACCCGGCCAGACCTGCTAAACAACAACGACAGCAACAAAAACATAGCCAGGCGTAGTCCCAGCTACTTGGAAGGCTGAGGCACAAGAGTTGCTGAAGCCCAAGCAAGAGATTGAGGTTGCTGTGATGCCACAACACTCTACTGAGGACAATATAGTGAGACTGTGTCTTAAAAAAAAAAAGGTGAAAGAGACATGACAACTCAGTAAGATGTGTGAACCCTATGATTGGATTTAGGGCTTGAAAAAGAGCAATAAATGATATTATTTATTTTGTCACTGAATAAAGTTTGAAGATGACCTGTCAATTAGGTAACAGAATTAATTATATGAATGCGACATTTCCTAAATTTGATAAATGTGCTTTAGTTACATAAGAGATTATCCTTTTCCACTTTCAAAAGATTCAGGAAAAATCTATAAATTTATACATTTACAATGTGTACACAAACACACACAAAGAGTGATTGAGCAGACGTGAGCGTGTCAATCAGTGAATTGAGGTAAAGAGAATGTGAGAACTTTCCTGTAGCCCTTTTGCAACTTTTCTGCAAGTTCTAAACTGTGACAAACAAAAAAGTTACCTCCAAAATCACGATTCAGGGAAAAATAATTTATGCTAGGTCACAAAGCTAGCACGTGGATAGAATTAGGATTCCAACTCCGGGTTGTCCGATTACTCAGATCAAACCCTTGACACTGAATGCGTGCTGCTCCATACTCCCTGCCCCGCAGCCTGTCCCTGTATCTCAAGTTTCACTCTCAGAGAGTAAACAGCACCAACTAATGCTGTAGATCGCTTATGTAGCAGTTCTAGTGAAAGCAGCTTGACCAACGTTGGAAAACTGCTACAAAAACATTAAGACATGAGAAGCTAAGGGGAGGCAATAATAATAACCTGCTATTTTCATGGTAATGGCTTGGTCAGAGGAATTCATCTTCTGAGTTCTCAGCAGAAAACAGCACAGTAGCAACTTGTGCTAGGAGGTGTTCTATGTGGTCAGATTTGAGGAAGCCAGTTATTCATCAGTAGCCTGTTTTATGTAGAGGTTACAACAGCAGCATAAGAGAAGAAAAAATTATTTTCTTAAAGTTCTCCCACCTCTCTGAAAACCAGTAAGATACTAAACAGAAGCTGGCATTTATTGGTACATATTATGCATCAGACTCTTTCTAAGAGCATTACCTATGTAAACTTATTGACTCATAAAATATGAGTAATGTATTGTCATACCCATTTTCCAGATGAGGAAATCAAGGCACAGAGAAATGAGTTAATTTACAGCTAGAAAGAAAGAACTAAGATCTGTTGGTCTGGCTAGACCACTGCTCTTTATAGCCTCCTGGGAAAGAAAGATGCATGTTAATCTCCTCGGTCCAACATGTACATTCTGTCTTATGGGCAAGTTTATGGCCTAGCAGCAGTTCTATCTTAGTTCCAAGACAGAATGATGCATCCCCTAAAAGTACTTAAAATACATAGAGTCTCACTATCAATATAGAAAAAAGTGACCAGGTGATGAGCATAAGATGATAACTGATTAGATGTTCTAGTTAAGACAAAGCAAAGCAATATCTGATTGTCATTCTGATGGGACAGACAGGATTACTATGAATCACATCACATTTCATTGATTCTGAGATGCAGTTTTTTAATGTTATTTTTTACATTTTAATGTATCTGAACTTGGAATGCAACTTATAGTTGATAAGGAGTCAGGGTTGTTTGGCAAAGATTTTTTCTTTTGTTGTTAATGGTAAATAAAATAATGGTCTATCTTGCACTCAATTGATGGCATCTTAGAACAATGAAATATGCTAATCTCCCTTCTCCTTGCCTCTGATCAAATCAAAGAGTATGTAATATTAAAAACATTTTTGTTCTAGCTGATTTTTGAAAACTATTACATTGTATTCACAGTATTGCTATATATATGTATATATGTTTGTAAAATAGGAACTTGGACTATGGTTTAGATAAAGTAAAAGAAACTATGACTACATTAAGCATTATTTCATGACTACTAATCATACTGTGTAATCTTGTATTGCATGGATGCTGAAGAATATTTTTTTCATTTATTCCCAAATGCATATTTTTACTTCTTTTAAGGCATTTACTACAATGAGTCCAAGATCAATCAAAAGTATTTATACATGCAATATAAAATGCTATAAATCTATCTTTTAAAAATTCCAAACAGGCTAATTTAGTTTTTTTAACAGGAATGTTTTGAGTAGTTACTACACACATATACTGAGGGAGGCCTGGGAAGGCACACAAGTCACAAAACACTGTCCTGACCTCAAGAAGCTCAAAGTCTGGTACATTCAATGATGTGAATTGATTTTTTCTGAAGTAACCTGAAGCATCAAAAATAGCCTAGATCATATAATTTTTTTTTCTTTCAAATGTAGTGGAAATACAAACACAAATTTTGATGAACAAGAAATATGAATAACAGCACAAAGTAGAATATGTCACACGTCCCCCAGCAGTGCCTTCACTGAACAAAATAGTCCATACATCCATCTACTTCATAAATATTTATTGAGTACCCACTCTATACCAGGTGCCAAAGCGTGATGGTTAGTTTCATTTGACAACATGACTTGGGTACCATCCCCAGTTATTCAATCCAATGTTAATCCAGGTGTTGCTCTGAAGATATTTAGTACGTGATCAAAGTCCATAATCAGTTTACTATAAGTAGAGGAGATTATCCTAAATAATCTGGGCATCCTGACTCAATCAGTTGAAAGGCCCTATGAACAAAGCTGAGGCTGCTTTCCTGAAGAAGAAATTCTGTTGCAGATTTCAGTGCAACTCATGCCTGAAAGTTCCAACCTATCCTTCCTTATTGCCAACTCTATAGGTTTCAGATGTGGCTATCCAGTCCCCACAATCACATAAGTAACTTTATTACAATATTTATATATATATATGATATATTATTTTAATATATATTAAATATATATAGCTCCTACTAATTCTATTACTATGGTTGAACCCACTAATGCCTGAGGAGAGGGGGATGCATAAGACAGGTGCAGGCCTTGTTCCTATCAGTGATATAGTTTAGTAGAACTGCCACAGGAGTAGCTAAGTGATTACAATGTAATTTTATGATGGTAAAAGGACAGAGAATATATTAGGGAAATATCTAACCCAAACTTCAGAGCAGTATGGCTAGGAAAAGTTTCCTGGAGAACTGAAAGTTTCATTTGAGAGTTAAAAAATTAGCAAAGTTAACTAAGTCAAGAACTAAGTGAAAGAAATAGAGACAGAGAGAATGTGTGTGTGTGTGTGTGTGTGTGTATGTGTGTGTGTGTGTTCAGGAAGGGCAATGATAAAGCACTCCAAGAAGAAGACCTACCCTGTGCTAAAGTCTACAGACGGGAGGGAACAAGGAGCAGTGGAAGACTAGAAGAAACTCTGTAAAGCTAATGCATAGAGCGTGAGGAAGACTATGGGAATGAGCAGAAACTACATTGTAAAGGCTTGTGAGTTGTGTGAAGTTGCTGGGCATGTGGAAATCAGTTGAGGGTTTTAAGTATAGGTAACACTTTTCAATTTTAGATTTTGGGAAGATCATTCAGAACACAATGTAGAGAATAGCTCAGGAGAGACTAGAGGCTGGGAACTGGAAGAAATATTTCAAATGGCTGATGATGGAGACCTGGTCTGGGAGAAGCAGTGGAAATGGAGAGAAGGACTTATGTAAAGAAGTATTTAGAGACTGGAGTGAATAGTGCTTGGTGACTGAATGGATCTGAGGAATGATGGAGATGGAAAAGTCAAAGTCAGGTCACGATTCCTGACCTGAAGAAGTCTGTGGATGACAGGACCCTTCACAAAGATAAGGAACACAGAAGAAACAGCGAGTGTGGAGCAGAGGAGGGATCTTTGGATCTGCTATGTTTGAAGTACCTGTGGGAATACAGATGGAGATAACGACCAACCTCTGGGCTATGCCAGTTTAAAAAACAGAAGAAGACTTGGGCTCAAAATATGAATTTCCATCGTGATGTAGATGGAAATTGGAGCTAGGATATGGATGAGATCCCTAGGGAGGCAGTGGAGAGAGGGCAGGAAAGAGACTGGGATATCACCAGGAGCTAGTCCAACCTGTTCAATGTGGGGAGGAGAAAAGGGAGCCTTCAAAACAGCAGACAATGGTTTTTAAATCAGGTTCAAGTATGACCTAGATGATGATTCATGTGTGAATGTGAAAGTCACTGGGATCCAAAAGTATCAATGTGTTTTCATTTGTAAGTTGTAACTGATCTCTTTCTATACTAATATGATCTGGCTTGCACGTGTTTCTCAGGCTTAAAGCATTTTTCACACACATATATCCTTTCATTCAATCTTGGGTGGGGGAGTGAAAGCCCTATGATGTAGCTCTTAGCATTATTCCTATGTTACAGACAAGCACCTGGAGGCTTACAGAGTTCAATAACTTGTCCAGGCTCCTCAGCTCCGTCTGGTCCCTTTGACCATCAATCCTATTAGTATAGCCTTTTACAGTGGACGCACGTTGAAAAATAGCTCCTAAACTATGTTGACCTTGTATTGCAGAAGAAAAATAAAAGCTCACAGTAGCCTAGAGACCAATCGGCATTTCTCGCTCTGAAAATGGAGTAGCTGAACAATCATTCAGGTCTTTGGAGGCTGTAGAATCAGCTTTCTAACACCCACTGACTTGTACTAACTACTTAGAAATTTTTTTGGTTTATGACTTCAGGGATATTTTGGTTTTGTCTGGGTATTAAACTTGGGCCTTCTACTATCTACAGCAAACATCATGATTTTTCTAGGAATTCATGAACGTTTTATCAGAAGATACCTAGTTCCTTCTGAAAACCAAGTAATAAATAATTTTTAACCCCAGTGATTACTTTTCTGCTTTAGATCCTGACTCTTCTGGTGCCATAAAGTCCAAATATAAGGATATTACTTTACAACATTTAATTACCAATTTTTACTCCTAGCATTATAATAATCAGTTATAAGAGAATTAATGAGAAACAACAGGATAATTCAGAGATTAATGCAATAATACCTAAACACCTTTGCATATTTATATATAAATTTATCAATCCTTACAAGAAGGATCTATGTGTCAATGTCTCATTAGCCACCCCCCAACAATGGAAGTACAAATATAATTAAAAACAGCATATCTTCTCCTCCAAGTTTGTCTGAAAATGTATGACCTAATCAATACAAAAGTAATTCATAAATACCAGATACCTCCATGATAAGAGAATATTCTTATTATCAGAATTCTGGTAGACTTCTGCCTAAAAAAGATTGACTTAGATTTGCTTTTGTCTGAGATGTGCTTGTGATCCATGAGAATGAGGCAACAAGTCAGCAAGCAGTCCAAGTCTCAAATCATCCGCAGGCTGGTAAAACATAGAGTTCACCGGGGGCAAAACTTTTTCTTGTGTATTCTCATCCCTGGTGTTCTAGAAAATCATTTGAGCTGCATGAGTGAAATTTATAATCATTTCTTGGATTTCAAGAGAATGAGAGCTGCCTTCCCTCCTGGCTTTGAGTGTTAGACCAGAGAGTATTTCCAACATTCTATATTCCATCCCTTTTTTGCTGAATAAGAAAATAAATTTCTTAAAATTTTCTATCACTTTTCATCTTTGTTCTATCATCCACTAACACCATTTTTTTTTCTCCAGACAAAACCAAGAAACACAATAAAAAAGATAATGGAGTGACTTGGACCAAAATTCAATTTGTTTGGGTTCAATTCAAATGGTGCTGAAGTGCTGAAGTCTGAATACTATGTTCTAACACAGTATCTCTCCTCTTGAGGGATGAAGGTAAATCTTGTAGCTTCTGAGAGTTAAGAATAGCCACCACCACCCACAAAAACTCCTCTTATGAATCCATCTGTGATGAAACACCTAAAGGGAAAGCTTCCTGCTTGAAAGTTCTTAGTCAGTTCTATCACAAGCACAATGAGTGGCTTGAGAGAATCCATTGTTGCGGTATGCTAAAAACAACATAAATTGACAGTCTAAGGATTCTCAGCCTCCACTGGCTATGGTTCACAGGATGAGTGCTTTCCTGGGGAATACTATTTCCCTTAGTATTGACATAGTATTCCCTTAATCAAAGGATGGGAAAGTGAGATCAGAAGTTATAATGATGTTGGATAGCATTTATGAATATAGCAGAAGGCATAGAGGAAGCTTACTATTATTTGTTTTTAATTTTCCTATAGGATGGGAAAAACTTGCCCTGGTTTATCTTGGTCTTTCTAGGATTTAATGTTGACAATCTTAAGTCCCAAGACTTCCTCTCCTCAGCCCGGGTTAAATCTGGATGGTCGTTTATCCTATTTCCCAAACCAAGTTAGTCCTAATCCTAGTTTTAACTTTCATGTAATTTTCAGGGTTCCAAAAACCCCTTTACCGAAAAAAGTATTTTCATTCAGCTTGGATCACAGCATTTGAGAAGAGATAAATAGAATTCTATTTATAAAAATAACTTAAAATCTGCCCTGTGGCTTACTGGTAACAGAGAGTTGATCCTATATCACATGGTAGCAGTGAGCTAGTCCTGGATTGCTTGCCTGATACCATAGGGAGAGAGGCTAATGTGCAAACCACTTCAGTCCACCCTTCAGTACTGTCATGGTAGCTTTACTGTCATAAAGCTCTAAGCATTATGGGGACACAAAATGGAATGTTCCTGCCATCTTGAAGGCTTGAGAAAAACTCCTCCAGAGGAGTGACAGCTAGGCTGAAATCTTAAAATAAGCAAATTCTTAGTGCCAGAAGCCACTGAAGAAAGCCTTATGCTGAGAGGGATGGCTTGGCAGGTGGGTTTGCCTCAATACAGGTGTCATATAACGTAAAACAGCAGAGAGTGCCATGGAAAGGAGGAAACCATAGTGGGAGGGCGAGAGGGAACGAAGGAAGGGTATAGGCAGGTCCTCCAGAGCAAATTTTTCCCTTACCATGTTTGCCCTGATTTCCTGCCAGAAAAGTATAGTGACCTCTATGGAATGCTTTTCCCATTTATAAGTACATCTTTTAAACCCCATTTATCCTATCAAGCTCTGCTGTCTACCTCCATTTTCAAGAAAGCTTCCTTCATCTTTGCTAATCATTCCTGATCTTCATCCTCTCAAGACTCTTAACTTTTACTATGTGTGCCACATATTTATAAACTTCATCCTATTCGACTCCCAGGATTTTATGTCTCTATTATTCATTAACTCATTAATATGTGTTGAGCACCTACTATGTGCTAGGCACTCTTCCATGTACTGATTAAAAAGTCAGAGAAGATCCCTGGTCTCTTATATCATGTAGTGTCTTAAAAAAAAAAAAAAGGATGATAAGCACTGTACCTTTAAAGGTACAGACTATGCCATATGTATCAGTTGTATTCTCTACAATGTCAAAAAACGGAAAAACAGTTATAGCATATATCGGGAAATCAATAAATATGTACTGTATTTGTTGACTTAATTAAATAAAACATTTGGTAGTGAAGTTATTTAATTTAGGAAACAGTAATCAAAGCAGATGAAAGAAAAATGATGTATAGAGATAATTCAAGGATCCAGTTAAAATGTGATGATATGATAAAAAAAAATGTAATCATCCCTCACTATCATCCCCTGTAGTCCTGGGGATGATATGGAAGTGAAAGTTAAATGGAGGAATGGAGTTCGAATTTTGGCAAATACTACTTATGGTGAAAATGTTTTTTTTTCTCTTTACTAAACTTGATAGGGTAGTGAACACATAAAATGCAACGAGAATTATAGAGACCTGAGTTTACATGCTATTTGACCTCTCTGACCTACAAAAGCTATTTCCTCTGGCTCTCAATTTGCTCCTCTTTAAAACTGCAGGAAAAGGAGGTGTGCTGCTATCTCCTGCTCAACCTCCTTCTGTGCCCTTCTCCACAAGGCTCTGCCTTAGGGAGCTGAGGACAGGAGCTGCACCCACAGGCTCCAGCTCCAGATTCTGATTGGGCTCAGCCAAAGTGGAGCTGGCAGGAGGCAGAGGGTGGGAAGATTGATTGTTTGCTTCCACTACAGACTCCATTTTCAGTAGTAATTTCTCCTAGTTCCACTAAATGCTCTTTTCCTGGGCCTTGACCCATTTGGCTAGAACTTTTCATGGGTTCCCTGCTGCTTATATTCCCAGGGCACTGTGTTCCCTCTCTGTTGGTTTCCACTCACACTGCCTGTGGTTCTGTAAATAGTCCCTTTATTAAATTGATACAAATTACCCACTATGGCCATGCTATCTTTTTCTGTCAATACAGAAGACAATCATATTTACCTCTGATCAGTGTAAACATTAATCTAAACTATGTGTAGTCTTTAGCACAGTCCCTAGGTTACAGTGAGTCTCAGACAAAGATCCACTCCCTCTCTTTCTTCTACTCCAGCCTTTCCTAAAGACATGGTGTTCATCTAGGCTACTATGGAATTTGCACTTCATGGAACTTTTGAGTTTAATAAGCTTCTATTTGAAGACGTCTTTGCTATTACAAAGGAAAACTATTGTTTCTGCAAGGGCCATTAGCAAATAAAATCAAGAAATTACATCTTCCAAGAAGTCATGTCAATATGAAGAACAGTGTACTTCAACTATAATTGTTTCAACTAGAATTAAATATGTGCTTTGTAAGGATGTGGGATCCCTCCCCCCAGAAGCACATACATACTTAGACTATGAAGGAACTAAAGGAACAAATAGAAGTAAAAATAAGTTGTGAGGGTCATATTTGTTGGACATTAATAATACCTTTGTGGATGCAATATTGTTTACAAAATTTATTTTGGAAATCAGTGATAATTATGCTAACTCCCTTGTAACAAGGAGATTAACCAAGAAGAATTAACTATGACTGAAAAGTTCCTCAGAAATGATTGTATCTCCTTTTTTTCTGACAGGGATCATAGAAGAATGAAGTATTCTCTTCACAGGACAGGTGGCTAGGCCTGGGAGTCCTTCTATCTAGGAAGCCTTACCTTCTTAGGGTGGTGAACAGCCAGAAGGAGAAGTAATTAGCTGTTAAGGGTATGTTGGCAGGAATTTCCTGGACACATCTTTGTCATTAAAGGCTTACTTCTATGTCATTAATTAAACAAGATAGCTCAAAGAGAAAATTTGAGGTATTGTCATTATATATTGAAGAGGTATCCCCTGAGGTGGATAGAACCCCTGCAACCTAGAAAGGGGAATGAGGCAGAGACTCGGGAAATGCACAGCCTCTGTCTGTGTGCAGTAGGTTGTGACAATGGCACGAGACTCATACCTTCCATGTTTGCCACATGCTGGTCCTCTCATCAAGAAGTGGAGTCCACCTTTTGAATCTGAGCTGAATAGTGACTTCCTCTAGCCAATATAATGCAGCAGAAATGATGCCATGCTAGTTCTGAATCTAGGCCTCAAGAAGCCTTGCACGTGTATGAGTTTCTGCTTTTTCTCTTGGAACCCTACAAACCTGCCAGGTGCACAAACCTGAGACACCTACTGGAAGATCACAGACATGTGACCCTGTCCCTGTCCCACCCTCTAACCAACAGCCAATATACAAGAAACAGAGCTTTTTTGCTGATCACAGGGGCGTATATGACCCCAATCAAGTCAGAAAACCTACTTGGCAAAGCTCAGACCCAAGTGTCATTCCAAAGAGTCATTAACTACAAATGGTGGTTATTTAAATCTCTAAGTTTGGAGGTTGTTTATTGCACGGAAAAACTAACTGATGCACTATGTGCTATGGCTTTGGGACTTGAATCAGGATCTCTGTGGCACAGCGTGGCATGGGGAAAATGGAGCTACCTGACTACAAATGGGCCCTGTTGACTTGAAAAGAGCAGCATTAACAACCACTGAAGGTGTTGGAGAGGCCCAGTGGCCACCATTTTCCTATCCATACTGTGCTTCCCGTTGATACTGGATCTTATGACTATCTTTACCTGTGGGGACTAGGATCAAACTTAATTTTAAAGAAAAATAATAAAACTTTGCTTCTGAAGCTTAATTGTCAAAATTTTAAATAATAATATTTAAAATATTTCTCAACCCCTTTTCTGAAGGGGGTCAACTTTTCTTAAATCTTGTATCCTATTTCTCAATCAGCAAAGGAGTGAGAATTATTGGATCGCATATCTTTCTGAAATGAGATATTTTACTTCTAATTTGTAGTAATTTATGTGTAGTGATTTCATGATTTTTGAGCAATGGCATGGCCAAGTCATAAGCAAGCAAATAGTGTTCAAGTTCAAAGTAGTGATTGTCAAAATGTTGGGGTTTTTTGATTATTGAAATATTGTTTATTTACAAAGAACTCTAGACTAGAAGTCATTAAAATTATCTGGTAGTCCTGGTTCTATTACTGTGAAGTTAGGTGAGTCATCACTTATCTTTAGGCCTTGATTTCTTTACCTGAAAACTAATAAAGAAAAACTAAATAATCTTTAAGCTCCTTGAAGGTCTCCTAACCAAGTCCCTGATTCTACATTTGTAATTGGATGATCTTCTTAAAGGTGTCTAGAGGTATAATTTACTTCCTCGTAGAATATCATTGAACTGATTATTTTCTCTTTAAAGCAGTTACTGACAAGAAGGAGGAGGCAGCTAATCAGGACTGCTTTGTGTTATCTCTGCCACTGATGCCTTGTCTTACTAGCTATTCCTTATTTATATATCTGGGCTCTTGAACTAGTTTGCAGCCCCCTTCAGGATGAGGATGGTATCTTATTCTTTCTGACTCCATTTTAAATTTTAATGGGTAAGCCTAAATATGATTTAATGAAAAGTATCAATACACACAGTATTTGATTACATTAATACATTTCAATATACTTCCAGAATAGCTGTCTTTTTTCCTAATATTTGTACTGGTGTTAGATGACATACAGAGCTTTAGGCAGGTCCTTTCACTTTTCTGGGGGTTAATTTTGTACCCATAAAATAGAAAGACTCAGCTATATTATCCATAGTATCCCTTTTTGGTTTACTAATCTTTTTTAGATACTGTGGAAGTTCAGGACATATACTTTTATTATGAACCTAATTCTTTCTCTTCACTGGACTTGAATCCAGGGTGTAAGCTTAGCTTAGTGCTACATGCAGGCTGACGGTTGCCTGTGCTCTGGCAGGGTGCCAACAGTATGGTCTCCCTGCTTATTGCATCAACTCTACACTCTAGCAAGTCTTCTAAGATGCTGCTCAGGGCCGCCCTCTGTTCTCAGTGCCAGTACGTTGTACTACCGGTCTTTGGACAAGTCAAAGGCTGAGAGATGGAGGGTTTAATGTCTAAACTCCACCTAGTCAAGTCAGATCTTAATTACAAAATTGTTAGCAAAGTTTGTAATAGCTTTAGTAAAGTGATGATTTTTTTTTTTGAGGCCATGATAGCTATCACTTGGGAGATATATTATAGCTTAATGAAGACATAGAGCACACGACCCCAACTCAAGAATACCAACATGAAACCAGTAGCTACATTAATACCTTGTATGAAATGTGAGGGTCATTGCTTAGTTCTCTTCTGTTTTTCTCATAATTTGCATAATTATATTCTGTTTATTTGAAAACTATCTTCTACAAGCTGGAGATACAATATATGAACTTTACCAGAAGATCTAAATTTGATACAAATCTCCTTGATAATATCATTAGTGAATCATATAAATTGGTTTTTATCTGAACTCACTGATAGTTTTCAAATTAAAATGTGTTGTTTTAAAAGATGTAAGCAAAGCAAATAAAATGTTTTAGAAAGTAAAAGATGTAAGTAACCCTATAATTCCAGGAAAGCGATATGCATAGTGTTCTAATTCCCAAAGAAGGTCAACAACAGCAACCATGTGCAGCAAAACTTCTTCATAAATGATTATAAGTATGTCATTTTTAAGCAACATTACCTTTCATGAGAAAAACTATGTGTAAGAGTCTGGGGCTTTGACATCACAAAGTCTCAAAGCTGCAGATGCTGGTGTGGATGTGGAGAGAAGGGAACATTTTTACACTGCTGGTGGGACTGCAAACTAATACAGCCTTTTGGAAGGAAGTATGGAGAATCCTCAAAGAACTCAAATTTGACCTCCCACTTGATCTTGCAATCCTATTACTAGAAAAAAAAAAAAACCCTTTTATCATGAGGACATTTGCATTATACTGTTTATCACAGCTCAATTTACAATCACCAAAATGTGGAAACAACAAAATGCCCACCCACCCAGGAATGGATTAACAAGGTGTGGTATATGTACACCATGGAATACTATTCAGCCATTAAAAGAGATGGAGACTTTACATCTTTTGTATTAACCTGGATTGAGGTGGAACACACTCTTCTTAGTAAAGCAACATTAAGAATGGAGAAGCCAGGACCCAATATACTCTATTCTTTTTTTTTTTAAATAGAGACAGAGCTGGTGTCACAGCTCACATCAACCTCCAGCTCTTAGGTTTAGGCAATTCTCTTGCCTCAGCCTCCCAAGTTGTTGTTGTTGTTGTTGTTGTTGTTGTTGCAGTTTGGCCAGGGCTGGTTTCGAACCCGCCACCCTCAGTGTATGGGGCCGGCGCCCTACTCACTGAGTCACAGGCGCTGCCTCCAATGTACTCTATTCTAATATGAAGGCAGTAGAAGATCTAAAAGAAGATGGGGGACAGGGGAATGAGGGAGCCAGGAGAGGGGAAAAGGGGGGTAGGGGGTCACGGTCTATGGCACATCTCTTGGGAGTGAGACACAATTATTAGAGGGACTTTACCTAACAAATGCAATTAGTATAAACTAATTCTTTGTGCCCCCAATGAATCCCAAACAATAAAAAAAAAAAATGTTGGGGGCTTTGAAATCAGATAATCCTGAGCTTTAAATCTTGGACCAGCATCATACTTGCTAAGATTCCATAGGCAAATCACTTAGCCTCTTCTTATCCTCTGTATTAGTTTTCTTTTTTGTTAAATAAGGTCAATAGTACTACCTTGCAATGTTATTGACAACTGAATGAAATAATACAAACAGTACTTACACCAGCCACAAAGTGGGTGTTAAACATCTTATTTATGTTATAGAAAGTATCATGTTCCTTATCTTCAGTTGAAGTGTACTTATTTTTTTACAAGCACTTGACTTATACTGACTATTTATAATCTTGGAAACATCATAAGCAATATTGACTTAAAGTAATTTTTCCATTTAACTTTTAAAAATCAGTACTGCCATGGGAATACTTAATTTCTTCTGAAGGGAATCTGAGAAAATCAATAGAATTTCTTAGTATGGATTCTGCACAGAGTTGAAATCAAAGCCAATCCCAATACAGTGAGTCAGACAAAGGTAATGGGGTCAGGCGAGAAAAACCTCCGGCTTGATTGGAGATGGTCCCAGAAATATCTAAGATTAGACACCTAGCCACATCCTTGAACTGTGGATTTGAGTAAGGCTTGTGTGAGAGAGGAAGTGAATTCCCAGGGGCATTCTTATCCCTTACACCAAGTCTCAGAGATTTTATTTGTCAGCTCAACAGAGAGATGGTGATAGTGGTGGAAAAAAAAAATCTATTGCTATTTTTTGACTTAACTAACCTCATCATTATTAATTCAAACTTAACTAATTATCCTTGTTTTCGGCTCTGTTTAGGCCAAGTAACCAAATGAAACAAGTAAAGCTGACAAAGGCAGGGACTGATACCAAAGTGAACAATAGGTAAACCAGATATACACAAACAACAAAGTGATTACTAGGAAGTATTTGATATATGTGGAGTAGCAAAAAGCCAATTAATAATGAACAGCTATGTGGGGCAGTGCAAAGAAAAGTAAACCCAACGGCAAAGATTGAAGAGTTCTCATCCCAGCTATCTCTCTAATAGTCTATGTGACCTTGGGGAGGTCACTTAATTTTTCTGGGCCTTAAGGACCTTTGCAACTGCCCTATATTCTAATATAGTGAGGTGTTCATGGATGTCACATATTCTGTGACATTCCCTGGTGGTTCCTTTTCCTTCTATTAAATGTATTTTGCCTTTTTGAGTCTTTTAATATCACTTCCTAACTCCAGATTCCTGTATAAGTGGAATATTTCCCCAACAGGAGGCATAATATTCTAACTTTTTATGCCTCAATCTTAAGGCTTTGATTGCTGGTCAATTATAGCGATCCCTGGGAATAGGGATTTTAAAAATAATTACAGAGTTACATTTTAGTATAATTGCAAAGGGGAAAAAGCGGCAAGCTTTATCTTACAGTCTCTGATGTTTTGTGACAACTACCAGCTGTCTCCCCTATATTTCCCCCCCTTAACCCTTTGTAACAGAATTCTTGGTTTTCAGCTGGATATTACAAACTTACCTGTTCATAATGAAGACTACATTTCTTAGTCTCCCTTGCAGCATGTATGGTCACAGATAAGTTCTAAGCTCTGGAATATAAGAGCAGTGGTAGGTATACAGGGAAGGGGGAATGCCCTTCTTCATCCCTTCCTCCTTCCTGCTGGTTAGAATGTAGAAGTAGCTCTGGAGCTACAGCAGCCATGTGGTGATCTTGAGAATGAAATGCATAGATGGTGGTCTGACTCCAACCAAAGTTAAAGTAACTCTGCTCTGACGTTAAGGGGATAGTCAGCTTCTACTTTTGTTTAGGTGACTTCTGATTAGATTTTTTTTCACCTTTCACCCACTTCCATATTCAACTAAGACACTGTGAACAGATATTAAGTTCCCCCAAATCTTTCACAGCTCTAGCTTTTGAACTAAATTTTCAAAGGTTCTTCCACAAACAGCATACTAAAACAGCTGAGGATGGACATCATTTTAGTAAAATGCTAAGAAGGAATAAAGTTTTTGAGGAACAGTAAGTTTGTAAGTTAAATATTCATAATGTTGAAATATGTTCTATTTCAGACTTGGCATTCTGAGAATTTTGGAAGATGATGATAGTACCAAAATTACAGGAAGTTGTTCTAAGGAAAATCAAACTCTTATTAGCTGTGCAAACATCATAAAATGCCAAACAATTTTATACATTTAAGTGTCAGTATTATTTTGTTAGTATTTATTTTTAAAACAATGTATAAAGATACACACCTTTATGTACATCTAATTTAAAAATTGCAGAACTCTTCTCATTCACTGCTACTGTCACACATACTAATATTGATTCCTTCTTATGATACCTTTTAATTTGCTATTGGCTAATTAAAATGAAATTTCTCTATCACATGACTCTCAACTGTGAGGTGAACATTTAAAAATATATTTTCTTATTTGTTTACTTATTTGAGATAGGGATCTCAAGATGTCACCTAGGCTGGCCTCAAACTCCCAGGCCTCTGCCTTCAGCCTCCTGTGTAGCTGAGTGCCACAGTGCCTGGCTTAAATATATTTTCTGAGTAATTATAAAACCTGCTTATTTAGATGATGTGGCATTACATTCTAACTATAAGATTAAAAGATTGCAGATTTGTTTTTTTTTAAAAAGCTCAAATTAATGAGACACTATGGATATGATAGGTTCCCAATATATAGGTGTTGCATTATTGAGTTCATGCTGTGAAACCTTTGAGGTTTGTATCTTTTAAAAAGTCATTTACATAAATTATTTGAAGGTAGTGTTTTTCAAATTACAGCAAAGAAACAACTGGAATCAGAATTTCTGGGGTGTTTAAAATTCTAATTGCCTGACCTTTCATCAGATTTAGTGAATCAGAATCTAGAATCAGATTTAGTGAATCAGAATCCATGTGTAGACATGGCTTGAAAATAAGAATTTTAATCCTTGTCCCAAGCACATTTTCAAGCACATTTAAGTTGCAGAACTTCCGTTCTACTGCTTTGTCTATGGCAATGAAGTTGAAAGGGGATTGGAATTATTCCTTCCTTCGGCACCTCCCTGCCAATATCATGATCATTCCTTTTCTATTCTGCCTCCGATGTAGTAATTTTGACTTCATGGCAAGGCAAGGCTTATCTCTGGATGATTAACGTGTACTCTTAAGTGGCAAGGACTGTCTACAGTCCTACATATTAGTCAACTGAGGGGAAAAGATCAGGATAGAAAAAGTACAGTTCGGAGATTTCTAAAACCATTTTGAACTAGTCTGGGAGGAGTACGGTTGTAATATACAAGAAATGAGTGCGTGTTTAAGAAAGGACAGGATAACTTAATAGAGGTCTCCCATCTCATCCTGTGACGGTGCTTCTGGGCTCCGGTGATGAATGTGTTCATTTTATGTGACTTGCTCTGGGTAAATAACCAAGAGCCCTATCAGCTTTCCAGCCCGCGGCCAGCCGAGGCTGTGTGCGCGCTAATGACGGTGGAAGGTGCCTGGGGGAGGGCCAAGGGAGGGGCTGCCCAGCGCAATCGCGCCCCTGGCACTTCCTAGGAGAGTCTTAGCTCTTTCCCTGCAGCTGCCTCTTCAAGACTCCACGCTTCCCCTCTAGAGGAAAGAAGCCATTCATCTAAATCAGCTGTCCTCTCCACGTCCCTCGTTTTTCTTTCCGCCAGACGCTACCCCTACCCCTTCCATTGTGTTGTGCCTTTTCAGTTAAGCTCCGTTTGGTACGTAAGACCCCAACCTCGCTTGTAGCGAGGGGACTTGAGAATTTTCGAACCTTGAGTTGCAATGGAGCTGTACGGAAAGGTAAGCAGAAGGGAGTTCATCAGCGTACTCAGCGAGAAATCTGGCTTTCACGCACTTCGGCGTGTGGGATTGTGGGTGTGTGTGGGTGTGTGTGTGTGTATGCGCCCGCGCCTTCACTATGCAATTATGCGCATGAACCACTTTCCTTAGGTGTGTGCCATTCATAGTGTTTCTCCCCTGCGTTTGTTGAATGAGACCGTAAAATTATCGTACTGTGCCTATGGAAATGTGTAAACTTTCCGGATTCGGGATGGGGAGGGGTTGGGCAGACAGTCCCAGAACGCTGCTCTGGCTTCGTTTGTATTGGAAATTAGCATAAGGTAGTGTGTTTCCTAATCAGGAAATCACAATCTGCTCCTGCAGGCGATAGTTAGCAAAGAAAAATTCCCAGCTGAGATAAGCTGGGGTCATTTTCGTCTGCCCCTTCAGAGGAAAGGGACAGCGGTGCCTACGAGAGGTAACAGCCGGGAGCGTTTCGAAAAGAGAAGGGAGGCTCCGCCACCGAGCCCGACTGGCCGAGCGAGCCTGGTTAAGCGCTGTCTTGCTTGCCGGGAGATGTAGTTCACAGCTCTCACGTTTGCCGGGAAGCCTTGCGAAATGAGACTACAACTCCCAGGAGGCCACGGGGCTCCTAACCAGTGCGCATGTGCAGCGCTGGGAGAGGACAGCTCCGGTGCTGATGTTGGAGCCGGTAAGCGAACCCCAAGAGTGCAGAGTGTGGAGCGAGCAGCGCGCGGGCTGTGCACGCTTGACCCCCGGGCGCCCGGGCTAACTCTGTCCTATCCAGAGAGAAAAGACATTTGTCAACAATGAGACACGAAGCTCCCATGCAGGTGGGTCTATAAAGAAAGAGTGGTCTCGGGAGGAATTGAAAGAGATGCTTTCCCTCTCGGTTCGGGCGCAAACTGTGTGCTGGACCTGAGGGAAGGTCTAGGCGGCCACCCGCGGAGATGCAACTCTGTGACTAGATACTAGGGACTGAACTGGGTTCCTCTGCGCTCCGAGTAGCTGTGATGGGGCTGTCTGGACGAGGGATAGGGGTAGTCATTATCTGGATGGGCTCTTTAAGGAGGATAAGAGTGTCTGTCTGAAATGAGAACCCAAGCAAACAAAAGTGAGAGGCACATACAATCTCGCATTGACATTAATCTCCCTCTAAGCTTTTGCGGTTTGTGATCCCAGTGCAAACTCACAGATTTAGGCAGGGCAATCAGGTTTAAGGTTGCCAGCTATTTATTGGAGTCAGGATAGAGTGGATTCCTCTGGGTTAAGGGCGCACTTAGAAAGGGAAAGCCAGTGTTCGGGTTCCCAGAGTCCCTTTTCTTCAATTAGAGTCCTGGTATCGGCAGAAAATAGCAAACACGCTGGGGTTTGGCTTATCGCAGAGCTATGCCAGCCATTCATCACTGTCCGCACAATCGGTTTACTTGGTTTCAGAGAACTATGAGCTTTCCTGTGTGATGTGCCCCTTTCACGTTCCCAATCCCCATTTCAGTAACATTCTTAGGTTTGTTTCCTTCGAGAAACACAAATGAGTCCGGTGCAAAAGTCCTCTGCCTAAGCGTCTCTCTTAAGTTTTGTGTTTAAGTAAAGATGAGTGGTTTCTGCGTATAACTAGTTAACGCTGAACACCAGCATGTATTCATTAACCAGGCAGTAATCCCATTGCGTAACAGACATTTTATGAATGGGGTTGAGAAAAGAATAGAATACACCATTTGGAATGTGTGGTTTCTCTTGAGAACTCACCTCTGCTGCCAAACCCAACAATATAAATATTTGACATTAATTTGGGCTTAAACGTTTTCCAACTGGTTTCCTCATGAATCAAGGACTTTAAATATATGATTTGATTCATTGTTCATTTATTTGAGAGGTTATGGATCTTATGTACATTTTGATTGATTTAAATGAAAATAAAAATCATGGAATTTAATTGTTTGTTGAAGGATTACATAATGGAAGCCCTCAAATTACCTTTTGAGTAATTGAAATCTTGATTTGTTCCAGGGAACATTGACCCATTGTGTGTCTTCTAATACTTGTGTTTGTGACTTAGCTTTTCTTTATAGAACTGATGTGAAATGAATCTGGACAAACAATAAAGGTACAAGCTATTGCAATCAAGATATATTGGCTTTTGATAATTATTCATTACTGCAGGTACTACCAGGAGCCAAGTGGCTTAATTATTCATATTTGATTATAAATTAACCTTAGCAGTATACTTTAAAAATAGATCATCACACTTCACTACATATATCAAAACATCATGCTGTACACCTGAAATTTATGTTAGACAATACAAAATATTTCCAAAATTAAAAATAAATAAATAAAAAGTAGGATAGATTGTTAGTATTTAAAATTAACTTCATAAATGCACTGAAATGTTTCTGTCAAAATAAACTACTAAGAAATTAACCACATTGCATATTGATTTTTGTTTCCTCATAGCAGTTGCTTAGAATGTTCAGAAGTGCCATTAAAATATTACAGAACTGTATGAAATTAGTGCTTCAGGGAATATTTTAAATTATTTTGTGTGTTCATCAACTATGTAGTATGCACTGTAATTTCCTCTTTCGGCCAGAACTTTAATGAAAAATTAATACCCAAATTAGATAGAATGAAACTAAATTTGCTCATGGGTGGAGTTATTTTTATATTAACGGTATATTTTATTCATTGGAGTAAATTTTTGAAATTTAAAAATTTAAATTTTCAAATGTTATTATGAATGCTATGAACATGTTAAGGAATCAAAGACTTAGTATATTTAATTAGTGCACATACAGTTACTCAATTTAACTAGTAAATAGTTACTGTGACTGTTCATTATTATCAGGTTTCAAAAAATATATAATGATGAAAAAAAAACAATAAAAATGCCTTACTTTTTTTAAGTGACACGTAATGTCTCAGCACCCATACTTCTGAATCATAAATCACATTTTAGGTGACTTTGCTATATGAAAATTTAGAAAGATAAATAATTGACTTTTTTATTTAAAGACAAACCACATCATCTTAAATATATGTCCCAAATATTTTTAACTTAGGTTTCTAGAAGATGAGTCACAGGCAAGATCTCACTTTTTAGTTTCATTATCCTAAGGGATTTTTTTCTCTCCTTTTAAACATAATTAGTTCATTTGTTGTGAAACAAAATGAGCTTTTTTATTTATTTGCTGATTTTCTAATTTATTTACTGTATTTTCCTTAATCAAAGAAGGATTTTTATATTATGTCTTTAAAAAAAACATTTGCTGTATCTATATAATAGATTAATGTTCTGTTCGAAGTACTTGTCTTTCATATATGCATACATCCTGAAGAATATTTCTCTTTGAATTGACAAAAAATGAAGAACAATAATTGTTTTTACAGTGGCTACTAAAATAACATACAATTGTAGTCTCTAATATCTATATTTCTTTTCTAACTAAACACCAAAAATAATATCTGCTAAGTACTCCCAGTGATGAGCTTAGAATTTTAATGCAGGAGATGGCCATTTGCGACCTCTCATTCAGTGCATACATAGGTGCTGAGGGCCAAATGAAATGAAGAATAGCAATTTTCACAACGTCCAGACAAGACTGTGGTGAACAAATTGTCATTTGATTGAAGAACAAGATTGAACAAATTCTAGTTCGTCTAGCACCCTGTCTGTGCCAAGCAGGTGACTTGAATTCAGGTCTGATTATATTTGTGTGTGCATGTAGGTAAAACAATTGTCTATGTTTACTTCTTATAAGTAATTAGTAAATATAAATAATATTTGAAAATCCTAGAGGTTTTCATTACCCTAATGACAGGTAAGATACCTGAAGCCTATTAAGATTAGGCAACTTTCCTAGCATGGTAGAGCAAAAATTCCCTCAGATCAGTCTGTTTAAAGACCCCCTGGTCTCCCCCCTATTATTTTGGATTCCTCAGGAAGACGTAAATGGGTAGTGTAAAGAATGAAACCACTATCGGTATGATTTGATTCATTCATTTTGTTTTAGAAGAAAGAAAAATCAGCCCCATCTTCTTTTTATCAAGTAAACTTCTATAAGCTAAACAAACTATTTGAAAAGAGCAAATGTTGAAAAAAAGGGGGGGGGGATTTGTTTTCTGTCTCCTAGGTTTGTAGTTTCTTGCAGATTCACTTTCTCTCCTACATCACCAAAGTAGGATTCGCTGTTAGATGCTTACTCTTCAAATTTGTCAGCCACACGCTTTCTGGGTCATCTCATAAATGCAGTGTCTTCTGGGTATTTAGGAAACATAATGAAAAATATCTACCCAAAGCATGAAACAGAGTGTGAAAGATTGTTTGGCTAAAGATGAGGGGGACTGAAGAAGGAATATAGATACAGGGTGAAGAAGATGCTGAGGCACAAACCACCAGACAATACTAAAAATAGCCATGATGGACCCAAAGCCAAATTACACATAAGGTTTGTATGTGTATATCACTGTTTTATTTGGCTAAGAAAAATAAATGGCATTCTTGCATTTCAGGGATGTCTAATTTTTACATTATTGCTTAATTTTTGATCATATTTATCCTTAATGATCATCTTCTATATGGGAAATGGAAATTTAGTCATTATCCTCTATAGAAACAGAGAAAATCCCTAGCTGACTTGAGAGAAATGTGAAATTATTCCCTACTTTATTTGGGCGACTTCTTCAAGACTCTATCTCTCTTCTGTACAGGGAAGCAGAGGATAGCAAAAGGAATTAATCTATAGTAAAAATTAACTTTTAAAATATAAAAATGGGTTTCCACGTTCACTGTTTTCAGTCCAGGAAGTTGTGGATATACCACATGGTGTAACTATAATTTTCACTGACATTCTAAGATTGTACTGGGACGTCTTTCTTTCTTCACCATCATATTCCAGGAAAGAAAGAAATTTTTATGCTGAGGAGTGAATTTTCTTAGGACTACTTTTAGACACTGAAGTCACTGAGTAAATAGCTGGGCCACTTCAAAAGAGAATTCTATCACTTGTAATTAAAGATTTTACTTCTTCCTTTCCAATAACCCCATTTTGTTCCCATCTTTTACTGCACAGAATAGAATATCCAGTATAATGTTTAAATAGAAGTGGTGACATTTTCTTGTATAGAGTAAAGGTTGTCCGGTTATTTTTATCATTTTGGTCCAGAGATTCTGGAGTAACCATCTTAGGTGGTTGCTCTATTAATAAAGATATTATGACCTGTGAAGATTGGATCTCTGAGAGTTATTCAGAATTCCTTTTTTGTTTTTTTGTTTTTTGGTTTTTTTTTTGAGACAGAGCATCAAGCTGTTGCCCTGAGTAGAGTGCCGTGCTGTCACAGCTCGCAGCAACCTCAAACTCTTGGGCTTAAGCGATTTTCTTGCCTCTGCCTTCCAAGTAACTGGGGCTACAGACGCCTGCCACAACACCCAGCTATTTTTTGGTTGTAGTTATCATTGTTGTTTGGCAGGCCTGGGCTGGATTCCAACTCGCCAGCTCCATTGTATGTGGCTTGTGCCCTAGCCATTGAGCTACAGGCACCAAGCCAGTTATTCCAAATTCTATAGATCTTTGGCATCTTTTCATTTGTTAGTTTGCAGGGTTTTTAAATATAATATTTATATACATTTAAATGCCCAGATCTTAAGTGAACAGCTTGATGAATTTTGGCAAATGGATACACCTATGTAACACACACCGCTATAAAGATATAGAATATTTTCTATCCCACCAGATAGTTCTTTCATGGTTTTTTTCTAGTTGATCTACCTACACACTAAACTTTTTATTTTTTCAACCATAAAACAGTTCTATTTGTACCAGATCTTTATATAGTTCTGTATAACATACAGTATGAACATACTGTGGAAAGTACATTCCAGACTCTTTTGAGTGTGGCTTATTTTGTTCAGCATCGAACATATTAGATTCTATGCTATATTTTAAAAATCTATTCTCCTATTGATGGATTTTGAAGTAATTTCTAGTTTAAGACTGTTGTGAATAAGGCTCTGAGTATTTTTCTGTTGGTCTTTCCTATAAGAACATGTTTTCACTTGGGTAAATTTTTTACTTGGGTAAATTTTTTACTTGGGTAAATATCTAAATGTAGAATTTATGAGATAAAGGGAAAGCGTGTATATTCAACTTTATAATAAAGAATCAAATCTTTTGCTTAAGTGGTAACATTAATTTACATTCTTAGCAGCAATATATTAGAGTTTCAGTGGTGGCTCAACATCTTCAGCAACATACAGTGTCAATTGTCTTTTTAATTTTTTTATGGGGACCTTAATAGCACTTTAAATTTGCATTTTCCTAACGATGTGTAGTGTTGAGTACGTATTCATGTGCTCACTGGCTATTTATATTTCTTCCCTTGTGAAGGGCCTGTTCTCACTTTTTGTCCATTTGGAGTATTGTTTTTATTATTTTGATTGCAAGAGATCTTCATCTTCAAACTAGTCTTTTATCTCATATATTTGTATAGGTATGTGTGTGTGTGCACATATTTGATTCTGTCCCAGTTTGTGGCTCACTCTTTTTGTATTCTACATAATACTTTTTGCTGAGAAATTTTTGGAGTTTGATGAAATCTAGGTTAATTGTAGTTGGAGTCGTTATCTGGACTTCCCATTTCCTTTGATCGGTTTGGCTTGATTCTGTGTCCTGAGACCTTTCTACACTTACTTATTATTTCTAGTAGTTTTTGTTTTTTATTTATTTCTTAGATGTTTCCACGTAAATAACTGTATAATTTATAAGTAGAGATAGTTTACTTCTTCCTTTTCAATAACCCCCTTTTGTTCCACACCTTATTGTACAGAATAGAAAATCCAGTACAATGTTGAATAGAAGTGATGACAGTGGATGTCCTTGTCTTGTTCCTAATCATGGGAGAAATGCCTTCAGACCTTTGCCATTCAGTGTGAAGTTCTTGTAAGGTTTATGATTTTGCCTTCTGTTTTGGTATAGATCTCTTTTATTATACTGAGGAAATTTCTTTGGATTCCTAGTTTGCTGAGAGTATTTTTTTAATAAAAATAAAATAAACTCAATAAACATAAATATGTATTGAATTTTATCAAGGGTTTTTGTATGTCTATTAATGTGATTGTGTAGTGTATCTACCTTATTCTGTTAGATTACCTGGATCGAATTTTTGGTTACTCTGGTGTTCTTTAGATAAACTGTATTTAGTTATGATGTATTATTATCCATTCGACCTCTTGCTAGATTCAGTTTGATATATTTTGTTAAGTATTTTTGCATTTAAGCTTATGATTTTGGCTGAATTTTATCTCAGTGGTCCCAATATTGAAGTTATGTCTATAAAACAAGTTGAGAAGTATTCTTTTTCCCTCAGCTTTCTGAATGATTTTGTTATGTAAGATTGGTATACTTTGGTCTATAAAGTGTTTAACAGAGTTCGTCCGTGTGGTGATTGGAGCCTAAAATTTTCTTTGAGGAATTTTTACAATAATTTAATTCCTTTGATAAACTATTAACTCTATCTTCTATCTATTATCTCCCTTTAGTATATTGTAGTAGCCAGAATAGCCCCCCAAAGATCTCAATGGCCTAAACCTAGAACATGTGAATAAGTTACGTAACAGAAAGACTTAGTAGGTGTAGTTAATATTAAGAAATTTAAAGTAGGGAGATTGTTTGGGGTTCAGTCTAATCCCTTTGAAGCAGAGAACCTTTTCTGGTTGGATTCAGAGAAATGTGGCTGAAGGAGAAGTTAGAGAAGGCTTGTTGGCTTAAGGATGACAAAGACTATGTGTCAAGGAAGTCGAGACCTCAGTTCTGCAACCATAGCAACCCAATTATGCCAACAACCTGAATGAGTTTGGAAGTACAGTCTTTCTTAGAGCCTCCGCAAAAAAACCCAGCCCAGATAACATGTTGATTGTGGCCCTGAACACCTAAGTAGAGTGAGCAAAGGATCCAGTTGAGTCCAGATTTTCAGCTCAATGAGAAACAAATAGGTATGGTTTTAAATAGCCTTTATAACATCAATAGAGAACTGATAGGTATATATGTAAAATTTTATATTTTATTATGAGTCAGTTTTAGTAAATTATGTTTTTCACCTGTTTTTCCAATTTGTTAACATAAAACTTTTCAAAATATTTATTATTATTATTTTAATTTCCCTCGGATCTGTAATTATATTCCTTTTCATTCTTATTAATTAATTTGAAGTTTTTTCTTTTTCTCTTGCATTCTTACTAATGCTTACCAACATTATTGACACCAACTTTTATCTTTGTTAACTTTTCTGTTGTTGATTTTTTTATTGATTTTGACTTTTTAAAAAAGTAAGTGTGTTTCTTATACTTACTTTAATAGAGACTTTATTTTGCTTCTTAAGGTAGAAATTTAGATCACTAATTTGAAATATTTATTTTCTTCTAATAAATATAAGCTTTTAAAATGATAATCTTTACCGCTTTTGCTGACTCATGCAAATTTGTGAATGTAGGATGTGCATTATATTTTGTTTCAAACTATTTGCTCATTTCTTAGTGATTTTTAAAATCCGTGTATTTAAAAGTGTGTCTAATTTTCAAATACTTGAGCATTTTTTCAGATATTTTATTGATATCAATGTCTAGTTAAATTCTATTGCTAGTAGAGAACATACTTTTTGAAATTTTAATTTTCCAAAATGTTTTAGATTTGTTTTTAGGCCAGCGTGTTGTCTAACTTATGAACATTCTGTGAATACTCAGGTGCTGCTGTTGTGCAATGTAGTGGTCTATAAATATTAGTTAGGTTATGGCATCGTGTGGTGTTACTAAGATTTTCTGTATCTTTTGGCATATTTATTCTATCAATTACTGGGAGAAAGAAATTTTCAAATCCCCAACTGTGCTTATTAATTTGCCTATATCTTTTAGTTCTTTTGTTTTTTTTCTTCATATTCTTTCAGGCTCTGTTATTGAGAGCACACATATTTGTAAGTGTGTCTCCTGATTAATTCCCCCTTTTGTTGTTATAAAATGTCCCACTTTATCTGTAGTGTTACTTCTTGTCTTAAAGTTTATTTAGTCTGATATTAGTACAAACACTCTTGCTTTCTTGATGGTATTTTCATGGTATATAAGGGTATATCTTTTCATATTTTTAGTTTCAATTTATGTATGTCCTTATATTTCATAGCATGAATCTTGTTTGGAAGTATGTCAAATGGTCAGTCAGTATATCAGTTGAGCCTTGCATTTTTCCAGTCTGGAGAATTGCCACCTTTTAATTGGCATTTTGGTCCATTTAATACATTGCAGTTATTAACATGGTTAGATTTAATTCTGCCATTTCATTTGTTTTATATTTATTCTACCTGTTTTCTCTCCTTTTGTTTGTTCTTTTTTGCTTTGTTTCTTTTTGCTTAATTAAATATTTTTATGTATTTCAGCTCCTCTGTTGGCTTTTTAACTGTATATCTTTACATATTTTTAGTGCTTATTCTAAGAATTACAATAAGCACCTTCAACTTGCTATCTAGTTTTCTTAGACTTAACATTGTATTACTTCACATAAAATACAGTAACATTGCTATGATATTACTTTATTTACTTCATCCTCTGTAAAATTGTTGCCTTATACATTACATCTGCATTGGTTGTAGGTTTCCTGTAAAGATTTAACTTTAGCTTTAAATATTATTAAATATTTTAACGAGACTAGAAAATATATTTATTGTAGAACTTTTATAGCTGACCACCTCCCTAAGGTGACCTGCTTTTCATAGATGGGACAGGTACCACTTGTACATGTCAGTTCAGTAGGCCTAGTTCCTTATGTTGACCACCTCTGTATGATAGTCAACATTACACGTGCAGTCCCTTGGGAGATCATCTTACAGAGGTTACTATATTTATATATTTACCTATCATATGTTCACTATTCCTGGTTTTTTATCTATTGACCTGAGTTTCTATCTGGGTGTCATTTTTCTTTAGCCTAAACACTTCCCTTAGCATTTCCTTTAATATATATCTGCTGGCAACGCATTCTTGCAGCTTTAATCAGATTATGCTTTTAATTTTGCCTTAATTTTTAAATGAGAGTTTTGCTGCCTATGAAATTTTTTGTTGATTTTCTCCCAGTATTTTAAATATGCTATTTTATTGTCTGCTGACCTCTATTATAATGTGAGGTCAGTTGTCCTTGATATTATTGTGACTTTATTTGTAATATATCATTTTTCCCTTGTTTTTCTAGATTTTCTAAGTTTGAATTTGAACAGTTTTGACTATAGAAAGCCTAGGTATAATTTCTTTATATTTAGTCATCCTAAATATAGGATATATGACCTTCTCATATATATAAGTTTGCATTTTTCACTGAATTTGAAAAAGTATTTAACCATTGTATCTTCAAGTATTTTTCCATCCTATTATTCCCTTCTTTTTCCTTCTGAGATGCCAGTTACATATATGTTAGAGTTCTGATATTGTTCCACAAGTAACTGAGGCTCTGTTCATTTTTCTTTCTTTCTTTTTGTTTTCTTTTTTTACTGTTTGTCAAATTCTATGGTTTCTATTGACTTACCATCAAGGTCAGTGAATCTTCTGCAATCTCTACAATCTTTTGTTAAACCAATCAAGGGATTGTTTATTTCAGTTATTATGCTTTTCCTTTTAGGCTCAATATTGGCTCTTTTTACACTAAAAACATATTCCCAAGTTAAGAGAGATATTAGCTCTTAGGATGAGCTACTTGAGTACTTGGAAGAATTTCATAGGACTCATTTATAGTATTATGTGGAAACCAAGAAAGCATAGTGATCAGCTGAGCTTTTCATAGAAAATGTGGTATAGAAATACAAATACTAATATCAGTGCTTTGATTATTCCTTGTAGATTTTGGGGGAAAATATTTGTGTTTATATTTTAATTTTGATCATTTAACTATTGATCATTATTCCTGTGATCTATACTTTTTCTAAAATTGTGGCCTTTGATGTTTAAAATTCAAACAAGGTGAAAAATTACAAAAATAAAATAATTTTAACATTTGCTTTCTTTTGCCAATTTATGTATTTCTTAATAGCTTCAACTCTGCAGAAACAAAATGCCTCTCTCAACACCAACATGTTTCAAACTGAATTGTCATGTTAATTCTGTTGAGGTCATGAAGTATTTTTCAATTCACTAAACAATAAAACCACAGAGGTAAATGTTCTAGGTCTTCAGGCCACTAGTAAATGTTGAAAAGGAAAGGTCAGTAGTTCCCTGTTGCACTCTCTAGCAAGCTGATTGGTTAGGCATAGTATTAGGAATTTAGGTCAAGCAACTTAAAAAAAACCCCGCCATATTCTGTGTCTGCTGGCCTTCTAAGAGAGGAGCGTGGAATCTTAGCCACTTAACACTTAACACTTGAAGCTTTGTATGTCTGGAAACCTGAATCATAATCTATCATAAGAGATGAGGCCATGAGCCTCTCACCATTTGTCTGCTGCCTTTAGTTTAAATCTAGTCTATGAAAGATCAATGGGTATGACTCAAGAGCCACCCAGTGGCCCAGATGCTAGAGAAACTTGGAAGCCATCCCTGATGAATAATTCTGCTCAACTGGCCATAGCTCAGGAAGCCTTAAAGAGCTTGAAGAAAGGGTGTGTTAAGTACCAGTTGGCAAATTATAACACTCATGCATTCATCTATGGTGTTAACAAAAAAAGATGGTTTTTTCTTTACAATATTTTATTCACTGAACACCTGTCTGAGTGGCAGGCCTGATGAATAGGGATAACAGAAACACAGCACACCTGTGGATGTGAACATTCTTTTATAAATGTGCATGGGTGGGCTTGTTCTTTGTAGTAAATAATAGTAGCAGTAGCTTTTGAATGGAAAGCAGGAATGATTATAACAAGAAAAGTGGCCCTATAAGTCATTCTAATCAGTAGAATCATGTAATCTGCAAACAAAATACATGGTCTTTGAAGGAATCATTTCTTCACAAATACTCCAGATATTCCCCTTTGTCTCTGAAGTGCATGGCCAACCAGGGGATTGTCCCTACACATGACATACCCTGATGAATGGAATAAGGGAGGAGAGAGATCAAGATCTCAAAGGAATATTTAGAGCAAATACTGGAGGCCTTTTTTTACGGGCTCCCTTTAAAAAATAATTTGAGATTTTAACAATGTTTAATGTTTAAAAAAAATTTAATAATGAAAACTTATTGGGAAGTAATCATATCAACATTAAAATTTAGGGAAAAATATTAAAATTTAGGATTTTTTTCTCCCCAGTGGGAATTTTGACAGTATTTTACCAGAGATTTTTAAGAGCGTTTTTTCTCATACCACATAGTACTGGGTATGTCTATTTTGTTTCTTTTTTATTTCCTTCTCAGGAAGAGATATTCTTGTAAGAAGTAGACATCATTTTGTGGTCTTAATTTGGACACCATCCTGCTTTAGCTGTGGTGCTATCTAATAGACTAAGGGGAAGTAAAGCCCACTTGTGTGTTATTTTAAAAAATGACCAACCAGTGGAGAAGGTCAAGGCCACCTTCCACACAGAATTAAGCAAGCAGGCTTGTACATGCTCTGAGGATATGAGGTCCTGCTTCGTTCTGGGTTATGCCTCCTTATAGTCTGATAGGGTGCTCACAGGGAGTCATTGCCAGTCCGCAGAAGGCTCTGGCTCTTACCAGGGCAGAGAGAATTGATGAAACACATTTCTCAGAATTCAGCTTGTCTAGGCAGGCTGGGCATTGTAGAACCAGGGGTGTCTGATCTTTTTTTCTTTTCTGCCTTATATTGGAAAAATAATTGTCTTGGGCCACACAGTAAATACATAAACACTGATAAAAGCTGATTAACAAAAAAAGGTCTGTGCATACTTTTCGTGATATTCACACAACAGATAAGCAAAAAAATGTCTTCACAGCATCCACATGCAGCCCATGAGCCATAGGTTGGACCCCCCTGTATCCTGAGCCAACATTATGATGGTGGGATCTGTTGCAATGTACCACCAGGAGGTGAAGACAGCAGCTGGTGGAGAGCTCTAGGATTGTATGCCCATGGCACCAGGGATCTCGACATAAATGTCAGATGACTAGTCTCATCTTATGTATATCCCTGAGGCCTTCACAACATACACCTGTCCTGGCTTCCATGTGAAACATTTGTTAATCCAGTGATTTCCAAACATGACTGATCAATAGTACCATATGAAGTCGAGGCACTCTAGAATTTGAGTGAAGTTCCCATGTCTAAGAATTTTGGATTTACCATACCCTATAAGGATTTAGTTTTGTATTTCTGAATAAAAGTATATCCAACTAGAGAGAAAAGGTATTTGAAAACATGATATCTGGGTACCTTTTGCTGCCCATAATTGATGAGAAAGTTTATGTCTATTTTACTGTACACATGAGAAAATTTTTGTAAGGTTCTTTACATTTTGTTGCTAAAGGAGAAGGCCTTCATTTTTATATATTGACATTTACACATCAGGAGTGTGTGTGTCAAGAATGTTTGGTGATTTTTTTGATATTTGAAACTTAGTTTTGTTTTATCAGCATTGTATATGGAAGATGGTTGCTTGGCTATTGGGAGGGATATGAGGCTTGGACTTTCAACCAATTCTGTTGGCTCACCCCAGCCACAGTAGGGTGGCCAATCACCTAGCTTCTCGGTCTTAGCCCTGAAGATCCTGTCATGTGCCAGGAAATTTCTCAGTGTCATGTGAACTGGACAAGTTGATAACCCAAGCCACAGCCCATAATCAAGACACCTGGTGTCTCCAATCCCAGAGACATTCCAGGTTCTGCCAGGTAAGGGTTTGGAGGAGTTTCCACAGCAGGCATAGGATTCTGCTTTCTCCAGCCTCTTCACATCCAGATCCCCAATTTTCATTGACCTCTCTTTTCTGCGGTTGTCTCCTGCCTACTTCTGTTTGTCTATCAGGATTTTTGCTTTTGTGAAAACCTTTATGATTATTTTAGAGGGGTTCAGGGAAAGGATGGAGATCGCCAGCAGGTGTGCAAGGTTATATATACATCTTAATGATTTCTAGTTCTGAAATAATGAAATTGTGGATTTTGGTGATCTGCCAGTTCAGTATTTGGTATCCAGTTAAATTAAACTTCACTCAATGAACACTCCAAGGCCATGGAGAGGGCAGTTTCTCCACAGTACTGTGTGTTCCCGGGGCTCCCTTTCTGGTCCCTTTCTCAGCATGCACTACTTGTATTCTACCTCTTGTTAGTCCGCATATGAAACTCAGCTCTCTCCCAATTTTTACAAAATTTCATTCACATTCAAGGATGTCATGAATTTAGTAGGCTTTTAGAAGTTACTGGGTGGCAGGCACGGTTATAGGACAGTTCCAGCACAGGGTATGCAGCCTTTGACCATGTGCCCTTGTTTATAACCTCTCACAGAATACTTCTGTCTGCACAGTGATCCCTCCATGTCTTGGGCTTTACTCCAAGTGGTATACTGATGAATGTTCTTTGCCCCAGGTCATAATATTTGAAATTGGTGAGGAAATTTTAGGCATTTATTCCAGAAGTTGTGAAAGTTTACAGAGTAGAAATGTCAAAACTTATTGCCCTCTGAAGTTATAAAACAGACTATTTCCATTTCAGAGAATTGCATTGGTAGGTGTCAGGGAAGAAAGAGAATGGCTCATGTATCGTTTTAGTGCAACAAGGGGGATGTCAAATATGATGATGGAAGCTTCAATTGAGCCTTTAATACTTACCAAAAATTTTACCTTGGTGACCTCACTATTCCTATTACATAGATAAGGAAACTATGGCTTAGGATGGCGTAAAAACAAAACACACAAAAGTTTTGTTCAAACTGACACAATTTGCAAGTGATGAGTAGCAGGCCTGGATTCCTTCTCAGGCAGCCTGATCACAGGGCATGTGCTCTATGCCCACAATCACACCATACCAAGGATGTGGAATTCTCTTGTCCACAGATGAATCTGCCTCCATATAATTTTAGCAATGCTCTTCTCACTGTGATTTATAAGATCTGGATTTCCAGTAGCTGGGTAATCACTGCATCCCCAGACAGCACTAGGGATCTGTGAGCAGAGCTGCTGGATCTCAGGCCCACATCCCTGCAGCTGTCAGGGTGGCATCCTCAGAGTCCAGGTGCTCTCCCAGCCACTGTGGATCCCTTCCCAGCAGTCCTCGTCAAACCTGCTCTTCGTTGTCTGGGTGCCCCTTTATCCCGCTGCTGTCCAGCCCCAGTGCAGGCTGTCTCCCCTCTGGGAATCCTTTGGCACCAGACCAGTAGTGAACTCTTCTATGGACTGATAGGAGAACACTGATTGGTCTTTGATACTAATGGGAGCAGGTTTCACGTGGTTTAATAGACTTCGTTTCCTTTTTCTAACATCTGCAAATTTCAAAGTAGAGTCAAAAACTATTATATTAATATGTATACATATATATTTCAGTTGGAATTTTATTGATATAATCATATGTAATTATATGTATAAAATCAAGTTTAGATCGTATCTCTCTTCCAGCAAGGAATAAATGCTTTTTAGAAGCAGAGAAGAAGCTCCCTTACATCTTCCAATACTCTGATTGAAGTTTCAGACTTGTTTGATGAAGAGCAGAATGAACTAGCTGAGTCTGCAGTCTCTAGGTCTTGAAAAACATGTTTGGTTCAGGAAATGAGGGCTCAGTACCCAAGCTGAGAGAAATTCATTTCACCCCATGAAAAACAAGAACCGTTCCATTTTAGCTTTGTTCTCAAATTCCCTTAATTTCTTCTTTAAAATGAGGGTGGTGACTTTCAGCTCTGCATGTAAGGAGCTTGAAGTCATTACTCCCATCTTCATATGCACAGAAAAAGCTAAATAAACCAAAAATCAACAGCTCATCTTAAGTCTAGCAGAGAAATTTCACAACGCAAGCCACTGCCCCTCAAAATTAGAGAGACGGACAGGCAGATACAGAGAGTGACAGCTCAATAGAGCAGAAACTTCTGTGTGAGCCATTGCTGGGGCAGAGAAAACCCAACTGTAATCATTGAATTGCTGGAGGTGCCATGTGGACTAGTCTGAGAGAGGAAAATTCCAGTGGGTCCCAGCCTTAGAGGGAGAAGTGCTCCCTCACCAATTAAATTGCAGTTTTGTAAATTTTAAGTGATCCCATGTCAGGGTGGCAAGGGACTTGAAGAGACACTTCTCTGAAGAAGACAGGCACATGGCCTACAGACACATGAAAAAATGCTCACCATCCTTAATCATCAGAGAAAAGCAAATCAAAACTACTTTGAGATATCATCTAACTCTGGCAAGATTAGCCCACATCACAAAATCCCAAAACCAGAGTTGTTGGCGTGGATATGGAGAAAAGGGAACACTTCTACATTGCTGGTTCTTTTTGGAAAGATGTTTGGAAAACACTTAGAGATCTAAAAATAAACCTGCTATTCGATCCTACAATTCCTCTATTAGGTATATATCCAGAAGACCAAAAATCACATTACAACAAAGATATTTGTACCAGAATGTTTATTGCAGCCCAATTCATAATTGCTAAGTTATGGAAGGAGCCCAAGTGCCCATTGACCCATGAATGGATCAATAAATTGTAGTATATGTACACCATGGAATATTATGCAGCCTTAAAGAAAGATAGAGACTTTACCTCTTACATGTTTACGTGGATGGAGCTGGAACATACTCTTCTTAGCAAAGGATCTCAAGAATGAAAGAAAAAGCATTCAATGGATTCAGCCTTACTATGAAACCAATTTATAGCTTTCTTATGAAAGCTATAACACAATTATAGCCCAAGATTATGGGGAAAGGATGGGTGGAGGGAGCATAGTTGGTGGGACCACACCTACGGTGCATCTTACAAGGGTACATGTGAAATTTACTAGGTGTAGAATATAAATGTCTTAACACAATAACTAAGAAAATGCCGTGAAAGCTATGTTAACCAGTTTGATGAAAATATTTCAAATTGTATATAAAACCAGCACATTGTATCCCATGAGTGCATTAATGTACACAGCTATGATTTAATTAAAAATAATAATAATAGAAAAAAATTACTTTCAGGAGCTTTATCAGGTTTTCAGAATGAAGCTCAGAGAAAAAAATGTCCTCTTGCATCCAGCAGGTGGAGGGGAAATATAGCCATTTTGAATGTATCAGTGTGTTCTGTTCCTCTAAAACTGGGACGCTAATAGTCAGACCTCCTAGGGATAGTGAAAGGATTAGGTGTGATAATACGTGTAAAGCACATACTACAGAGCATGTGAGAGCTGTGCCACTGTTATTATTTAACCATTCTCCTGCATATGAACTGAAAGTTATCCACATCTACTTAAAGAAGAGATCAGACATCCAGAAAAAGGTGAAAGGGGGACTGCAAACATCAGGTCGAGGAATACCTTTAAAATGGGTAACGATCGAGAGGATTACCATAACTTGGCATACCATCATCTACCTGCTCCTGTGAGTCCGTGAAATAGCTATTCATTGCCTGCTAAAGTCACGAAAAGAGATGGAGATTTCTGAATGCTGCTCCAGTTTTCCCAGGCCTTTTCCTTCAGAAGCCAGGGTTACAGTTTAAATCTTCTCGTACTTTGGCCACTTCGCATTGCCTGGAGAGCATCCTCTCAGCTTGATGGAGAGTTATCAACGGTGACATGGATAAAGCAATGTTTTATTGCTTCTCAGCTGGCTTCTGCCAGAGCAAACAGCAGGAGATTGAGGAGAGCATCACAATTCCAATCCATTCTGCGAGACAGAGGCAGACAAACCTGTACACCAATGAGGACTTTCAACAGAAGAAACAGCCTGGGGCCCGGATGGCAGATATGTTTGTCAATCATAACTTTTAATATTTTCCTTCTTGGCATTAAAATTTTAATCTTTACCTTAGAACTTTTAAGACTAATTATTACTGTTTTTCTTTTCTTTTTCCCCAGGTGGTAATTGAGATTTGAATCACTTTATGTGCCTCTGTACTTATAATATATAAGTCCCATTCTTACTCTCACCCCTCTGAGTTCAAAGAATTATATTTCTTTATTTTTTAAATCTGGAGAATTTATCCTTATACCTCTTCCCACTAACTGTTATGCTATTATCAGGAGTAGTAGCTGGAACCTAGTAATTTTAAAGTGAGTTCTTGTTTTTCTCATCAGATCCTTAAAATGGCTTAGTGTTTAGATTTTTAGATCCCAAATAATCCGTGAAAATAATGTTTTCCTCATTTAGTTTGAAAAATGAAGGTCAACAGTTCTTATACAGTTTGCGTTCACATGATACTCTGATTTTTCTGTTTGATTCCTGGTCAACACGACTTCTGGGAAAATTAGAATTGAGTTCAAAGTGGTACATCAATTAAATCCATGATTGGTTCATCTGCTGTTGAACCAACGAACCCCTAGAACCACAGTACAGTAGTTTCCCAAGGCAGCAGCGTCCAAAGGTGAAGGATTTGCTTCAAACATTCTAATTGCCTAGTGATATACTGTGGAGGTCTCATCCCTAGATTTGTATATTTAACAGGTTAAAAAGTTTATTGTTATTTGTCTATAGACTGATTACCATTTTGTTTGCAGCATCAAATAAATACATAAAATGCATACTGATCAAATTTAGGGATGACACAAATCTAAAAGATATTACTAATAATTTTGACAAAGAGACAAAATTATCAGATCAGAATTGAGTTGTAAATCAAAACAAACAAAAGAGGAATTTAATAGGGTACATGTAAAGATTGACATTTGCCTTAAAAGATTGGCATGTATAGAAGAAGAATAGGAGACACCTGTTCATAACAGTTAAGGTGAGAAAAATTGCCAAGCATTTTAGGAGACTTTACTGTTGAGTGTGATAGGGTATAATAGATACATTCTACTTCTCACTCACTGGAAAATTGTGACTAATTATGGGATCTACACATAGGACTTTGACAATCTGAAGAGGCATCAGTTTTAATCTAGCAGGATGTGTGGGATTGTTGAGATGGCCTATGTGAGGAGAGGGACTAAATCAGTTAGGATTCTTCAAGTAGGAGGACAAAAGCTTATCAAGCTATGATGGGTTCCTTCAGATACCTGAAGTCTCTCCCATGAGAGAAGAATCAACTCTCTTTAAATTCAGAAAGCAGAATGTGGAACACATAGGCAGAGGCTGCAGGGAGGTGGATTTTAACTCAAATCTACAAAAGAACTTTATAACAATTGGAGTTGAGCAATGAAACAGGTTTCTTCACAGCGTAGTGAATGTCCTCTACATGTGAAAGGTGAGGCTAGGACCTATCCTGAGATAACGGGTGCTGTCAAGGGGACTCTCTCAGTGGGTAGGAACTTGGCACTGCTTTGAAGATTCTTTCTAACTCTATGATTCTATCTTCTTTGAAATTGAAGATGAATGCTAGTTGAAGATATATATATATCTTATGGAATCCAAACTTTTCTCTCTGGGAAGTTAACTTTGTGCCTATTTATGTTTTCAAATTTCAACTTTATTTCCCCATGAAAATCTTGAGAATGTTCATTAGTATTTAGAGATGTCAGTATGTTTTCATATGTATATATTGTATAGTGGCAAAGTCTGGGCTTCTAGTGTACCCATGACCTGAATATTGTACATTGTACCCAACAGGCAAGTGTGTAGTTTTATTTGTGCATTCTCTATTCTGTTCCATGGACATATGTGTCTACTTTGATGCTAGTACCATGCTGTTTTGGTTAATATAGGCTTGTAATATAATTCAAATTCAGGTACAGTTATGTCACAAATTTTCTTCTTTTTGCTTAGGATTCCTTTGGCTCATCAGGATCTTTTTTGGGTCCATATGAATTTTAGAGTTGTTCTTTCTAACTCTATGAAAAATGACATTGGTATTTTGATAGAAATTGCATTGACTCTGTACAGTGTTTTGGGCACTATGGTAATTTTAATACTATCGATTATTTTAGTTCATGAGCATGGGATGTGTTTCCATTTGTTTGTGTCATCTATGATTTATTTCATCAGTGATTTGTAGTTCTCCTTGTAGAGATTTTTCACTTCTTTGGTTAAATGTATTCCTAGATGTTTTATTTATTTATTCATCTTTACAAATGTTATAAATGGAATTGAGTTCTTGATTTGATTTTCAGCCTGTTTGCTATTGGTATGTAGAAATGCTATTCATTTTTGTATGTTAATTTCTAACATGAAACTTTGCTGAATTCATTTCATAAATCTAGGACATTTTTGGAAGAGTCCTTAGGGTTTTCTAGATAAAAAATCATATCATCAGCAGATGACTTCCTTTTTTCCAATTTGAATGTTCTTTATTTCTTCCTCTTGTCTGCTGTGGCTGGGACTTCTAAAACTATGTTGAATATAATTGGTGAAAATAGGCATTCTTGCCTTGTTATGTTTTTCAGGGTGAATATTGTCACTTTTTCCCATTTACTATGGCTGTGTGGCTGTCATTTATAGCTTTCATTGCTTGAAAGTATTAAAGTATGTTCTTTCTATGCCAAGTGTTTTTTGAGTGTTTTTTTTTTTATCATAAACCCTCTTGATCAAGGTGAATTATCCTTCTGATATGCTGTTGAATTTGGTTTGCTAGTATTTTGTTGAGGATTTTTACATCTATACTCATCAGAGATAATGGTCTGCAGTTTTCTTTTTTGTTGCATTTTTTCCTTGCCTTGATATCCAGGTTGTACTGACTTCATAGTATTAGTTGGAGAGGATTCCCTCTTTCTTGACCTTCTGGAACAGTTTCAGCAGTATTGGCACCAGTTCTTTGTAGGTCTGGTAGAATTTGACTGTGAAGCTATCTGGTCCTAAGCTTGTTTTTCCCTGGGAGATTTTTTGTTGTTGTTGTTATTGATTCAGTCCTATTACTCATTATTGGTGAGTTCAGCGTCTCTATAGCTTTCTAGTTCAGTCATGACAGATTGTGTATTTTTCAGAATTTATCCATTTCCTCTAGGTTTTGCTCAGATCTTTGTTATTTCTTTTCTTCTGCTAGCTTTGAGTTTGGTTTGTTCCTTTTCTAATTCCTTAAGGTGTGTTGTGAGTTGTTAATTTTTATCTTTCTGTCTATGTGATGTAGGCATTTAGTGCTAAAAACTTCCCTCCTAGCACTGTTTTTTCTGTCTGAGAGATTCTGATAAGTTGTTGTCAATATTACCATTCATTTAAAAAATTAATTTCCTTCTTGATTTCTTTATTGACTCAAAGATTGTTGAGGATCAGTTTGTTTAAATTTTTTGTATTTGTATAGTTTTGAGAGTTTGTCTTGGAGAAAATTTTTACTTTTAAACTACTGTGATCTGAGAAGTTACATTAGAATCACTGATGTGATTTCTATTTTTAAAAAACGTAATGGTGATTTGTTTTGTGGCCTAACATATGGTCTATTTTGGAAAATATTCTTTGTGCTTGTAGAAAGAATGTACACTGCACATTTTGAGTAGACAATTCTGCAAGTATCTTTCAGTTCCATTTGTTCAAGAATCCAGTTTAAGTCTAGTGTTTTTTTGATTTTTCCATTTTGATGATCTGTCTAATACTATTAGGGGAGTATTAGAGTCCTCCACTATTTTTGTATTGTTGTCTGTCTCTTTTCTTAGGTCCAGTAGTATTTGCTCTGTGAATCTGGGAGCTTTTCTTGTTGGATTGATCCTTTTGTCATTATATAGTGACCTTGCCTTCCTTCACTATTGTTGATTTAAAGTCTATCTTATCCAATATAAGAACAACTACTGCTTGCTTTTGATTTCCATTTGCATGGGATATTTTTTCTGCCCTTTTATCATGAGTCTATAAAAATCTTTACAAGTTAAGTGTGTCTCTTGAAAGCAGCAATTATTGGATTGTGCTCTTTTTAAATTAATTTTGCCAATCTGTATTTTTAAGTGGGGCATTTAGACCATTGATTATACACTCAAAGTTAATGTTGATATGTGAGAAACTCTTCTAGTCATCATATTGATTTTTACCTAGTTTCTTTGTATTCTCAACTGTGTCACTGTTTTATAAGCCCTGTGCATTTGATACTTTCAACTGTTTTTTTACTAGCATGTATTAGACTTTCATTTTGATATGCAGAACTCATTTGAAAATTTCTTGTAGGGCTGGTATTATGGTGACAATTTCTTTTAGCATTTGCTTTAGGGAACTTTATTTTTCCTTCATTTATGAAGCTTGGTTTTGCAGGACACAACATTCTTGGCTGACAGTTTTTCTGTTTAAGAAAGTTAAACACAAGACTTTAGTCCTGTCTCTGCAGAAACCGTTAGTTTGATGGCATTTCCTTTGTTATTTGATACTTTTATCTCACTGCTCTTAGGCATTTTTTTTTTTTTTGCAATAAACCTTTCATAAATTTGATCTGGATATCTAAATCTCTAGGAAGACCAGGGAAATTTTCCTCAATTATTCCCTGAAAATTATTTTCTAAACCTTTTCTTTTGTGTCTCCCACAGAGATTTTGTTCATTTCTTGTGATACTTTTTCTTTAGTTTTATCTGCCTGGTTAATTTGAAAGGCGTGTCTTCAATCTCTGCAATTCTTCTTCTGCTTAATCTTTTGTTAAAACTTTCCACTATATTTTATAATTCTCTAAATTAGTATTTTATTTCCAGTTGTTCTGTTAGGTTTATTTTAAATACCTATCTGTTTAGTGAGTTTCAACTTGTGTCCTGGTTTTGCTGTTGTTATTGTTGTTTTTATTTCTTTGTGTTAGTTTTTAACTTTCTTTAGATTTCATTGAGCTTACTTAGAATTCATGTTTTGAATTCTTTCTCTGTCATTTCCAAATTTTCCTTTTCATTGAAAGCCATTGCTGGAGAGATAGTGTGATCCTTTGAGGGTGTCAAAAAGTTCTCTCCCCCCCCCATACTGCAGAGTTCTTACACTAGTTGCTTCTCATCTGGAGAAGTTCTGACTTCTTATTTTTTAATTCACTTTCAATAGGATGGGAGTTTTTAATCTTTGTGATGTTATTTTATTGTATTTCCCCCATTAAGGGTGTGCATGCATTGTATGTATGTTGTGTTGGTTGTTTGGATTCAATTTTGAGTGCTTTCAGGTGACCAATGCTCTTTATGAGTTGCTTTGTCATTGATAGCCTTTGCATGGTAGCTTTCTCAGATGTTGATTGCAGTAGACATGTCTGAGTATATGAGTAGGGCCACTACCTTCTGCAGTATTGGAATTATGGAGGTCTCAGGAAGCTTATCTCATTCTCCCAATACTATGCCCTTCTGATAGCAGGTATTAAATTGGGTTGTGGCTTTCAACCTCCAGGGCCAGTAGGTGGTACTTTCAAGTAAGAGCCTGCTATAGTAGAATCCAGTGGGTAGGTGTTTAAACTTCTTTTCCAGTGATGGGTTTTGCTGTTGTCTTAGGTGATGGACTAGTCTGTGGCAGAAAGCAATCCATTTTCCTATTATGCCCCATCCTGAAACTCATGACTCTCATTTCAATCAAACCCTTTCATGTATCTCTAGGCCACAGTGTATCTGAGAGCTGCAGAAAATACCTTTTCCACAGTTCTTTATTAGTTTCAGACCAGAACCTCTTTCCTCAACTCAAAAGAGATAGTTGTGTAACTCACCTGTTCTCTATGGGGAACACTGCTTCTCTGTGTAGAGAGACAGAGGTGCACTTCCCTTTGGCAAGTGCAGGTGAGTGGCCTCTGTGGTGTTGCTGACAATTTGGGTCTGTTGGACCTCAGACCCCTGGGACAGTGTTCAGGTGCCAGAGAGAGTGGACCAGGTTAGGTAATCCTAAGTCCCCAGGCCCCTGTACAACATGCTGGAGTTCTAGGGGGCCAGGCTAAGACTGGACTGGGGAACTTATTCTCAGGCCTCCTTAGGTTCAGGTACTGGCTGGTTAGGGAGGTGGGGTTATTTGATCAGAAGAATGTTCAGGTAGTGGAAGGGCTGATGCATTACCAGCCAGTCACTGGGCAAGGCAGGCCCCTCTCATGGGACTACCAAAGGCAGGCAGATGTAAGGCACACAGGCTGCTCACATCTCCCTCCCTCTGCCATGCCCATGGCCTGTGTCCTTCAGGGTCATGAAAGTACCTGGATTCTCATCTCCCTCCCTGGGTTTGCAGCATGGGGGATAGTAGAAGCAGGTCAAACCATTGGGAACTGAACTCCTGGAATGGTTGTGGGCTGCAACTAGACTGCTCAGGCAGGGAAGTGAAGATGTATACAGCTTTGCCTCCAGGAAGAGCAGGTTCCTCTCAGTAGGGGCAAGTAGGCAAGGGTGCAGACTACTCACCTTGCTTTCCCTCTTCAGTGGCAACACTGAGGGTACACAAAAGAACCCATAGAACTGCCTGTCCTCCCACCCACTCCCTTGATGACTCTGTGGTTGTGGTGGCAGCTGCACAGGTGGCAGCCCTAGAACAGAACAGAGACCTCTGGGGACTGGGCTTTCTGAATGGCTTAGGGCTTAAAAGCCTGTGGGGCTTTGCTCGACTCTCCAGCAACCCCTCTGCATACTCTCTAGGAAGTTCCTTGCCTTAGTCTGGGGACTAGCAAGGGCCTAGGGGGCTCTCCTATAGCTAAGATTTTTAAAAGTGCCTGACAAAAGTGTGGAAACCCAAGAATCTTTCACTCGTGCTTTCCCCATAATCTTCTCTCATCTTCCTACCAATCCCAGCCAAGCAGGTTGGCTGGCTGGCTCTGTTGTTTTCTGCTTTCCTAATTGGTGAATTAGGTTGCCTCTCAGGTGAATTTCTCTATTCCTTCTTAGACTATCTATTCAAAGTATGATTACCTACTCATTAATTTTGATCCTTCTCTGTGGGAGAGGTGTATCTAATCAACCATCTCCATCCAAGTGTTCTAAATGTAAATTGAAATAGCCATATGTGACTAGAAGCTACCATGTTGGACAGCACAATTGCTGAGGAATTTATAGCATTAGAAAAGGTGTCTTATAAATCCACCAACCCATGGGATTCAACATTCTAAATGCCTCTTTGCTATATTGGGCCAAATGGTATTTGGAAGTAATGCAACATAATTTTTGATAGATACTAGGATTGTCATTGAAAAAAGAAGAAAAAAGTCAACATCCACCTAAAAAAACTATAATAAGCCACAGAGATTATTTTCTATTCTCTGATAGGTGATTTACCTATCTGCTTTACAGATATATTATTTTCACAAGCATTCCAAGTCAGATTTTTTTTTCTGTTTCGTGTGAGACAAAACTATGGCACACCAACTTAACATATGAACCCGAGGTCACCAAGTAAGCAGTGGTGCTGGGTTCTTAACACAGATGAGGTTCTTCAATGATGCATCTCTCCATGAACATTTCTCATACAGTCTTCAAGAACACTCATATGTCTTTCCCTAGCTACCCCTGGAGATGGGGCAGGATCAAGAACATGAATCCTGGCACCACACTGCCTGCTTTGAATCCTGCCTGCCTCTACTGCTTTCCACCTGTACAAATTTGTGGAAGTTATTTAATATCTCTGGTCCTCAGTTTCCTCTTTTTAAGGTGAAATTATAGCTCTCATCAAATTATTGTGAGAGATAAATAAGTTAAAGATCCTGACACATTGTCTGAACTATCTGAATTTGCCATCATCATTATTTCTAATTTGAAAAGCATTGCCATTTATATGGGGATATTGATTTGATACAATGTTAACAGATGAAATAGAGACATACTTTGGGTATGCTTCCCTAGGAAATAAGAGAAACTCTAATAACTCAGATAATCAGGAAGAAGACACCCCGCTGTTCAGCCACTTTGGTGTCTCCATCACTAGAATTACAAAGTTTCAGGGCCTGCACGCCTTGGCCAATTCCTCGTATCTTCGCTTTTCATGTTACTCTTACAGACATCTCCTTTGGTGTCTTTGACTCCTCTTGAATGCTGAGCAGTGACAAGCAGCAACACAGCTGGAAAGGGCTGTGAGATTTGCTGTGCTGTCTTCCAGCAGGGAAGTATTGCCATGGATACCAGTATCAGAGGAAGGCCGGGGAACTCTCTTTACTCGCTTCCTGAGTGTCTGACATCTGTTTCTAGCAAGGCCAATAATGAGTGTGCTACTGGCTTTATATGAGATGAGAGACTGATCCACTCCTCTTCTTTTGTTTGTTTGTTTTTTTTTATTTTTGTTTTGTTTTACCACAGATGGCCTCTGCCCAAGATGCCAGGTACGGCCAGAAAGACTCCTCTGATCAGAATTTCGACTACATGTTCAAATTACTCATCATTGGCAATAGCAGCGTGGGGAAAACATCTTTTCTGTTCCGTTATGCAGATGACTCCTTTACATCTGCATTCGTCAGCACAGTTGGGATTGACTTCAAAGTAAAAACTGTATTCAAAAATGAAAAGAGAATCAAGCTTCAGATTTGGGTAAGTGACTTTGAACTGGCCGTGTCCTTCAGTCCAGGGCGGTGAATGTATAAGCATGTAAGGGAAAGTTTTCTGCCCTGCTCTGTCCCCGCAAGCCTCAATTCCCAGCTTCTTTGCTACAGAATATTACATTCCAAAGATAGAGGGAGTGATCCCTCTTTAAGGGGTAGACTGAATTAATATTATGTCAAGTGATTTTTTTAAGAGTTTTCAAAAGAAAAAAGAAATCCACACCTCTATCTCCTTGGTGGCAGAAGAAACACTCAATCTGACTCTCCCTTCTGGGATTTGTGTGACCCAGAGAAAGGTCTGTAAGTCTTTCTATGCCACTTTTGTAATCTAAAAAATAGGCAAAGAAGATGTAGCCTTTTAGGTTACAGGAAGCAATCTGCCCTGGTGTTTATCTACATACTCACATAAAACAAAACAAATGATATAAAATATTCATTTGAAACAGGTCTTTCCTTAGTGGATGATTTCCCATGAGTTTTGAGACCTCTTGGCAAGTTTTCTCTCTTTCCCTACCCCCAGAAAAAGAAGATCAGATGTTCCTTAATTAAATGATTGGGGTAAATTTAAAAGAGAAGTAAGCAAAAAACAGAAGAAAAATACATGTGGGCAATAGGTCCAAGGTAATATAAAAGATGAAATAACCAGGAATAAAAATGGTTACAAGGAGAGAGTATTATGTAGTCAATATTTGATGGGCATGGTAATGTGTACGTGGGTAGAATGTCTCCACAGTTTCACCCCCTTTCTTCTGTTCATTTGTATCTCTGCCTCTCAAATTGGTTTAACCTCCAAGCAGTCATTTTTCAATATGTATTTTATCCCTCTAACTCTGGAGTCTTCCAAGTCTAATTAGAACTCACATAAAAAACTTAGACAACTAACTCCCCAGGTTGGGCATCTTCACTGCTCCACCATTCCCCAAAACCATTTTTGCCGGGAGGGTCCCTCCTTAGGAACTTGACCTCAATCAGTGTGGATACCAGTCACACTCCTTGTGTGGACACAGGAGGAGTCTTGTCCATTGCTTCACATCTGGGTCCTGGTTCACTTCTTTTCTTTTGAGCTTCAGGCAACCAGTTGTCTTATGATAAATTTCATATTAAGGTTTACAAAAGGTCCCTTACTCTTGAAGGCTTTGGTGAATTGAAAATTAAATTAACTTGGTAACTGCACATCTCTTATCTCTATGACAATGTTCTGCCTGCTAATATGAAAGAACAAACTTTTTTTGGCTGACGGCTCTTAGTTTCTCCTCTTCTTTATGTCTTGCAGATATTTAAGAATGGTTATTGTAATCATTTACATAAAGCATCAATATGATGTGATGACATGTTAAGCCAGTCTTAGAATTTCTAGTGATTTTCCAATTTAGGTTTTTGACAGTTGTTGAAATACCAAATCATCTATCCTTCATGTAAAGCAGATATATTTAAAATAATATAAATTATTATAAAATAACATAAATTATTTTTCATACTTAAAAATATTTTTTTAACACTCTACACTGATCCTAGGCCAGGGCTAATTCACTCACCTTTCTTGGGCACTGAAATAAGTTGTTTCTGTCTGGATCTTACTTCTGGATGATGTGGCTCTTCTCTCAGCCACCCAAACCCTCTGGCATATTATTCTTTTCAGATTTGCCTCTTATCTTCCATAATACACCATTTTTATAAAACCTTTATGCTCTTCACAGCCAGTCCAGCCTGGGACCTCATTCTAAGGCCTCCATTCTCCTGCTCTGTGGACACCCTGACTCCTGTCAGGGGCCAGACACTTGAGAATCCAAAATTTTCCCTCTCCTTTAGGCACAGCAGTTTAGTGAGCATAATATCTTCACAACTTAAATGTAATCTCATTTCTTTCTCTTTAGGTAGCTCAGCAGCTCTTAAGGCATATATGGTTCTAGGGATGTGAATATTAGTTTTATACAACTGTATACGAACTGGTCTGGAAGATTGTGAAACATTCCAAAGAAGTACCATACAAAGAGTTTGCGCTTATTGAATTTGCAGTATAGCTGGCGAAAGAAATTAACACTCATAGGATAATTATGTACTTCTACAGAAAATACAAAGTTGTATAAATATCACACATAGCTAGCATGTCTTTAATAGGTATCAGATACTAGGTCTTAGCTATACCATACCTCGAATTCTCACAACCATCCAACTTTGTATTTGTTATTATTTCTATTTTACCTGAGACATTTAAAGGTGGGGCCAGTTAAATAAATAGCTCAGGGTCATGCATAGGAAAGTGATGAAGAGGACATTTCAAGGCTATGTCTAATGATTTCTAATGCCCAGTTTGTGCCCCTTTGTTATAATTAAGAAGAAGTTTTGAATGTGGTAGTGGCTTTATGAAGATGATGATCTTAGGTGATGCATCTGGGATGCTGAAAATGTTTTTGAAGGAGGTGATTGTTACAATGAATCAAGGCACATAGGGAAAGTTTTAATAAGGAGTAAAAGAGATATGCTTAAGGGTAGGCACTTCTACAGTAATTCTAGGGATCCTTGCTTTATGCTATAAGCGCTGGTAAATGTATAGGTATGATTGTTTAACAACCTGGACAAATAATTTATTTGGGAATATATTTAGTACCGATTGTTTGTCATCTCATTGTGTTTTAATAACCATTTAAGTGTTTTTCCCAACCTATAGCATTCTTAAGCACTTATATTAATGTGTAATTAATTGTCTACATCATCTTAGCCTGTTATATGTTTCAAAACAAAAGAACAAAATGATTTCAAAAGAACAGAACAATCTTGGATTAGCACACTGCATTGTTACCTTTACCAAAACAGGTTTCAGATAGCGATATGATTATGATCACTCTATCAATTTTAAGCTGCCCATAAATAATAGGAGAGGGGTTTTCGTGCTCATTTGGGTTAACTGTTTAAATCCAAAACTTAGATCAAGATCTAAAGAGGTTAAGTGACTTTACCTTATACTTAGTGCCAGAGCAGAGCCTAACATTCAGGTCTCTTGTTAGCTGGGCCAGTCTGATTCCTGCTCACAGTTTGCTCTCCAGGTAAGTGTTATGTTATAAAAATAGTGATGAATCTCATAACTCTTTGCCAGTGGAATCCGCCAAGAATAGAAAGATCAAACTTAAGGACAGATTTCAAGTAATATTTTGAATGTCAGGCATGAAGAACCTGGGTGGGAAGGCTTTCTTGTTTTTTCCTTCATGGTTTGTGGGTTCCTTTTTATTTTTCATGTGCTGCATAGGGATTTTCTAATTCCACAGATTAGGTTACTGAATTTGCCACAGTTCATATTCAAATAAGGCATTTTTAAAAATAATTAATTATTTTTTATTAAATAATAACTTTGTACATTAATGCATTTATGGGGTTCAGGGTACTGCTTCGATATACAATGTGAAATGTTTACATTGAACTAAGTAACACATCCATCACAATTATACTCATTTCTTAATAGCTTTGAAATGTACCATTGCATCATGCACATTAGGTGAGGTCCCCTCGAATACCCTCCCTTCTCCCACATCCCCTCTCCCCATCCCTCTCTCTCCTCTTCCCTTCTACTTTATGGACTATAGTTATGTTTTGCCAATTGTATGATTGTATAGGTGGTTATATATTGATTTCATAGTGGTATCGAGTACATTGGATACTTTTTTTCTGTTCTTGGGATACTTTACTAGGAAGAATATGTTCCAGCTCCATCCAGGTAAGCATAAAAGATGTGAAGTCTCTATCTTTTTTATGGCTGCATAGTATTCCATGGTGTACATATACCATAACTTGTTAATCCATTCATGGGTCAATGGGCACTTGGACTGTTTCCATGTCTTGGCTATGAATTGGGCTGCAATAAACATTCTGGTGCAAATGTCTTTGTTGTAAAATAATTTTTGATCATCTGGGTATATATCTAGTAGAGGAATTACAGGATCAAATGGTAGGTCTACTTTTAGTTTCTTGAGTATTCTCCAAACTTCTTTCCAAAAAGGCTGTATTAGCTTGCATTCCCATCAGCAGTGTAGAAATGTTCCCTTCTCTCTGCATCCATGCCAACATCGGTAGTTTTGGGATTTTGTGATGTGGGCTAATCTTACTGGAGTTAGATAATATCTCAAAGTGGTTTTGATTTGCATTTCGCTGATGATTAAGGATGATGAGCATTTTTTCATATGTTTGTAGGCCATGAGCTTGTCTTCATCAGAGAAGTTTCTGTTCAAGTCTCTTGCCCACAAAGAAATGGGGTTATTTATATTTTTCTTATTGATTAGTTTGAGTTCTCTATAGATTCTAGCTATCAGAACTTTGTCAGAAGCATAAAGTGCAAAAATCTCCTCCCACCATTTTTTTAGCCACTGAAAGCATTGACATCTCTTTCTGGACATGCTATCCCTCCTTTCTGTAGAAGTTCATTATTGCCTTAGAATAAACTTACTTAGAAAAATATCATCATTCATTTATACTTAGCTATATATAAACTTTGTGTTCCATTGGTATATTTATAAATACCTCTATCCTTCATTATATTACTATTTCCTATTGCATTTTTATTTTATTATCATTTTTATGATTCTCAAATCAAAAATTTTCATAACTTTAGATATTCCACATTTGGGCTTATTCTCTTTTTAGTGCTATTCTTCTTATTTTTAATGCTATTATGAGTATATTGGAGAGAAATTTGGAGTGGTTTTCACTTTAATTATAGAAAAATATTTTATAGCAAGAATCTATAATATTTTGCTTCTAATGTAAAAGACTGTTTAGTCTTGAGAAAGCCTATGTAAAGTGGATCTCTTCTCCAGGGAGAAGATTGAAAAATAGTGTATTCATTACTCAGAAGAATATCACCTGTACTTATTTTCATGTCTAAATTACTAGTATAAGAACTTTGAAGCTTAGAGAAATATTTGCAAACAAAAGAGTGCTAGCAGTTATCAAAACTAGATTGTCTAGATGGCCAGAGTTGACACTGTGGTTTCTATGAATAAATGACAATTTTCTTTGCTTAAATAAAAGATAGGGGTTTTCTCTTTCAATTGGGTTTACACTGTTCACATCCAAAACTCAGGACTGACTATAAATAATGGATGGCCTCTCCTGGAAAATCCACAGCTCAATTGAAGAATACTGCATAGGTTTGAAATGGGCAGGGGCAGGCCGGGTCTGGTAGCTCATATCTATAATCCCAGAACTTTGGGAGGCTTAGGCAGGAGGATTGCCTGAGGCTAGGAGTTGGAGATTAGCCTGGGCAACATAGCAAGATCCTATCTCTACAAAAACAAACAAAACAAAATTAGCTGAGCAGGGTGGCACACACCTATAGAACCAGTTTACTTGAGAAACTGAGGCATGAGGATTGCCTGAGACCAGGAGTTCCAGGCTACAGTGAGCTACTGCACTAGAGTTTGGGTAACAGAGTAAGACCTTACCTCTAATAACAATAATAATAATGGCAGGAGTAAGGGGATTATTGTTTCCTTAAAAATTAGAACAACTTTATTTTTACTTTCTCTTTTTTTTCTTAATTTTCTTCTCCCTCCCTCTTTCTTTCCCCCTCTTTCTTCCATTTCTGAGCTCTGGCCTGGCTGAGTTAATATCCAGAGGTCAAGGCTGCCACAAGTTGTGCATGTTGTGCACTGGACAAGGAGCCAGCCAATGGGTCAAGATGGGCTGCTGTCAGCTGGGGTACCACTTGCCAGACCTGTGTGCTCACAGCTGTGCCAGTCTCCATGGAGGAGACCTTGTCTTTTGCATAAAGCTGCCATCTGCTCATCAATTACATGCCTACCGTTCTGTGTACAACCAAAGGGGATTCCAGTTCCCATGCAGCAACCGTATATACAGGCCATAAGCATGTCAAGATCTAAGATGGTGTAAACAGAGAGAAGGATGAAAGCCTTGCCCCCTAGTGGAGGCCTAGAGGAACAATATATTTTAAAATAAAAGTATTATTTAGATATGGCAAGGCCAACAGATCAGGAGATGACTGTCCTTGAGACAATAGCTTATTATACTAGCAGATCTCAAGAGAAGTTGAGACCGGGTGAGGCACATGGGAATCCATCAGGAGGAAGACAGAAGGGAGGAGCTGTGGATGAGAGCCTCTAGTGTGGTTTCTGTAGGACAGAAGGGGAGAGGCAGGGTGGCAGGATGAGGATTGGCTAGTGTGAATAACTTCAGCATGCTCTAGGACAGGGAGCTACCCCCGCTGTCTGGTACTCGGCTGTGGTGCCATGAGACAGGTAGGCAGTGGCCTAGAGTGTGAGAGCCCAGTAAGGAAGTTGGTTGAGGGTGTGGGCTCTGGACTGATCGGTTTGCTTTTGAAAAGAGCACTTCAGGAAGTTGTTTGCTAATCTCTAGGAATTGGCTAACCCTGGGAGGAGCAGTCCCTCTAGGATCTCTGAGGCCCTAGACATCAAAGTGTTAGAATATGAAATAATAAAATACATAATTAGCGTGGAGGGCAAGTTCTCAGAGCCTGAGGAGCAGCCTCTCTCACTAATTCCGTGCTGACAAATGCTACGATTCCACACTCTCACTTCGGGCTCAGTGCATTTTGGGGTCTCAGTATTTGGGTATTTGGACACCCAACCATCCTGGTCAACATCTTCATTGGAGAATGCTGTTAGTAATGCCTACATTTTATCAAGCGTAGTGCTAACCTACGAAGAAAACATTGTGTTTATATGCATTTAAGAATTTATTTTTTTGTCAACTCATTGAGGGAAGATGGTATTATTAGCTCTATTTCATGGACAAGGAAACAGAATTAGAAAGACAAAGTGACTTGCCTATAAATAGTGAAGTTCCCCCCCAATCCCCCCCCCCCAGATACTGAATCCAAAGCCCATGTATTTTACCCATGGTATAAGAGGTCCGGGGTGTCCAAGTGATTTATGTGAATTTTCAGGGGGTCCAAAATTAAATCTCATATACCTAATTCCTACCACATACTTTCCCCACATCATATTATTGTTCAATATCTTTTTTTTTCGTTGTTCAATATCTTCAGCATTCCTTTATTACCAGCCCACAATATTATTTCTAGTTATAGAAAAGAATCAGTTGTTTTGCACGAAACTTCCTAGCATCAGTGCTTTGTGCATTACCTGTTGTGTGTTTGAAGCACATAGATATGCACAGAAGGAGGGACTGGAGCACACGAACTAGCTTCTTCTGCACAGTTCCGAATGCCTGTCTCCACTGTCAGGAGTGTGCATGTAAAGAAGCGTGTGTAGAAGAAGAAATCTCAATAAAATGAAATAAATTCCTATGGGAAAATACTGCTGCCTGTACTCTTTTTGGGGGTGTTCATGTGGTCTAGTCACCATTCTGGGTGGTGCTCAAATCCTCTAGTCTATTTATAAGGAACCAACATTTTCTGCCCAGGCGAGCTCCTCCAGAAAACCACCGAAGCCAGTGACAGCTGCCACGGCCATTCTGGGTGCTGTCATTTGTATGCTCTTTTCCCCCCATGACATTTCTCTTAACTTAGCATCTGCTTTTCCTGAGAGATTGGGAAAGGCAAGCTTTTGTTGCACTCCGGAGAGGAAGCTGATACTGTGTGTGAAATGTCAAGATGCCTGGAAACATTCGCTCTGTCAGGCAGCCATAAGCAGCAGCTTCTGCGTCCCGCTGCGTTTAAACCGCTCTTCACAGCACTGACAAAATACAAAGGATGGGAAAGCCTTTGCCCCCGGCCTGATAGAGCTTAGCAGCTATGTAAGAAGACAGGAAAACCAAGTTGGAAGACAGGGTCAGCCTGTGGATCGGCAACTGCACTCCTCCCAGGGGCAGAGTGACCGCGGCTCCAGCAGGGACTTGGGAGTCTGGGGATCCAGGTCTGAATCCTGCCTCTGGTTCTCCCTAGCAGGGTGACCTCAAGCCCTAATCTCTCTGTGCTTCCATTCACTCGTTTATGGAAAGAGGGGAAATAACCCCTTACCCTTTTCTGTTAAGTGTTTGCTATTATAAAGACTTATACTTAGTTCAATACTGGGCACAAAAGAGGCACTCAATAAATATTAGTTTTCTTCTTTCCTAAGAATAGTGTCCTGACATTTAGACTTTTGTATTCAGTTCAGTAATTTAATTGGATGAAATACTTGGATGTCCACCACGTGCCAGGCACTGTGCTAGGTGTCAGGGACATAATGGTGAAGGATACACAGGGTCTGCTGTGAGAAGCCAACCATCTGTTGGCAAATAGAATCCCATGGCTGTGATAAGTGGTCCAAAAGGCCTGAGCACAGGATACAAGAAAAGATGCCTAATCTGGTCTTGGGAAAACTCTGGAAACATTTCCTGAGCTGAGAATGGACAAATAAATAGAGTTATTTGTTCATTCATTCACTCAGTCAGCATTAATTGAGCTTTTACTGTTTGCTTGACACTGGGAAGGAATTTAGGACTGAAAGTAAAAAATATATGTACAAAAATATGGATTGAGATAAGTGCCATGGAGAAATAATGAAAGCACTCTGATAAATAACACACAAGAACAGGGAAGGGAAAAGTATTGTAGCTAGTTGCTCAGGGAGGGTTTATCCAAGAAGACAGCTAAGCTGAGACTTGAGGGGGAAAGAGAGCCAGCCGTTTGAACAATAAGCGTGAGCTCTCACTTTTGAAAGGAGAAAGAGAGTGGGGGGGGGTTGTTTATTTGCTTGCTTGCTTTTTCCACCACAGCTTCTATATGTAGCATTTATTCCTTCCTGTTCCTTGATCAGATCCGACTATCCTCCCATTCTGCCCTCTTGTTGAGCAGGGGTAGATTTAGAGTATTGGAGCCTGAAGCTTTTGCAGTTTGCTGATCGTTTCTAAGTAGAAGTGTTTTTTAAATTAATTAATTTTTTTAATTTCATGTTAATGTTAGGGTACAAAAAAATTAGATTATAATGTTTGTATTTCTTAGGAAGAGTCCCTGTTGTAGTCATGTCCCCCAACCAGAAGCTGTGCCGTATACCCTTACGTTGTGCCCAGTAGGTGGGGGTACATCCATCCCCCTTCCTCCTTCCCTCTCCCTCCGTCTTGAATTGAACTGGGTTTTGCTCTTATGTGGGCATGTGTTAGATTGTCTACTGGCTTCATATTAGTACTGAGTATATCGGATACTTGCTTTTCCATTCTTGTGATACTTTACTAAGAAGAAAGTATTTCAACAGGAAAACTATTTTTAATACAAAATATCTTATCATGCAACAGTGACAGAAAGCACCAGAACATGTGAACCCATTGCTGGGGCACACTCACAGGGAATCTGAAGCTTAATCTACAGTCAGCTTCGTGGTAATTCACCTCTACTTCCATGGAAAATTCGCCTATATGCCTATAGGGACTGAGGGTCACATGAGGAGGATGAGAAGCAGCTACTAGTGCAAAAGGGCAAAGTGCAATGGGAACTCGTGGGCAAAGGTGGGTCAAGACAGTGGCATATAGAAGGGGCATCAGGGCAGGAGGCTGGGTTCCAGGCCTCCCTGTGTATAATCTTGGGGCAAGTAACCTAATCTCTCTGGGCATCAGTGGTCTGATCTGTAGAATGAGGGGATGAATTCAACTAAAAATGAAACTGGCATCCAATGGTCTCTAATGTGTAATGTGCATGTTTTATAGGTAATAAGTCACCTAATCCTCACAAAACTCCTGTATGCATTCTATACTGTTTTCAGTTTACAGATGAGGAAAGTGAGGCACAGAGAGTGTGAATCCCTTGCTCAAGGTCATCAAATAGTTAACAAATAGTTAACAGATCTCAGCCTGGAGCTTTCTGTCTTAAGCCATTCTGTCTGCTACATGCTCTCTCTAACTGCTCTCTCTAACTATGTTTGAGTAACTGCTCTGGACCAGTCACTGTGAGTGTTTTGTTTGTAATGTTTCTAACCTTGAAATATGGGTATTAATACCACTCTTTTAAAAGATACAAAATCAGAGAAGTTAAATAATATCCCCTGGTCACTTCACTCTCTTCACTGCTTTAAACATTATAACTCTGATTAAAATTAAAAAATCAGAGAATAGCCAACAATCAATGAAGAAAAAAGTTTTTCCAGAACTACGTAAAGTAAAAATGGACCAGTCATAACATTGTATTTCATCCAGATTGATATGGCTCATGATCCACCAATCAGCCTAGAGCTTACAGGACTTTGATCCCAGGCCTGCCAAGCAGCCCCCAGACATTCTAAAAATTGGAATGTCACCAGAGAGAAAGGCATAGCTGGAGCTTCAAACTGCCACAACTTTAGACAGACTGAATATTTTAATAAAAATATCTAACACATGTTGCACATTGGTTTACCATGGACAGAAAGAAAATAAGAGCACGGAAGCTAAGCCACCTAGAATCGTAGGGTTATCAGTCTGCTTCCCTGAGGAGAAGGACTCCACTTGGCAGTCAGCCAGCGATGCTTTCTGCATTCTTAGGTTGACTTGTAGTTTTTCTTCTCTTTCTTCAGCGTCTGTCTCCCTTGCTGTGTCTAGTTGCTCTCCTCTCCCATTCCCATTTCTTACTTTTGTTACATTGTTTTCTTATAAGCCATATTCATCGTTGTTATTAACCTAATTGAAAACAAAATGGCTCAGAGTGGGGGTATGAAAATCTTTTTATTAATATTCATGAGTATATCAATACTGGGAAGTCTCACAGACCTCACAGAAGCCTCCTTTAGTACTGTAGTTTAATCTCTCTGTATTTTCCAAACAAAATATTAAATCTGCCTGCATGCATTGGTGTTAGTTTGACAATAGACCTATTCTAGACTTACTGGGTGCTAAATTCCCCTGAGAAAGCAATATCACATTGTAGTTTTGTGATTAAGAATGGGCTTCAAAGCCAGGCTGTCTAAGTTCAACTACTGATCCTAGATTTAGGGATGTTTTGACCTAGGGTGGGTTAATTAACTTCTCCACGCCTCAGTTTTTTTCATCTGAAAACTGGGATAATGATAACACCTCGCTTGTTGTCTTATTGCAAAAAGTAAACAAAATGATAAAAATTCTTAGCACAGAACCTGACACATAGTAGATGCTTGTTAAATATGGCATTATTATTTCTCTCAATATCCTTGATTTGATCAATATGGACTTCATCCAGCATAACTCCATACTTTCTCGAGCTACAAATGTACTTTGGGGGCCATAAATTGTCAGTTTGAATACACACAAACATCTATATGAGTAACTTTGGTTTTGTGGCCTAATGATATATACAAGGGGAAATATCTTCTAGATCACCAAGTTCCCTCTCATAAGCCACTGGTAAATTTTGATATGCCCAAGTGTCGTCAGCTGTGTTGCTGAGATGTTTCATGGTGTTTTGGAGGCATCTGTGCATTTAAGTAGAGCCATCAACTCCCTGGGGCAGCCAAACCCATACAGCATGTTTATTAAATGCTCTAAAACTGATGTCCTGCCCTAGAACAAAACAATTATAAATCACTGGATTCATAGAGAGCTGTTCTTCCAATACTGGAATATAATTTCCTCAGGATACTTAGTGGTACCAGCAGTTGCTGCACTAAGACGTGAGCTGTGTCTGTGTCACCAAATTACCCGTTGTGATTTTTCTATTGATTCATTTAAAGTTACTTTGAACCAAACACTTGTTCAGGCATTAGATAAGCACAGCTCAAATTAAGTACAAATGAAGCATTTAATTACTCCATATTCATTTCTCGAGTCAGATTTAAGAAAAAAGTACTGCATTTCCCCAGCTGGGTAAGACTTATTTCAGTGGCAGGAATGTTCTTCTTTCCCCTCTGCCTTTGCACCTATAACACCAACTTTGCTAGGCCTGAGCACTGTCCTTGTGGCAGCTCAGTCGGCCGGATAAAAGTGATACCAAATGTGAGCATCAATTCAAACCGATCATTTTGCTCAAGCTGCTGATGGCTATGAAGAAATAAAAACCAAGACCTCCAACCTTCAAGGACTTGACAATCTTTAAGCTACTAGGCCCAGGGGAGAACTATAGCTATGGCAGTAGGAGGGTTGGGGGCCTGGCCTTTTAGAACATGGCCACTACCAATTAATGGTCCATCAGGGGAGTAGGAGGGAATGCACCTGACCTCTCATTCATCCGGTCCTCTGATCTCTTACCTGTGCCTCTCATGTGTTGAGCCCACCTGGAGGTTAGCTGACAAGGGTGAGACCTCCTCTATTTTAGCAATTCACAAAGGTTGGCCTCCTGGAGCACAAAGTGGGGCGGGACTGGGTGAAGAGTGGATCTGGAAGGCAAAGGAACATATCCAGCACAATGACACATGTAGCTTTTGGTTGAGTATTTCCTAATTAAAAGAGTGCGATTATCAAACCGAAAAGTATAGAGCCCAGACACACATTTTAGAGAAATTAATTAGAGATTATTTGGCACTGTTTTCTTATGTTCATACCCCTGATCATTTGAATAAGATGGTAAATTTTACAACTTTTGTTTTGCTTGGGCTGTCCATAGTTATTATAGTTAGTATTTATTGGATAATTCATTAAAGACTCAAGCAATTGCTAATGAGTCAGAACTTTGAACACATGTATGGCTATTAGTTAATGTCTGCTTCATTAAAAAGTAAATTAGTTTTCACTTAAAACTGGGTGAACATCTGCATGGAAAGAAAATACCAGGGAACTCAGTTCTTTACCTACCCCTCCCAGAGACATCCAAATATTCTCTGAGAAGGGAAAACAAATGGGCTGAAAAATTCAGCAACAGAAGTCGCTGCGACCTCTGGCTGTGTGAGTCACGCAGGGGCTGGGATTCAGAGTCAGCCTCCTGCCCTGTGTGTGCGGCTGAGCCCACTCCGGCTGCCTGCGCATGCTCCCAAACCGCTGCCAGCCGCTGTACTTCTGCCTGACAAGTGGGCCACCCAAGGAAGATCACGGCATTGCCCTTGTTAATAAATTGAATTTATTCTATTTTAGGAAACACTTTAAATTTAAATAATATTATTTATTATAGTCAATTCCTTTTCACTATTTTGGTAATCTGGTGGACGGTAGATTTTTAAAAAACTTTTCTTGGGGGAAAAATGTCAATTCTCCATCAATGGCCCGTCTCTACTTATTTATTATTAACATTGTTTTGGTGTTGGAAGCCCACATATCTGGGAGCCAGCGATGGTATAGACTGGAGAGCCACAGGCAATGGCTACGTTTCAGTCTAACAACCCCTGGTGCAGCTTTGTCTAAAGTCTTCAGCATCGGACGTGATGAGTGACTTTTATGTCCTGTGCCAAGTGCTCGGCTCTGAAGACAGGGAGCCAAGGGTTTTTAAGCTTTCTGTCTTCCAGTGACTTAGAGGATAATAGCACAGAAACCAGTGTGGAAACAAACAGAGACCACTAAATGAGAACAAGCGTCGCTGTCGCCGGGGAGTCAGCCCCTGTTATTTGCCTTTTAGCAGAGACTCACAGGCGGGCGGAGTATGCACCCGGGGCAACTGAGTGGAGAAGCCGTTGGATTTTCTGGCAAAGTTTTGAGAAAGAGGGAGCGTAACTAGTGAAAACACACTCCTAGATTCTGAAATTACAGTCTTTCAAAATGTATCGGAAGTTAAATATTGATTTACGTGAAGTTATGCATGACAAATAAACTAGTGGTATATTCCAAGTGGTATTTGGAACTCAAAGATTCCAGTGGTACTTGGAACTTAAAATAATAGTTAACTGAAAGAATGAAAGAGATTTCAGCAGCAGGTTGAAGGTGGGGTCACCTTCCCTGGACTCTTCAAATTAGACCGAGTGGAAGGCTGACCCACACTCATAAAGCATGTCCTTAACACTTTATTATAATTGAGGAGGAGAAATGGGCCAAACCATTTCATTTTAGTTAAGCCAATGTATCTGTTCTTTTAAGAAAAAGTAAAGAAGAATGTGCCCCTGCCCCCACCTTCAAATTTTGCAAAGAAATTAATTAACTTTTGGGTTAAGACCAAGCTCAGAAGATTTTTTTTTTTTTTTGGCCGGGGCTGGGTTTGAACCCACCACCTCTGGCATATGGGACTGGTGCCCTACCCTTTTGAGCCACAGGTGCCACCCAGCTCAAAAGATTTTTATCTCTACTGCTTAACTTATCACAAATATATAATCAGGTGGAAACAAGAGAGTGAGAATTGAAAGCATTTTTCTTATTTTGCGGTATGGCTGGCATCTGTGAACCTGTAGCTAGGTCTATGTGTGTAGTTTGAGAGTCAAATTTTAAATTGAGGCTGAAAGCAGAAACTAAAGGAGAGAAGCTCCCCTATTCAGAAACTGACAGTCAAGACCTGCTGAGACCTTTTTGCTGCCCTGTTGTTAACAACACGAAGGCACTCAAGCAGATGGGCTGCTCTCAGAATGGGAGAGAGTCTCATGTATCAGAGCAACCAGGCAAAGAAGCTATAGGAAGTGGGGGCCTAGGTGAACAGTTTTATCAGCATTATTGTTTTCCAGAGGCGTGTCTGGTCAATGACTTTAGCATAGAAACCATAGTCTCTCCAAGGCCCCAAAGTGTGGTCCACAGTCAGTCCCTTGTTAGAAACATATGGAGAATTTGTTAAAAATATAGATTTTGACCACATCCCAGGCCTTCCGAATTAGAATTTCTGTGTAAATACAACCAGGGTATATGGATTTTCAACAAGCTTCCCAGATGATGAGTGCTGTTCTAAGGAACAGGTCCCAGGTGGCCTAATGTGCCTCTCATCACACTGTCTGCTCACACAGACTGGAAGTGAGATTGGAGCTAGATCTAGGCAGACAAGGTACTCTTCTCAGCCCTTCTCTTGATTGATGGAGCCAGATAATAGTGTTAGGTTGGCCCAAATATGACTACTGGTTCGAAGCCTATTCTTTGAGGTAGCTGGAGACAGAGGCTCTATATGCCTAGGTGAATAGTATCATAGCTTGAGGGCTCCAGGGCCCCCTCCCTGACCGTGGTCCACTCGCTTTCCCCACCAGCTTTTCCTCCTTCCCTCTCTTCATGGCCCACTTCCAGCTGATTGCTAACTTGGCTTGGGACTGTTTCTTTTCCTTCCTATTTGCTACCTTATTAGATAGTGAAATCTCTTCCCCTTCAGCTTGCTTTTTTATTCTGCATAGGCCATGAACAAAAATGGGAAGGATCCCCTACTGACTCTAGCTCGACCAAAGAGAAATTGGTTTCCTCAAGATTTTTGGCATTTGCTACAGTGATTTTCAAATGTTTCTTAAGCCACAGAGGCATGTCTTCTGAGCAAGGCATATGCAGATTTCATGTGACTAAAGGGAACTGACCTGTTTCTCAGCACAGTAGGAGGTCCAGAGTTTCATTTATTCAACTTCCCAAGCGCTTACCTGGACAAAGACAGGGAAGGCTGGCCTTAAATAACCAGTGCTCTGTAGCATCTTTTAGAATGGGGACTGGAGAGCATACGGACACATCTCTCACTGACACCATCCATGGAGTCAACTCCCAGAAACATGGTCGATCTTATGGAAAGAGCCAAGGTTCTCCTAAAACTAGGCAACAGGAAGGAAAGTATAGGGAAGGCATAGGCTTAAGACATCTCACAGACTCTACCCTAACCCTAATATAACTGTGTATTTGTGTGATGAGACTTCAGTAGTAAACAGTGCCAGAAAAAAACATTTAGTATTGATACTCTTTCCAGATAGAGAAGAGTAACAAATCAAGATGAAAGCAATAAAGTTAAAACCTGACATATCTGAATAAAAGTCATATTATTAACAGATACTCGAACAATCTATCATTCTGATTTTGATTTTTCTTGCCTGTCTCCTTACTAAATTGTGAACTTCTATAGCTTATGAGACTGTGCAACATTTACATCCAGAATATCAGCAAGTATGATGATTGGCCCACAGGAGATATCAGTGCATGTTGAACACATGAGTAAATGAGGTTATGTCTAACAGAGTTATGATTATGCTTATTTACTCTATAAATATTTAGTTGTAAAGCTTAGCACAGCAAAAAAAAAAAATGATCAAGAGTGAACTGATAATCTGTGGAATGAGAGAAAATATTTGCAAACTATACATCTGACAGCAGAATAATATCCAGAATTTACAATGAACTTGAACAACTCAACAATGACCAAAAATCCCAAATAACCCCATTAAAAAGTGAGCTAAAGACATGAATAAACATTTTTCACTGACCAACAAGCCTATGAAAAAAAGTTTCAACATCACTAATCTTCTGAGAAATACAAGTTAAAACCACAGTGAGATATCGTGTTATACCAGTAAAAATGGTTGTTATTAAAAACACAGTAACAGATGTGGGCAAAAATGTGGAGAAAAGGGACTCTTATATACTCTTGATGGAAATGTAAATCTGTGGAAAACAATATGGAGATTTCTCAAAGAACTAAAAACAAAAATTACCATAAATGTAAATGTAAAAATAAAAACTACTATAAATGTAAATCTGTGGAAAACAGTATGGAGATTTCTCAAAGAACTAAAAATAAAACTATCATAAAAATCCAATAATCCTACTACTGGTTATCCACTTAAGAGATAATCATATATAAATATATCATATATAAACTCTGCATTCCAAGAGCCAGAATAGCATTCGGGTTAGAAGAACAGGCCCCAATATCAAATTGCCTGGGTTCAAATCCTGAATCAGCTTTATTCTTGAGTTTTCCTAAATTCAACTCCGATTTCTTCACCTGCAATAAGGCACAATTAGAATACCTATGCTGTAATATAGTTATGAGGAATAATTACAGTAAACCCTGTACTTCACGTAACACAGAACCTCACAAATAGTAACACTCATGAAATACTAGTTCTTATTATTCGTGGCTTAGATCAAGAAAAAAAATCTCATCATCTAATCTCAGAAAATTGCAGTTTGGTATTTTGAAACTTTCCCCTGTTAACATAAGATCACTACATCAAAGCACCCCACCATTGCCTTCTAGGGACATGCCATTCTGACTCCTTACCTGAAAAAGAAAACTGAAAATCAGCAAGGTGCTGCCCCACTGCTAAGTTGTATATACTTCAGGTTCCATAGAACTTGAATCTACCCTTATTCCTAGGTCACTGGGGATAGGGAGGAGAAGCTGAGGTTTCAGTAAGAATACTTTGAAGGTTATCCATCTTCATTGCAGAGAAAATAGTCATTCAAGAGTACTACATACAGTTGGACTAAAATAAGAATGATAAAGATAGTTAGGAAGGGACAGAATATGAGATAATTTATGCAAAAGAGCAACACTTTTTGGTGCAAGTTCATTGTTGGATTTGATTAAATTTGGGTGCCACAGTAAGATGGATGTTTGATGTAACATTTCTTTGTTATCCAGGAGATAATGTATTGTCTCCAGGTCAGTACAAGTCGAAGGGATTAGATACCCAAGCTACCATGTGTCCAGTGACACAACACTGGAAATTCTCATCTGTGTATAAAGGTGATCAACTCTTCTCTATTTTCCCAGAGAAAAATTAGGAAGAGATGTCTTCAAGTAATGGAGTGAAAAGCTTATGGTCAAATGCATAAGGAAAAATGTCTTGTTTTGTCAAACACAAGGAGTAATTTGGGGAAGGTTGCAATTCATCCCTAACACTCAATGGACACTTTTCCATATAGGCACGATGATTTGAAGAATGCACAATAGTGAACTGATGGCTCATGAAGGCTCTTGCCGCCAAGGAAAACTTTTTTTAAAGTTGTGTCATCTGATGTGTAACATAGATCTCTGAACTTACAGGAATGATTTCTACAAAACTGGATATTTTTAAGCCAGACAGAACTGTCATCCTCTGAATCAAAATCAGACTAATTGCATTTGGACCTAGAAGCCTCCTGGGACTTCGCTGGGACAAGTGCTTGTTAGGGCCAAAGTGTACATGCCGAGATTCTCCCAGACTTCCTCCTCTAGCTCTGAGGCTGTGCTCTAGGGCACAGTCTACCTGAGAACAGTTGTCTCCTAGCATTATTAGCCTTCTTTCCTGAAACAGGGTGCTCTCAAACCTGCAAACCTGGGACCCCTGAAATAATTACTGTACTTTCTATTTGGCCTTCACCCCCACTTGAAGACCAATCCTTCTTTGATGAAGGGAATATATAAAGTGAAAACATACTTATTCACTTGGTAAATTTCAAGTAGATCTTCTACCTGGTCTCCCCGGCATCCCAGTTTCCTAGTACTGGGAGTCTTTATCTTCCATCCCAGTGCTCTAGTAGATGGCTTCAATGTTTGGACTCCACATCCACCAAATGCTTCCTCCAGTCTACTTTCCTTATGTTAAGATCGTTTTGTCAGCCTCCTCTAATGAGGAAAGATCAAGCAAAGAGAAAAAAATGTGCCAGACCAGGATGAAAAATGAATCACTCACAAATGGTGAATCATACTCTCTGGAGAATGTCCCTAGGAGATTATTGTTGAAGTGAGAAGGCAGTGGCATCCCACCAAAAAGGAAGGAAGAGCACATGAGAATTTCACACATGTTCTTCCGAAGTTCGTGCCTCTGTGTAATCTTTATATATCACATTAAAATTTTAGAAAACTTGATAAGGGGCATATGAAAATCAGAAGCATGTTTAGAAAAGAAGCTTTTGATAATAGATAAGGTAACTTTTTTTGTCAAATGCACAGTGAATTGATAGTCGTGGAAAGAACTTGGGTGTATTGAGAAAGCATTAACATCCAATCATTTTAGTTCAAAAAAAATTTTTTTTCCCATTTTGCTTTCCAATTTTGAGCGGATTTTAGTACTTCTCTTCTAATTCCCTACCCCTGATGTCACAAAAGCATCATATTTGGAAAACAAAAGGTTTAATATAATTTTTGATAGCCTTCCTGATTTTTAGGGCTCAGCAAGGAAAACAAAACAAGTGTGAAGCATTCAGGCTACATTCTGTAACTCTGTTACTCTGTCTCCCTCTTTCCCTTTTCGTTTTCTGCTATCTCTTCCCTCTGTTCCTCCCTCCCTTCCTCTCTTATCTTCTCTCTCACTAGATGATTAATCATTTTCCCTGTATATTCTCGTGCTAGAACCGTAAATGATCTGGGACTTCTGTTCCTACTATCTCCAAATTCTGTTTGAAAATTTCCTATAAAAGAACTTAACTGAAGAAAAGTAGAATTCAATATAAGTCTTTAAATTTTAAATATACTATAAATTCCATAATTAATGTACTCCTTGAAGAGATAAAAAAAAAATTTAAAGGACAGGTAGAAAGACAGAAAACATAGTTGGAGCTGCCACTCATGCTATAGTCATGATTTACCTTAATACTGAAACATATTTTTCAAAAAAAATAATTAGCTTTTATTAGTGTTTTAAGTGCATATGTTTATTGTAGAAAATCTTCAAATACAGGAAAGTAGAAAGAGAAAGAAATCACCAGAAATCTTACTACCCAAAGATAACTATTTGGCATATACCTTTCTGATGTATATATAGAATACATACATATATTTATATAATATATATGTATGTATTCCATGTTTTAAAGATAAAAATGCATGCTATATCATCAACTGTGTTTTCACTTATATGTTATGAGTATTTTCTAAAACATTTAAATATACTTTGAAAACCTGGTTATAAGTAGCAACATAGGAATAATTTATTTAACTAATTCCTTATTGATGGCTTTTCTTTACTATCTGATTATTTTTGCCATTATAAATAATGACAAGGTTTGATGCTATAAATTCTCTTTGTGTTGATAAATCCCAGAGAACATAGCTTGGGGTTCTCACAGCTGTGTTCCCACGTGGCATCCTGATTAATATGATTTGACACTTCCAACTAGAGGACCTGGAATGCCTATTTCATGGAACCCTGTAATACTTGTCACGAACATTCTTTGGATTGCCAGTTGTAAATTCATTTTATTTTCTCTTTCGTCTTTTGGGGTGTCTTTGTCAAATGTTTGTCATTTGTGTTTTTTTTCTTACATAAGTCACTAACTTTTCTATTGTCCTGTGCGTCTTTATTTGTATTGATTCATGAGACCTTGTCCTCCTTCTAATAAGCTTGTTTGTCTTGCAATTAAGTTTTCTAATTGGTTGCCTTTAATTTGATTTTTGGCATATTTGGGGCATACATTTTTCATTTTTACAGAGTCACATTTATCAATTGTTTCCTTAAAAAAATAAGTATTTCCAAAAGGCAAGCCATACTAATGTCAAATCCTTTAGAAAATAAAAAATGTCTTTGTTCTTTTGCTATTGCAACCCACTTTACAACTCACATAGATGCATTAGGTATAAATATAACGGAAACTTCAGTGAAGACCAAGAACCTATAAAAAAACAATGTCAAAACAGAGACACAAAGTTTAGAATTGAGAATAGCAGGAGACAGATATTACATGTCACTTTAGGAATCACATGTGTACACAGTGTACAAATGTATACAATAGTATGGAGCACTGTTAGAAACTCCTAAGCAGTTGACCTCATTTGAAAATGGTCTGTCCTTAATCATCTCTGTGTGTATCTGCTGTCCCTGCACAGCTCCTTGGCTTGCTTCTGATATTTAGCCCCAGCTACAGTAGACAGATCTGAGCATGCTCAGTGTCCCACTTCAAGCACACCACACTTGTCCCCTGCATCTGCCAGGGCTTTCCTGATGGCCCAGCTCCTAGGTCTACTCCCAAGCATAGCCTAGAAATGCAGGACCTATGTGACCCTCGCCCTCTCAATAGCCCTCAATTAATAGAAGACTAGAGCCAATGGATAAATCCTCCAGCCTTCTGTTTTCAGGTAGATAATTCTGGAAAGCTCTCTACATGCTTTTCAGAGTCCTATAGCAGTACTAAGATACACTTTTGCTCATGGAAACAAGTGAGTCAGGAAAGAAGAAAAAGACAATGTAAAGAAATACTGTCCAGGACTTCAATTTTTTTTTTGTAAAGATATATTATCAATGTCATGAATAATGTATCTTTTTTTTTTTTTTCTTTTTTGTGGTTTTTTGCTGGGGCTGGGTTTGAACCCGCCACCTCTGGTATATGGGGCCAGCGCTCTACTCCTTTGAGCCACAGGCGCTGCCCATGAATAATGTATCTTTATGTTGTCTTTTTTTATTTTTATTTTTTTTGAGACAGAGTCTCACTTTGTCACCCTTGGTAGAGTACAATGGCCATCATAGCTCACGGTATGCTCAAACTCTTGGGTTTAAGCGATTCTCTTGCATCAAGCTTCCCAAGTAGCTGGGACTGCAGGCACCCACCACAACACCCAGCTATTTTTAGAAATGAGGTCTTCTTGCTCTGGCTTAAGTTGGCCTTGAATCTGTGAGCTCAGACAATCCATCCTCCTCTGCCTCCCAAGTGCTGGGTTTACAGGTGTAAGCTACTGCGCCCGGCCCTTATGTTGTCTTTTTCTCCCTTCTTGCCTTACTTCCCTGTCTTAGTCTGTCAGGGCTGTCATAAAAACTTTTCAAAGACTAAGTGCTTAAAAAAATTTATTTTCTCACAGTTCTGGAGGCTGGAAAGTCCAGGAGAAAGGTAGCAAGAGATTCAGTCTCTGGTGAAGGCTGTGTCTTCCTGGTTTACAAATGGCTGCCTTCTTGTTGGGTCATCACGTAACAACTGAGTGGAGGAGAGAGCTCTGGTCTAACTTCTTATAATGGCCCTAATCCCATCATGAGGGCCACTGCCTCTTGATCTCATCCAAAACTAATTTAGATTGGCTCCTACATCCAAATACCATCACACTGGGGATTAGGCTTTCCAGATATGAATTTGGGGGAAGGGATGCAAATTTCCAATCTGTAACATTCCCTGGGACTTCACTCCTTTTTGCGAGAATCACATCCCAAATAAGCCATGACTTCCAAGTTCTCACACTCAGCTTTTGAAGGAACTCAAATTTGACACTGTCTTCTTAAAAACAAGTTTAAGTTGGTGTAAAAGTAATTGACATTTTTGCATTATTAATAATTTGCTATTTGGTACTGGAATGCATTCGTAAGTCAATATGCTTCTGTTATACATAATTTTAATGTGAATTTCTCACTTTATGCTTTTCTGTTAAAGACTTATTACTTGCTGTTTATGTTTATTTTGGACTATGGAACTGATGTTTGACAAAAGGCGGGTTTGAGTGATTTTATTTGAGTTCAAGATGAGTCATAAAGCAGCAGAGACAACTTGTAATGGCAGCAATGCATTTGGCCCAGGAACTGCGAACAGACAGTGCAGTGGGTGTTCAAGAGGTTATGCAAAGGAGATGAGAGCCTTGAAGATGAGGACCATCACGGCCAGCCATCATACGGTGACCAAGACCACTTGAGAGCCATTGTCAGAGCTGATCTTCTAACAGCTGCCCGAGAAGTTGCCAAAGAACTCAACGTCCCCCATTCTGTGGTCATTCGGCACTTGAAGCAAATTGGAAAGGTGAAAAATCTCAGTAGGTGATTGTCTCATGAGCTGCCCGAAAATCAGAGAAATCATCCTTTCTAAGTGTTGTCTTCTCTTTTACTGTGCAGCAACAATGAACCATTTCTCAAACCGATTGTGAAGTACGATGAAAAATGGATGACATATGCTACTTAAACCGTCAACTGGCAATGACCAGCCCAGCGGTTGGACTGAGAAGAACCTCCAAAGCACTTAAAGCCAAACTTGTACACACACACACACACAAAGGTCATGGTCACTGTTTAGTGCTCTCCTGCTGGGTGTGATCCACTACAGCCTTCTGAATCCTGGGAAATAGTCTCAGCAAATTGATGAGAACACCCCAAACAGCAACGCCTCCTGCCTGCATTCATCAGCAGAGAGGCCCTGATTCTTCCCCACAATGCCGGACCACATGTCATACAGCCAGCGCTCCACAAGCTTAACACAGTTTTGCCTCATCTGCTTTGTACACCTGACCTCTTTCTCACTGACTCACTACCTCTTCTTCAAGTATCTCAACACGTTTTTGTCGGGAAAATGCTTCCACACCAACACGCTGCAGATAATGCTTTCCACAAGTTCATCACATGCAGAAGCATGGATTTTTATGCTACAGGAAGAAACAAACTAGTTTCTCGTTGGCAACAATGTATTGATTGTAACAATTCCTATTTTGATTAATAAAGATGTGCTTGAGCCTAGTTATCATGATTTAAAATTCACAGTCCAAAACTACAATTAGTTTTGCACTAACCTATAATGTAGGTTAATTATGCTTGGATGATATAAAATCGTATTTTATCAAGGATCTCTTTTATAATTGGAAAGATGTTACCTTTTCCTTTCCCAATGATGTTGTATTACCAGGAATTCCTAACATTTTCAATCTCTTGGTCAACAGGTTATATTAAATAATCAATGATCTTTAAATGTACTCGGAAAGCTCACTACGTAAAGGGATTCAACTGCACACATAGGTATAATATAAAATTCCAGTCCCGCTATCTAGGTATTTCTTTTGCAAAGACACATTTTATGCCTAGTGTCTTCTTAAAGTGTTCTTGATTTCTTTCCCACCCACTTTCCAGCCTACAGTGAATAAAAAGAGGGTAAAGGGGAGCAGCCTTTCCCAATTCTTTTCCTGAGGTCAAGCTCATCCCTGGCTCTTAGAATGAATCAGTGTCCAGCTGCAGGCAGTCAGTTTGTCTGCCTGCCCTGTACGTCTGCCAGGAAGGTGAAGAGAAGCTGCGTGTACATCAGAACTTCCACAGTAGGATAGCCATTGCCTCGCCCCTTCCCCCAAAACCTATGGATTTAAAATGACGTGGAGCGTGGAATGGGGAGGAGAAGAACCAGGCTGCTTATGAAATTACTCCGACTATATTATTCCTATTTGGATAAACATTTATTTCACAAAAGCCAGGAGAATTGGCAATCACCATTGCAGATAATACTATTAAAATTTATGAGCCAACATACTGTGAGGAAGTAATTATAAGTAATAATTACTTCCATGATGCTCTGTGCTGTTTTCATTTGAGGCTGCCTTGCTTCAGGTGGTATTATGTGACTCTAAAAATACTCTCATAAGCATGACCAGAGGAAATTGGAATGAAAGAAGAGAATAGAAAAATTAGATGTCTCTCAGAGATGGTGTCGGGAGACAAGGTACCTTCTCCTAGCCAGGTTTAACTACGCATGAGGATAAGGACGGCAGTGCTTTTGCTGTAAACTAGGGCTGTAAGGTGATATTGTGATTCTACTACCTTTTCAATCATGCGACAGTGGAGGCTTCCAAAAGACAATTTTAGCTGAGTTACATTGTTATTATTTTGTACTCTGTTTTAGAAATAAGGAAATAAATATTCCTTCATCAGATTGCTTCTTGGATTGCGATTTATCCCATCAAAATAAGTGTTGTGGAGTCACCTTAGTGAACAACTGTTTTTGCTGCTTTTGATCTCTCCGGCCGTCCGGCTGTCACCAGCTGCAGTCAGTCCACTTCGTATACTAGAATCTGCTGTGCTTTGTCAAATTTTGTCAGTACAAGGTTAATGTGTAGGTGGGAAATGTATTGACCCTAAAAGAATGGCAGGTGGTATATCGCCGGTGCAGGGTGTACTTGGTAGTTAATAAAATGCAGAGTGCTCTGTGAAAGTGGGTTTGAGGAACAGGCCGTCCTCACTGTGTGCTCCTGTTCAGCTTTCCCAAGCTTCCTGCTGTGGCCCACTTATGAGTGTGAGGAAGATGGAGAGTACAGAGGACTGTAACAAGAGTAGCTTCACCACAGCACGTTGGAACAATTTCTTTTCATGTTGGTCAAAATATTCTAAATCATTTTCACAGCAGAAATACACAGCATGAAAATGAAGAACTAAATTATAAACGAAGGGCCAGGACAAATCATTAGAATAGGGGTATTTCTTCATGATTCCTGCTTTTTTTTTTCCCCCAGTCAGGAGCCATTAGTGAGTCGAGAGTTCCTGGCCTCTCTCTGCTCCCCACTACTCAACACTACCCAGAGTGACTCATCTGATTAGTGACTGGGGAGAAAACAAACAAACCAGACACCTCCCTGCAGAAGTCCACTCTCTGGTCCCCTCCACTGCAGATTTCATGAGGACTTGCCTCTTCTGTGTCTAACTGTTGAGTTTTTCATATCTAAGCATTGTCTCCAATATTTATAATTAATAAGGATGTTTTTTTAACTTTACCTATTAACTGTTTTGTTCTTTTTCTCCATTTTTTCAAAACTCAATTAAAGAAGAGAGTTATTTGTCTTTAAAATTTCCGGAACACACCCAACTAATGTTGGCTTGCAGACAGTGTGGTTGTTCGGAGCACAGGCTTCCTTTATTCGTATCCTAGCTCTACCTTTTATCTGCTGTGTGTCCTTGGGCTCATGACATAACCACTCTGTGCCTCAGTTCCCCTCTACAAAGTAATAGTCAGACCTACTCCCCGAGCTGTTGTGAGCATCCTGCACCTGGCCTAGCCTCACCTCTTTCCTAAGAGCCATTTCTGTTATCATCAAGCCACGTCATTTGCTTGATGGGGTGCTTTCACTGTTAACCTAATCTTGATTCTAAACATGATGACCTGGTTCAAGTTATTATTGAATCATAAAATACTAGAATGAAAAGAGACTTGAGAAAGATTAATGGAAAATGAAGCCAAGTCACAGAGACCTGAAGGAATTCACGTGAGGAGGCAGCTGGTAGCACCACGCCCGGACATCCCATCCGATCAGACTCAGCAGTCTCTGGTTTTCCCTGTCTCTCTTAGTTTCCTCTCTCTTAACTACGATTTCTGCTAAGTGCTCTTTTCTCATTCACTCTATTTCCCCCTTTAATACATTTATCAAGTCTAGTCACCATCCACATTGCATTTGCCAGGATTCAGTACTAGGCTTCAATAAAATTCTAAGCCTTAACACAGCCATGATAATAACAGGTATTACTCCCCAAGCTTCCCAGTGTGCTTTCTCTATTAGAAAAAAACTGAAGTATGACTTACTGAAATAATCATGTAAGAAAAAGACTGCTAGAAAAATAGTGATGTGGGCTTACTAGCACCCCTTGTGTTGCTTTGTTCTTTATACCAAGAACATTTTTAAATCCAAGTATGTGCTTCTTGATTGTTCTTCTAACCCCAGTGTTTCTCTGTAGGGACTCACTCTTCTCTTTGCAACATCCCCGGGAATGCAGACTAAATATAGTATTGAAGGAAAATCCCTGCAAAGCTAATGAACTATTTTACAGAAAGTGAGGCAGGAAACCTTTTCAGAGGTGGGGTAGCAATTAATTGGATGTGGCCACACAAAGGCATAATTTCAGAAACAGGCAATTTACAATAGTGAATTTAGAAGGTCACATGTGATGGCTTTTAAGGTAGAAAATCATTACTTTCAATCACACGTCAACCTGGAAGCAAATCCGACACTTTAATGTATGTTTTCAACGGAGTGCAATTTGCCTAAATTTTCAAAAGGAAAATGTGGTGCATTTGCCAATAGTCTGCCTGTACAGCTAATTCCCAATTACATATCATCAAGGATCTGATACCTGTCATGTGGTAACAGATTGCCCAAGTCTGCAGCATGTGGTTGAATGAGCTAGCAGATACTTCAAGTCAGAACAGCTAAAGGAGCATCATCCTTTTAAAATCCCCAGTCTTACTTTGATATGGGATAAGCCTGTTTCAGTGAATTTAGGATAGATGACACAAATATCAGGTAGCTGGCCAGTTTGTTTTTATGCAGGTTCAGCTATTCTGCTTTGGGTGACATCTGTGGCTATTTGGGGGACCCAAGAAAAGGGTAGCTTTTTTTCTTCCTCTTTCTACATTCTTTCAGGAATTATTCTTCTATTTAATTATCTTTTTTTTTTAATTGAATGGTAACTATGTACATTAATGCACTTCTGGAGTACAGTGTGGGGTTTTCACACAAAATCCAAAACACTTCGATCAAACTGGTTAACATAGCCTTCACATCATTTTCTTAGTCATTGTTTTAAAATGTTCACTTTCTACTCTTAGAAAGATTCACTTGTACCCTTGTAAGATAAACCTCAGAAGTGATCCCTCCAATCCCCCTCCCTCCACCCTTTCCCCCCTCCCCCCTCCCCATATTCTTAGGCTCTTATTAGGTTATAGCTTTCATATAGAAGGTATAAATTAGTTTCATGATAGGGATGTGGATACTTTTTCTTCCATTCTTGTGATACTTTGCTAAGAAGAACATTTTCCAGCTCCATCCATGTGAACATGAAGGATGTTAAGTCCCCATCTTTCTTTATGGCTGCGTAGTATTCCATGGTGTACATATACCACAGTTTGTTGATCCATTTGTGGATCGATGGGCACTTGGGCTTCTTCCATGACCTGGCAATTATGAACTGGGCTGCAATAAACATTCTGATACAAATATCTTTGTTGTAATGTGATTTTTCGTTGTCTGGGAATATACCTAATAAGGGAATTGCAGGGTCGAACGGCAGGTCTATTATTAGTTCTCTCAGTGTTCTCCAGATGTCTTTCCAAAAGGAATGTATTAGTTTACATTCCCCCCAGCAGTGTAGGAGTGTTCCTTTTTCTCCACATCCACACCAGCATCTCTGGTTTTGGGATTTTGTGATATGGGCTAATCTCACTGTAATTAGATGATATCTCAAAGTAGTTTTGATTTGCATTTCTCTGATGATTAAGGATGGTGAGCATTTTTTCATAAATCTGTAGGCTGTGCACCGATCTTCTTTAGAGAAATTTCTCTTCAAATCCCTTGCCCACCCTGAGATGGGATCACTTGTTTTCTTCTTGTTAATATGTTTAAGTTCTCTAAGGATTCTGGTTATTAAACCTTTGTCAGAGACATAACCCACGAAAATCTTCTCCCATTCTGAGGGCTGTCTGCTTGCCTTACTTACTGTGTTCTTGGCTGTGCAGAAGCTCTTTAGTTTGATCAGGTCCCAATAGTGTATTTTTGATGTTGCTTCAAT
>NW_003852400.1:38812215-38973862 GCF_000181295.1 Otolemur garnettii | reverse complement strand
AGCCATTTGCTTGTGGATGGGGTCTTCAATTGTGTCTGCCCCATTTTCCCTTGGAGGAGTTGATCTACTCTGATTATTCGAGTTGCCAGAGTTTTTCCACTGATTCCGCCCGATGCTGAGTTGACCTTGTTTGGAGGCCTTATCAGAACCATTCAGTTGGTGGCTTCTTCTTGTTGCCCAGAGAGACAAGCAGAGTGTGTCTGTTGTCTTCTCCCAGTTCTGAGGTGTTGGGACAACCGGGGTGCAGTGGAATGGCAGCAACTGCACGGGAGTGTGCATGGCCAGATTAGACCTCGTTCAGCCTGCCAGACGACTGGGGGGCAGGAGACCGGCAGCAGCGGGGTCAGTCCTAGTTTGGCCCCTCCGGGGAAACTGGTGGAACAGGTGAACTGTAGTGGCTAGATCAGTCCTAGTTCAGCTCGCTAGAGCAGCCGGGGGTTGGGGAATAGCAGCAGTAGTGCAGGGTATGCCAGCGACCAGATCAGTCCTAGTTCAGCCCCACCAGAGTAGCTGAGGGGGGAGTGGAGGACTCCTTCACTGTCGCCCATTGGACATGTGCAGCACTAGCAAGCCAATCTGTGCCCTTCCAGCGTGGGAACCCAGAGTGAGGAACTCCTCCACCTCTGTCCGTGGGACGTATCTGGCTCTAGCAAACAGTTCTGGGCCCGCCCAGAGTAGTAGACCCCTCTACCACCACCTGCAGGGCACGCGTGGCTCTAGCAAGCAGTTCTAGGCCCATCCAGCTTGGGACCCTGGAGCGGGGAACTCCTCCCCTGGCTCCCGTGGGGTGTGCGTGTCTCTAGCAAGCTGTTTTGAGTCTACCTGGAACGGAGAACTCCTCTGCCACTGCCCATGGGACAGCCGTGGCACTAGCAAGCAGTTGTGGGCCTGCCCAGAGCAGGAGCCTGGGGCAGGGATCTCCTCTGCTGCCTGTGAGGTATGCAACTCTAGCAAGCAGTTTTGGACCCGCCCTGCTCCGTGAGGGCAAAGGAACCCACCCAGCAAATGGGTTAGTCTGGGAAGGTTAATACCTCCTTCCCCACCATGCACCCAGTCACTCATAATCCCCCAGGTCTGTGACCCTATTCACTCCAGTAGGCCACTACTCCTGGGGTTTACGACTGGTAAAATCAGCCAGAAATCTGAGTTCAGCAGGGGGGCCTTGCATGTTTAAATTAGGCTTCTGTTCAGCTAGATTTCTCTGTAAATCAGAGGTTGCATTCAGCTCTGGGCAGCAGACAGATAGCAGTTTACACTCAGGTGTCAATTCTAGCCTCTACCCACCCCCTGCCTTTGTCTCAGGAGTATTAGCCCCTGAGGGCTGGTGCTTTACTTATGAAAGTTCTCTGCATTTTGCCTGTGGCTGCCGTTGGGAACCTCTTTGCCCAGAGAGACAGGGCTGGAATGGCGTCATTCTGCAGCTCAGGATGCCACTGTTGCTGTATTGGCATCCCCTGAGCCGATTCTCCTCTCCTCATGCCTGTGCCACAGTCAGCACAGAGCAGCACCAGCCCCTTCCCCCTCCACTTCTCTCAAGGAGATGCCCAAGAATCTGGATTCCATAGGTAACAAACCTCCAGACCTCGGAGTGGTTGGGTGGTGACTCCTCGGAGTTCAATGTTGCAGGTGGGGAATATATACATTTTTATATAGTTTTACAGTTTTATGCCTGGCTGGAGGGTGCCTTGGCATGCCAGCAGGGGTAGGAGGTCCAGTTTTTAGGGGGTCTCTCCCGTGGGATAGAGTGGGAGGAAGTTTGAACTCTGCTCGCTTATTTGCATGGAGTAAACTGCAAGCCCTTGTTGTGGGTGAGGGGACTCCCATCTGCTTGGTGGTGGATTTTGTACATTTTGGTTGTATTTTTGGGGTCGCAGCTCTCCTCAAGAAGGTTGAAGTGTGCTCTTCAATCTTCTCTCTTGGCTCTGCTCCAAACCGTCAGCCAACTTGCTAAACTGCTGTCCCTCAAGCCTCCTTCTGGATGGGAGCTTCTGCAAAAAGCTGGCTGCAGTCCACCATCTTGGCTCCTCCCCCCTTCTATTTAATTATCACAGAAATTGGGATCCAAATTAAACTGGCCACACGTTACCCAGTCATACAGCGAACTGAATGGAAATTGAAAAATATTAAGTAAGACTGTTATCATCAGTTTTCATCTATATCAAAGTTGCTTCAATTCCAAAAGACAGTTTTTGTTTTCCACAAATTACTAGTCTGCTATTATATAGCTTATGTGAAATAATAGAACACCAAAATATCCTATTACTAATTATTTTATGACAAATTGAGTCTGCCAGTAGCCTAAGGTTAAGAGTATGAGTTCTATGACTTGGATTAAAATCCTAATGCTTCCACTTGTTAGCTGGGTGATTGTAAGGGAGTTACTTAACTTCTCTGAGCTTCAGTTGTCCCTTATGGGGATAGTGACATTGAATTTAAAGGGTGCTGTAATGATTTAGTGTTCTGATGTGTGTTAAATGCCCAGCACTGTGCCTGCATGGTATGTAAAACATACTTGTAAATTGAAATTATGACACCTAAGAACATTGACAGCAAGGAGAAAAAGTCAGTCATTTTTAAGGAGATAGTCTAATTTCATACTGTGCAGTGTGAGTGTCTGTGGAATGGAGTTGTCTAGTGAGTCTCATGCATGATGTAGAGATAACAATCAAAGATTAAAGCTGGGTACAGTGGTTCACAGCTGTAATCCCACACTCTGGGAGGGCACAGCAGATGGATTGTTTGAGCTCACAAGTTCAAGACCAGCCTGAGCTAGAATGAGACCCCCATCTCTACTAAAAATAGAAAATTTAGCTGGGCATTTATAGACCCAGCTACTTGGGAGGCTAAGAGGCTCTCTTGAGCCCAAAAGTTTGAGGTTCCTGTGAACTATGATGCCATGGCACACTACCCAGGGCAACAGAGTTGAGATTCAGTCTCAAAAAAAAAAAAAGATAAATAAATAAATAATCAGAGATTGCAATTTTGTAGACATAAGTAGGTCAAATCAGGAATTGAGAAGGAACGCTTCCATCCTAAAAGTTTCTCCTTGTTCTTCCCTTGTAATTTAGCTCCCATTTTCATGCTATGTCTAGTGTTAAAATTATTCAGAGTATTTTGACCAATATTAAAAGAAATCATTACAGCGCACACTGGTGGAGCTGTTCCTGTTGCAGGCTCTGTGCTCTCCATCTTTGTCACCTTCCTAAGTCAGCCGCAGCAGGAGAATTGGAAAAGCCCCACAGAAACACCCAGCGCACAGCAAGGACGGCCTGTTCCTGAAACTGCATTTATGCCGCACTAACGAAGTGCTGAGTGGTTTGAAAATCAAGTAATATGAATGAGAAAATGATTTGTGATCAAAAGCAGCTGTCATTTGGAAAATGTAATTTCCCAGAGAGCGTCCAGGACAGGGGAGATATTAGGAACAGCAAGGAGACATGATTGAGGTGAATCTTGAACGTGGCCATGAGGCAGGCAATAGACACATTAGGATCATTCAGGCTGGAGTGAAATGGAATAGGTTTCTCTCAGTGAAGTTTATTAGGTGGCAGTGTATCAGCAAGTGCCACGGGCTGATTATTAAAATCCATGGCATAGAAATGGAGAGATCACTGGATTCTAATTTTCTTTTGTAGCTCTCCTCGGTGAATGTGAGGTACATAGATTTCCATAGCCAATCATGTGTCTCACTTGTAATTGAAAAAAATGGGCTTCAGATTTAGAGGGAGGCATGAAATGTAAGGAAGGAAAAATGTAGTACCAAATAACTCTTTGAATAGGATAACGGTTGCGAATTTTAGGGTTTCTTTAAAGGTGACATGAAAATAAGGGCATAATGTTCTTTCCCTCGTCCACTTACCCTCCCCATCCATCTAGTCTACAGACGTGTTATGAACAGCCACTGTGTACAGGCTGTGTGTCCAATGAGGAAAAAGATGAATGGAAGTATAAGACAGGGTCACCAGTGTAATTTGGGAAAGACTGGAAGAAACTGAGCAGTGGGGATCATAGGAGTATTGTTACGGATATGTGCAAGAATGTTTTCTGGGAGAACTGGTAGCTTCTTGGAGCTCTGAGGTCTAGGGGAATTAACTGAAGAGTGATGGGATCGGGGCTTTCCAGGCAGAGGAAACAGAATGAGGCTGAGGTGGGCCTTGGACTCCAGCTAGAAGATGCCATGAGCCGGATGGGTCCCACCAAGCTTAAATGTGAGTAACCAACTCTACCCTTCTCCAGGCCAAAAGAGAGATTCCAGAAACAAACTTCATTCCCCTCGCTTTTGACTATTGTGATTGGCGAGAGCCACAGCAGGTCTCTGCAGCCTAAGGGACATTCCACCAGCACAGAATTTCATTAATGACCTTTTGTTACAGGTTTCACAAGAAGGGTGAAGCCTAATGACTTTTCTCCCTTGGGAATAGGTTTGCTTGCTGGTTAAGCTTTCCTGTTAGAGTGCTAGGAAGCCTCCAGGGCACTACCTATCCCCCCCAAGGCTGGGTGAGGGCCCCTCTCTGGGTGAGGGTTCTCAGATCATCTTTTATGGCACCTAGCATAAAGTGTCAGAACTGATGAGCTGTCAAAACAGGCTCTGCCTCAAAGTCTCGAGGTGCATAAAGCAATGTATTTATTCAGTACTCTTGGATCCTTAACACCTGGACAGTGCCTGATACATATTAGCATTTGATAAAGATTCACTGAAACAATCCACAAATACATGATTTAGCTCTTCAGGTGACTTTTAAGAAAACCTGTTATACGTGGGGCTTCCTGGGGGGAGGAGGACATTAACAGGGCAAGCTTCACACCAGTAATTATTCAGCAAAGCACGGTGTCCTCTCCCAGGTGCCTGGCAGACTTCCAGGCCAGTTGCGAGGTCATAGCAAAAAGGAAGAACAAACCTTTCTCTGGTGCGCACCGTGCTCGCTCACATGGGCGGGGACCCCGGAGTGGAGAGCAGAGCTGGGCTTTAGTGAAAAGAGACAGCATCAAAATCAATTTTGCCTGCACCCAGTTTTACCTCCAGCCTCCTCTGATCATCCCCTCACCATTCGTGGGGGCAGGGAAGCTTGGCCTCATGCTTCTAGCCTGGGTTTCCGAGCATTCATCAAATAGTGAGAACAATGATTGGTCATGGTCGACACATTCAATTAGGAGCAGTGCAAATAACTCTCCTGATGCTGCCCTCTTGGCACCTTCCTCTGTATCATTTTAAAGTGAAGAATCAGCTGAGAGGAGCAGTGATCACACTCCATATTGCTCAGCCTAAATTGCAGGCTGTGATTATTACCTCCACGTTCATCCAGAATGTATCCAGACATAAAGGGACAGTGTGTTATTTGGTCCAACATTCCTCTTTAGAAATTGAATGTCAAATCAAATATAGATCCCCTATTTCGAACAGCTATTAGGTGAGGCACTTAAACCTCTTAAAAGCAAAGTCAGCCCTCAGGATGATACAAATAACCCCCCCACACACACACCAGCTTTTTAGTTAATAAGATACTTCAGCTATTTTTTTGATGAACAGAATAATAGTTACCTCACTCCCAAACTTTGAATTTGATATTATGGCTGACAATTCTTGCCTTCAGGCAACCTCACAAGAATATCTCAGAACAGATGGTATTGTATTGAGTCCAGGATAAATAAGTACCACGGGATTTTTTTTTTTAATGACACCCTGAAGTTAAAGATAATCCCAACCCTCAGATTTAATCACGTACACGGCCTCACGTGTACCTGAATTAACTAACCAGGCCTGCGGATTGAAGGATGCCAACGTTCCTTTGGGAATGGGTGTGATATAACACATTGACACAGTCTCATGTTTTCTTCCCAATGACTTGGAGGTTAAATCGATGTGGTTATCTGTGTTCTGAAGATGCAAAAGAACTAAGAGTCAAAAATAGTAAGTGATATAAGAGAGACAATATAATACCATTATTGGATTATAAATGCGAGAGTTTTCACCTAATTTTGATATACATGAGTTCCATGGGTATGAGGTGATCACTGTACTTCCCTGGGTTACAGTTTCCTCACCAGAAAATGATAGATAAAGTGTAAAACATCACCAAAGCCCTTCTAGAAAATAAAGTCCACTGGTTTGTGGAGAATTCTGCATCATAGAGTTAATTAGTTGAAGACCCCAGGTTGATCTCTATAATTGCCCTTTAATTTAATTTTTCTCAGCACGTTGCTTTTCTGGCAGCAATGGCTTTATACATCCATCTAGCCATTCAGCCATCTATTCATTCCACACTTGATGGATCAGTCCTATAGATGCTGTGCTGTGGGGACAAAGATGAATAAGACTCTTAGCATCTCGCCTTTAGAGAGATCACAATCTACTATGTGACCCTCTGGGGTTTGGGATTTGTGAAATGAGCTTCCCAAAATACATGGACCCTCTCACAATTTTCTGTAACCTAAAGGGAAATCATGCTCCAAAATGTAAGAAAGTAGAAAACAAAAGAAAACAAAATCTTCTCCTATTTCATGAAAAGATTTCACCACAAGATCCCCAAAGTTGTTTCTTTAAATGATACCCTAAATGTCTTTGCAGAATGTTTGACAGCCTCTCAGGGAGACAAGTGAACCTAGAATATGCTCATATTCACCAGTATAAAATAGATGCATTAAAATGCTAATGTATTTTTATGCCATATTTTTATCAGAGTAAGCTAACTGCTATAAAAATCTCTAAATCTAAGTAGGCTAATGCAATAAATTCAATTTCCAGTCCTGTAAAGTCCAATTCTGATTTTCGTGGTGGGCGTTTGTCCTGAGAAGCCTTTTTGCAAGTAGAGCTTACACTTGCATCTGACAGCTTCATCATTCTGTAGCTTGAAGCCCTGTCGCCATTGGAAAAGCATCTTACATTCAGTGCTTAATGACCTAGGCTGTAAACCAAATATCACTTTCCTTTCTATTCCTTAGGCAACAGCTAATCTTGCTGAAAAGGGAGACTAGCAATGTCCTGGCTAGGCAGCCATTTCCTGGCATACATTTAATTGTTCAACCACAGTGCTATGGTGCATAGTTGGTATCTGAAGTTCCCCAAGTCCCCTACCAGCAGCTGGACCACTGGGAGCTCCTGAACCTCCCTACAGTACAGTGACTAGATACCGAAAAGAGGGTTACCTCTAGGACATTATTTCCAAGTACTGCCTACAATCTCTTCTAATGAGTAGATATGCCCATTTGGTACTGGTTGTTTTTCTAAGCTCACTGGTTCTAACTTTCTTGTTGTGGTCACTGGCCTCTAATTTCACATCTAATTCTCCCTATGAGAGCTCCCTTGAATCTGATGATTGGTGCCTCCCTGGAATTCTCCATCTTCTCCTGCCTGGATATAGATATACTTCTCTTAGACCCTCACTCAATGGCCGTGGTCCCTCCCTAACTTATTCCCTGACTATTCCCCTTCTGACTTTCTTATCCACTTGTTAGGAGCCTCACACAGAATCTCCATGGTCTCACTTGGCTTTCTGGGACCCTCAATGCCATATCTCACCAAGCCTGACAGGCTCCTAGTCTGCTTTCCCTACAAACTCTCGGCCTCCCTCCAACAAAGAGATATTTCCATCCCCACTTTGTGAAAATCTGTCTAGCCATTATTATGTTTCCTGGGAACTCTGAACTCTATTAGCCAAAGTAATGAACACATCTTTCCTAATGTTTTAATGGTCTGCCCGTCCCAGACAGCACATTTGCCTGACAACTGGAGACTGTCAAAGATAAAGCCTTCGCTCAGAAAAGCAGCTCTGTTTTTTTCAGACCCAATAATAACATCAAACTACACTCTTCCTCCCCTGTCTATGACAGGCTCTGATTTGCTCTTTCTTTCCTGTATTTCTGCCTTTATGCTTATAATTTACAATTTACATATAAGGAATTGCCAGCATCTGACCATTACAAAATGAAGAAAAATTGCAATTTGCTGTTCCTGGACCTCTAATTACAATACATGCATTTGAAATTTCAACTCACACAGCCAGGGACATTTTAAATAAACACACATTAAATACTGGCTTTGTACCAGTTCACATTTTCTTATTGTGATATGGGATTTCTAACTCTGGTCTATTCAAATTTAAGATGCAAGATATATCTTGTGCTGGTGATTCAGTAATACCACCTAAGAGGGCACAGATCAGAGTCTAGGGAAAGAGAGGAAATGAGGGGAAAAAAGTGAGCGGGCAAGAAAGGGAATGGAAAAAAAAAAGAAAGCTGGTTTAGCTAGAGAAGAGAGAAGCTGTCAAGAAACATTAAGAGAACTACATGTAAAATTCTGATTTTTGAATGAGGAATGAGGAATAATGAAGGACAAATTTAGCAAGGGATACAGTGACTCTAGCTGAGTAAGGAGACACCCGAGAGTTTCTGATACATGTGATAACTGACATATGTGGGCTAAACATTATCCACTGGGCCTAATGGAGTCCTTCCATATCTCAGTTTATCAGCTTTTGTAGTTATAATTCTAAATTATGACTAGGGAAGCTACTGCTGAAAAAATAAATATGGTCACATTTGCTAAGCTCCTATTTACCATCATCTCTGAATGTAGCTGTGTTCCTGCAGATGGTTTGAGTACAGGCATTAACATCCACGATTCCCCTCGGAATTACTGAGAATTGGCTAGAAAATCCCTGAGATTCATGTGGAAAATAACTGCCATAATATTCTTGTACATTCGAGCGTGAAAAAGACTAATCTCAAAGGCCGAGAAAAAGAGAAAGCTCAGAACTGAAATACAGAACGTCTTTCAAAGTTTTTATTAAGCAGGATCATCCATGATCAATCACTGTCTCTGAGCCTATGTCATAGGGAGCATTTGGTTCCATAGGAGCTAGGTAATGTCTTTGCCGTGTTGCTTGCGTCCACATTTGGAGTCTGTAACATGTCGCTCTCCTGGGTCAATCAGACCCTATTTAAAATCAGATTGTTTCCATTCACCATAGAACCTGCAACAGAAGCAGCCAATCCCAGTGCTTTCATAGTAATTATGTCACATCGCAGAGTTGTAAGGTAGAAATGTTGGCCTTCGCTAGCTGTGGCCACAGTACCCTTGACTGCTGGCTTAATCACGACTGACACTGACAGTATTTCTCTAGCGTCCCCCTCTCCTGCATGGTTTCTGTCACCAACAAGTGAATCGATGTGAGTCTCTCAGTGATTCTTTGGAGCAGTTGTCTTCAAAATGATAAGAATCGTGGCAGTGATGAAAACTGTAATCATCTCTAGATTACTTGTAATATCTAATGTATTGTAAATAGTTGTTACACCATATTGGTTTTTTGTATTATTTTTATTGTTGGTTATTTTAATTGTTTCCTTCTGAATATTTTCTATATTCATTTGACTCCACTGATGCAGGCCTGGTAGATACAGAGAGCCCACTGTCATTCTAAGCTTGGTGAATACTATATAAGCTTGTAATAGGGGGATCTGGCCTAATCTGGAGGTGGGACCTGTCAACAAAGGCTTCTGAATTATAATTTTTATAGTTTTCTTTTGAAATTAGAATATATTTTATAATAGTCTTTCATGAATTTTATCAAAAAGTTTAACTTTCAGAAACAGTTTATATTCTTTAAGGAAGAGAAAGTTATTTTTTCTTCTTAAAACTTAGTAAGTTATAGCTCCCCCTTTCTCAATGTCAACCGCAGAGTTGGAATCATTATTACATAAGCTGTTTAGTTAGAAGTTTCATTACGTCTGTAGTCAGAGCATATAATCCAGAAGCTCCTATCAATTCCCTGAGAAATAGGAGAGATGGTGTAAATTTTATATGCACTTTACACTTTCAAACCTCTAGTACTGCTACACGTACGTATCTATATATTTAATAATGAAGAGTTTTTTCCTTGATAAAAGAAAAAACAAAGAGAAAAAAAGACATAAATTTGTTGATGACAATTTATATAAACTTAAATATTAGACATCCAAATCTCATAAAAGGAAAAACTTGAATAACTACTTTTAGTAAAACCCATGTCCTTCAGCAAGCTAGGTGGTTTTTTAACTTAAAAGTGATATTAATCATTGTACTTTGCTAATAATATAGTTCCTCATATTTTATTATATCAATTTCATAAACAGATAAGTTGAGACACATATCTTAAATGATTATTTTATTTGCATAACCAGAGGATGAAATGAGAATGAAATATAATCAATGACAGATTGAGAACTCTTTTCCTGAACAACAATCGACATAAATTCTCTTTCTATATATGATACAATATGTATATTATGTGTTCCTTAAAAATATATGAAATAGTAATTTTTGTTTATTTTTAGTTTATGATGCTCTCTTGGCTGTTTCCTACTTTTACTCTTCTACATAAATTTTATTTAGGTTTAAATAGTTTAATAGTTTATTGTATATACTTATTATAAAGAGTCAAAACAATCCAGACATATTCAAAAATAAAAATTATCAAAAATCTTACTCCATGCCTATGGTATATAATTATTACTTTATAATATATATCTGTCTTTCTAGACTTCTTCATATATATTTATGGATTTGTAGAAGTAGATGGACATTTTATATAACTGGCATCCTGTTATGCACTTTTGAATCTGCCACTTTATTCAACAATATTCCATGTCTACTAAAGCTATTTCATATATACTAAGTCTTTTAATTATTTGCCATATGTATCGTAAACATTTTTCCAATATCTTCTTCATAAATCTGTTTTCTATAAGCAGTAGAAAACATTCAGAAAGTACTGCACATCTAGGATTTTAAATACATTCACCCATGTTTCCTTCTAGTAATTTTATTTTTTGCTTTTTGCATTTAAATCTTTGATTCATATAGAAACTGTGCTGGGTAAGCAGATATACATATATCCTGGTTTACTTTTTTCCAAGTTACTAGCTTATTGTCCAGTCCCATTGATTGTATGGTCATTTCATCCCTATTGTTTTGGAATCCCATCTCTGTTTTTCCATTGTTTAATTCAGCTAGATTTCTTCACTCTGCCTTCCTTGATCTCTAATTCTGTGCCAGTCCCTTGGCTTTAAATACTAAACCATTATAATGTGTGTCAACATTTGGGAGAGTATATTCTCTCTCTGTATTATGTATTGTTAGAAATTTTCCTCTACTACCCTTCGGCAAACTTTGGGAACATTAAGATAATTTTCAAAATAACAATCTTTTGGGGATTTATCTTTATTACATTGAATTTACATAACATTCAGGAAAAAAATTGACATTTTCACAATATTGTGATAAAGTTTTTGTAAGACATTTAATTGGTGATGACGGACCATGGAAGCACATGAGGGAGCCAGAAATGGTGACGAAGGTTTGGACTTCATGGACCTTTAGATGGTAATGGAAGTCATGTACAGATCTCTCCAATTAAACGTTTCTAAATTTTACCCGAATTAAAAAATGTACGGAGAGGTTTACACGTACTAAGTCCCACAATCTTCCATTCACATAAAATTTACTCTGGGTGCCTATTATTCATATCTTAACAGCAGACTAAAGAATAAAGTGTTTTAGATTTAAAAATCCCAGAAATAAAACCCTACAGTACTGAAACTTCTGTTTTCTGGTTTTCTAACTAATTTAATGTTTTCTTCATTTGCTTCTCTCTCCCCATCATCTTTCTGGCTTTCATGTCTTCTGGTGGTGCTTTTTGGTAAATGAACTGGCTTGTTCTAAGCATTTGATTTTTAAGGCTTAGAGCAATTTGAGGGTTTCCATTGCACTCTTAGATCCACTACTGGGCTGCAATACGTCATGTAGGTAATGAAGTATTGCTTGGAGAGTGCAATTTACCCAAAGGAAATCATTTTTTAAAGGCAGGTAATAAAAGGGCTTTTCATGGTTTAAAATTTATGGGGTTTTTCCAGAGAGCTCAGCAAGTTGGAATATGTTTTAAGCTGAGAAATAAGAATAATTTCCAGTTTTATTTTACCCTATAAGGTTAAAACTCCACTTTTCGAATGGGCTACATGGCAGAGTATATTCTGATTCTTCCATTTATAGTTATAATTTAAATGTTTTAAATCACAGGAATAATTTCTTTCTTTCTTTCTTTTTTTTTAAGACACAGAGTCTCACTTTATCGCCCTTGGTAGAGTGCCATATTGTCACAGCTCACAGCAACCTCCAACTCGTGGGCTTAGGTGATTCTCTTGCCTCAGCCTCCCAAGTAGCTGGAACTACAGGTACCTGCCACAACGCCCAGCTATATTTTGTTGCAGTTTGGCCGGGGCTGGGTTTGAACCCACCACCCTCCGTATATGGGGCTGGTGCCCTACCCACTGAGCCACAGGTGCTGCCAATCACAGGAATAATTTCTATTACAGAGAGCATATAAGCACTTAATTATACAGTTAGTTTTCCAAATTTTGAATGAAATATTTAAACTTATATAAAATATTTGAAGAAATTGCTATTGTGGTGAAAAACCACTAACTGGCAAACTGCAAGAAAGCAAGCAAATTTAGGTTCTTTCATGTCACATTCTCTCTCTCTCTGTCTAATGTGTCCCCAAATTGCATTTTAAAATCTTTGAATATGGATGGTGCCCTGTAGCTCAGTGGGTAGGGCACCGGCCACATACACCAAGGCTGGTGGTTCCAACCCAGCCTGGGCCAGCTAAACAACAAGGACAAGTACTTCAACAACAACAACAAAAAAGCCGGGTGTTGTGGTGGGTGCCTGTAGTTCTAGCTACTTAGGAGGCTGAGGCAAGAGAATCACTCGAGTCCAGGAGCTTGAGGTTGCTGTAAGTTCTGACACCACAGCACTCTACTGAGAACCAAAAATAAAATAAAATAAAATAAAAAATAGAAAGAAAGAAAATCTTTGAATACATGACAATATAATTTTTAAAAAAAAGCTTAAATTTGTTTCCTAGTAGTGGTTCGGAAGCATTTGTTCATTTATTTTTTTTAAATTAACTTTCTTTGAGTGCTTTTTATGTTCCAGGCACCATCCCAGGTAGGGGGATAAAATGTAAAAATGCCTCAGTGAGTTTACATTTCTGTGGTATAGCTAATAGTAAGTAATTAAATTTAGAAATATACACATATAATTTTATGTAGTGATAAGAAATTACATATACACATCTGTGTGTGTGTATATATATATGTATCATATGTATTATGCATAAAATAAATCAGGATAAAAGGGACAAAGAATGACCTATAGGATCAAGGTGGCTTTCTAAATCCACAACTCTCTTTTCATGCTTCCAAAGCTAAGCAGAGCAATGGGAAGAGTGAATAAACTACCTACATCTCAAGCTTATGTGATTAGGAAACAGTGATCCATTCCTCTGGGACTCCTGTGCTGCCAACTAAAGATGGCCTCATCTAGTCAAGAGATGAGTGTAGGCTCTTTGGCAAAAGGATTTGCAGTGACCATTGAAATACATCAAAAACAAAGGTGGGGCAAGGGAGAAGAATTATGTATAAAAGCTGTGTATTTTGACAAAATGGAAATAAATTTAAGAAATGGAGAAGGGCCAGAGAAAGATAAAGTACAGTAAAGTCTTTGATGGCCACATAGGTAATAGACGGGAGGTAGAGGGTATAGTTTCAGGCTAACAAACCAAATCGTAGAATATTAAGGGAAAGAGCTGAAAACACTGTGAAAAGTAGAGAATAAAACTGATGACGGCAACAAAAAAATACAAACCCTCCTAATTACCAACATTTTTTTTAAAGTGCAAAGAAACAGGTATTTTGGAGAATGAAGCATAATAAATAAAATGCCAAAGTAAAACTAACCTGAAATATTATGACAGATTTTAGATCAAGCAAATCTAGCCTATCAATACTATATTGTCACATGACTTGCTAAAAAGAAAAGATTTCCAGAATACTGTCAAAGTAAAAACCTAACTCTTCCATAGTCTTTAAGAGGCACACCAACCAAAGAGATTTAGAAAGGCTGAACTAACAGTGTCAACAGAGCTACGAAAGGCAGATGCAGACAATAGGAAATGAGAGGATTTGATCTGATTCTCACACAAACTAGAATTCAAGCTCAAACCAATGGAATGAGATAAAGAAAACATTTCAGAAGGCTAAAGACCTCTATTGTGCAGCATGGTGACTATAGCTAATAACATTGTATATTTGAAAATTGCCAAGAGAGTAGTTCTTAGCTGTTCTCACCACAGAAATATGGTAAATATGTGAGGTGATGGATGTGTTAATTATCTTGAATTAATCGCTCCACAATGTATGCGTACAATGAAACCCACATTGTACCCCATAAATATATACAAATTAAAAATATGCATACACACAAGTTTTATTTGACAGTTAAAAATAAGAATATTTTTAAAATATAAAAAATACATAATGCTAAAAAACATAATTCACAATACAGTTATAATAGTTTTAATATCTCTGCCTCAAATACTATAATCACTTTCATAAAATAGAAATGGTCAGAATACACTGGTAATACTCCACAATAGGTTAAGAGGATAAAATTAAATAAGCATCTGAATGTAAAAAAAAAAAAAATGGGACAGAGTGATTGTGGGAGTCCCTTTAGAAAGGGTAGGGAAGGACTTTTGGAAGAGATGACTCTCGAGAGAGAGATCTGAATGATGCTGTGTGCATCTTGTGAAAGTTGGGAGAACATCCAAACTTAGAGAACAGCATGTTCAATAGCTCTCAAGCTGAGAAAAAGCTCATAGATCATCAAGAAGTTCACTAGCATTCAAGCAAAGTTAGAAAGCTGAGGAATGTTAGAGGTGGGAGAGGTAGGTGGGGACTGACCTTATCAGGTCTTATAGACAGGCTGTGTGGAGGAGTTAAGATTTTATTCTAAGTATCAAAGGAAGCGTTTGGAGCATTTCAAGGCAAAGAGTGAGAGACAAGATTGCCCTTAAAGAAGGTACTTTTGTAGAAGATGAAGATGTTTAATTCAGATTTTTCTTTCAATTGACCCTCTCCCAATATTGTTGTTTGTTCCTTCCATGCTTTTTCTTTAATTGATAGTTTTATTTTTAACATAAATTATGGAAAGTATCAAGTGTAATGAAACTAGTTTGTGAAAAGACCTGTGAAAAGCATTTAAAAAAAAAAAATCAAGGAAGAAGCCACTAGAATGAAAATTAACTAGCTCTTTATCTCAGAGCGACAGGTCCAGAATTATTTAGTGATAGAGGGGAACGCTGAATATCACTGCACACTTAAAACTAAAGAGGCAGGAAAAGAAAATTGGGGATGAATATAACTTTTGTAAGTAGCTATTACATTGCAGCTTTACTTTTAGACAATTTACCTATAACAGCTCATTTAATCCTCTCAATAAAATTCTGTGAAATATCATTATCCTTATCTTGTAGTAAGACAAACTAAAACCTAAAGAAGCTGAGTGACTTGGGCCACGCCTGTGGCTCAGTGAGTAGGGCGCTGACCCATATCCCAAGGGTGACAGGTTCAAACCCGGCCCCAGCCAAACTGCAACAACAACAAAAAGAAGCTGAGTGACTTTCACTAAGTTTCCTGACAAATAAGTGGGAAATTTGGGATTTCAATCCAGATCTGCTTCTTGGTGAGTATGGGGGAAAAAAAAAGTAGAATATTATTGGCAGCTTACTCAAAATTATGCCACAGTTAATGCAAAGATTAAAATTTCCTTTACTATATGTATCAGTTTTCTCTTTCAGCCTAACAAACCATACCAAGGCTTATTGGCTTAAAGCAAAAACTATTTAGCCTGCTATTCTGTTGGTCAGCAATTGGGACTGGGCTCAGCTGGATGGCTTTTCTGATCTTGATTAGACTCTCTGATCATGATGTCTCTATGATCAGCAGTAGGGTGCCCCTACTTGAAGAGTATTGGCTATTGAACCATGTGTATTTCCTCATCTAGCAGACTACCCTGGGTTTGTCTACATGACCTTGCTTAAATTTTGAGGCAGGGGTTTCTTGAGACCTAGACTCAGTACTGGCACACAATAACTTTAGTCAGAACTATTGGCCAGAACAAGTCACAAGTCCAGCCCAAAGTCAAATGAAGAAAGAAATATTTGTCACCTTTGAAGGGGGAAGCTTCAAAGTCACCTCATAAAAGGGCAAGCAGAAAGGTGGATTTGAAAATTATGGCTATTTTTGGAACTTACCACAGAGAAATGGCTTTTCTAATCACATAGAAATGTAATCACATAGTAAAATAATTCTCAATATTGCTGTCTGAGATAGACACATATGCACGTATATGTGTAGATATATGCATAAGTACGTGCATATATATATATATGCATATACATGCACATGTTATTTTAATTATATTTCCAGTTAATGTATTTTTATTTAAATTAATAAATTCACAGAATTGAAATTATGTGTCTCCTGCTGGAAGAAGTAGTAGCTTTACTACATATATATTTTTGTGGTCTCTTTTGGAAACTGATGCCAGTTACATAGCAAACTCTCAACAAATATTGCACAACTAATTCTTTGCAGGCTCTACGTAATTTTTTTTTCCTGGAGCCCCAGGGAGAAAGAAGTACTCTTTTAGTCTTATATCACTCATTTGGCAATGAAAGAAATAGATGGATTGTTTTTCTAGATAACAGCTACTGTACCCCTCCAGAGTCTGCATATCAGTTATGCACTAATACTTACACCAAGAGAACAATTAGTCTTCTACTCGCCTCCAGCGGAACCAAGTTTCCAGCTGGTTTCCTTATAGAAAAGAAAATGAGTCTTAAAAATTGTCATTATTAAAATTTTTGAAGAATTAGTAAAGTTAATTCTTTCTCAGGCAGCTGGAAAAAATGCTTCTAATCCACTGACTATTGATCTCATAATGATCACCTTTTTCCTTAAGTTCTTAAACAGTCATTACCTTGAGATGCAAAAAAAACAAAAGACAAGCAAACAAAAAATTGAATACTCTTGTCTGTATGGCAAGGTGGATAAATGTGAAACTTAGTTAAATGGTTGCCTAAACTCATATGTTTTTGCAGTTCATTATGGAAATGCTGATTTTTATGTCTTGCCTGGGACGTCATCTCCTGGGTGGGGTAGTGAAACCAGCTTGGTTCTATGCCACTGTTTTGGAACCAGTTTCTCTGAGATTTGAAAAGTAAGAGATGAAATAGTCCCTGAAACCGACTGTTACTCTGTGGTATAAATTTCCTCCAAGAGAAGTGAAATATTTATCCTTCCTCCCACTCACCTCTACTCCATCCCATGCGGAAACAATAACAAGTGAAGGATGTAAATTGATCCCCAAAGATATTTCATCTTGTTGCCTGGAGTTGGAGGAATAATTCATCTCATATATTTCCTATACCATATTGCATTTTTTTAAGATCAAAAAGTTGGCAAATAGTCTTTACTTTGATCTGTCAACATTGATCCTATTTACCACATAAATTGGATATGAGAAAGAACCCACAGTTAGTCAGTATCGTGAACACTAACAAGATAGAGACGCCCTGATTGGTGACTTACTACAATAAACACTTTTATTTATTTCTGTGAAGCAGAGTAGATAGCTCCTTTGTGTGATCCTCCCTGAAGCTCAGGCTACTTTTATCTTATGAGTCTACCAGTTTAGAATCCTTTATTTTAGTCACAAAGAAAAAAAAAAGACCATAAGAAGGCACATACACTCTTCTCTGCCATGGAATGAAAATTAAACCTCACTTCTCTCAAATTCCATTGCTAAGAGTGAGACACAGGACCCCCCTAGAAGGGAAGCCTGAGTGGGGATATAGAAGAACACATGGAAACTGGGTGAGCACCAGCAGCCTCACGCAGAGAGATGTGCAGAGAAACTCCATTAACACGGACCCGGTCAAAATCAAGACATGGTACTGTTCATGCCTCCCCCAAATGCATCTCTTCTTTTAAGATCCCACTGAAGTCCTAATTGTTAGTATTTCATTTCTCTCATAAAATAAACAATATGATATTTGTTGGTTGGCACATGAAAGAACAGAAACTAAAGTACGGCCTAAAGTATTGTCATGTCTCATGGATTTTTCATTAGAATTTTGTGACCTATGGTAGATATAATTATATTCAGTGAAATAATCAAGTTCAAGAATTACAAATTAATGCATCATGTGAAACGATGTGCCCGTTCCTTACTTTTTCCTGCCATGGTATTTCTAGCATATGTGTTCATGTTAATTGTTTTAAATTCATAGCAGAACAGCTCAAAGGAACTGTTAATTTCCTGGGACCAAACATGCCTGCTGAAAGACATTCTTTGTGCATATATTTTTTTCGTATTTGCCATTGCATGCCTGACTAAGCAACTGCAATAATTTAAGTGTTAAAGGCCCATTTGAGCCACAGAGCAGCAGCAGATTGGTTACAGAAGCTCTAGGTGAGACCTGTCCACCTTTGATCAAACACACAAGATCTGTCTTTCAGTTGGTGACCTGCCGGTGTGCAGTGAGGTGGCAATGCTTGAGTGGGCAGCAGCAGTGATAAGGAAGAGGTGATTTAGAAGGTTGGAGTGAGGCTAGTTTACGGAATCCATTAACCCTATTCCTGAGAGCCGCTGAGTGTGGGAACTATTAACCCCATTACAGCTTCCTTCCCCTTAGCTTCCTCTGAAGGGAGATCCACATTATAACAGTGGACGGAGGGGTAAGAGAAAACGTGCAAAGTGGGGGTGAACAGCAGTAGAAACCAAAAGAAGCTAGTGCCACAATCACATTCTAACGTGAGCCTGGGAAGACTCGGCAGAGGTGTGCAGTCAGGGAGGAGATACTTAACCCTGGGGGCTGTACTTTCCCTCCCACGTTCCAGCTCCTCATTTGATGGAATCAGGTCAGGAATGATGAGATATTTTTTCGAAGAAGGGAAGGCCCTTTTTAAATTTAGCCTTTTACTCTAACCCTTGGAGGAGGGCTGCTTTAAGCCTTGGGTCCTCTTCTGTCATTCTTACTCTCTCCTTTTCAGGGCTGGAGGGGGTTGGAGGTGGGGCGAGGATATTGTGCCCTTTTCTTGAAATTCATTTTACTCTGGAAAGGGCACAGTGGTACCTAGACAGAGAAAGAAGAGCTGACTGCTGCTGACTTATTCAAGGCCATAGGAGAAAGGGAAGAGAGGCAGAAATTCAAGGGTGTACCTTTGTTTGGTCATAAAAAAATATGATCATAGAGTTCGCTTTGTGCTGATTTCGCTCATAGAACACATTGAGCTTGAATTAAGCTTAAAGCAACTTCAGAATTATCCTCGTCTTCCTTTGATGAGAAGAAGGGGTAAAAGAAAAAAATCATAGTGATAGAAATGACATTATTTATATCCATACTGATACAATTATTAAGCACCAAGCCAGGTACCTTGATATTCTCACAGCAATCCCATGGGGGAGGTATTCATAAGCTCTTTTTTTCAGCTGAGAAAACAGAGGTTAAATAATTGGCCCAAATATCATAAAGCTTGTAAAGAAGATCTGGGATTCAAATCCAGTGAGCTGGATGAATCTCAGAAACATTATGCAGAGCAAACAAAACCAGGCACAAAAGAGAACATACCGTATGATTCCATTTATATGAAATTCTAGAACAGACAAAAAACTAAGCTATCATGTCAGGCACCAGATCGGGGGTTGACTGGGGCTAGAGGTATTGACTTCAAAAAAAGGAATTCTTTGGGGATGGAATTAAGCAGTGTATGTTTGTCAAAATTCATTGAAATATATGTAGACATAGATGTCTTTTATTATATGTAAATTTTGACACACTGAGTTGATATTTTTAATCCAATGATTCTATTACTGTTTCACACTCTTTCCTGAAAATGATGCCACCACCCTTATGTATGTGTCTACACAGGGAAGAGGGGATGTAGAAAGTAAACACAGAATTGCTTGCTGTTGAAGAAAGCTGTTCAGGTTTCTTGTATGTGAATCATCCAAATAGCACTCTAATTTAACTACCGAATGTTTCAGTATATTCAAGGAACACTTACTAAAGTTATGTCTAAATATACAAAGTATGCAAAGTGAAAAATCAGATGTACTTTTGCTTAATTATGTCTTTTCACATTAAAAAAGAGAGAATTAAGATGCACGTATTCAGATTATAGCTTTCACTTTTATTTGTATCTGTAGACATTCTATATGTAAAGATAAAGCTTTGTTGATCACTGCCTAGCTTGATGCCGGTAGGCAATGTGGGTTATAAAATTCACAGACATTGTGCACCATAACACATTTCACAAAGAGATGTTGGCAAACATTTCTTTAGTTGAAATTAGTTGAGAAATTCATTTTCAAAGAGAGCAGTCATCTTTCTCCTAAGAATTTCAAATTTAAAATATTAGAATGTAACTCAACTTATGAAATAGAATGGGAAAGATTTACTCAAATGTAACTATTAGCTACATTCAGTAGAGTCCACCAATCACAATCCTGAAGATTTATCCCAGAATAAAAATTTATATTCATGTAGAAATGTGTTCATACACATGTAAAAAAAAGAAATATGTACACAGATGTTCACAGCAGTATTACTCTTAATAGCTTCATTCTGGAAACAACCTAGATTTCCTTTAGTGGGTGAATCATTAGACAAATGTGGTAAATCTGTACTGTGCAATACAACTAAGCAATAAAAAGAGACACGCTATTAATATACACAACAACCTGGATGAATCTCTAGGGAATTATGCTAAGTGAGAAAACCACTCCCTAAATGTCATCTATAGATCGGACAATTAAGTTCATGAACTCCTAGAAAAAATGCCACATACCTCATTGCTGAATATCACTACCATCACCTTCAAAGCACTCCCTTTGGGAAGCTATGAGCCAGTGCCAGCCCCTAGTCACCTTTCCAAACAACTTTGGAACTCTTTTTCTGGAATGGCCATCAGAGTTGTTGTCATATTAGGTCTGACAAATAAGTTAGGGAATCTATCCTAGAAAAAACACTTTAAAGGGTGGAGTAGGTGCTGGTGTCTGTGCCTAGCTTGCTAAGGGGAGTACTTCAAAGGTTACCCTAGTGATATTCAGCAACGAGCTATGTACCATTCTCACTAGAGTAAGTTCACAAACTTAACTGTTGGACCTCCATACTGTATGATTCTATTAATAGAACATTCTTAAAATGATGAAGTTACAGAAATGGAGAACTGGGGGAGGGGTGGGAAGTAGATGTGGCTATCAAATAGCACCACGACATTTCAATGTGAGGACAGTGGAAGTGTTCTGTAACATTTGACTGTATTTGTGTCAGTATGCAGGTGGTGAGGGTGTACACATTTGTAGGATGTTAGCATTGAGGGGTAATAGGCAAGGGGTATGAAAGATGTTTCCATATTATTTCTTATGATTATCTTTAAATAAAAAGTTTAATTTTAGGGTGGTGCCCGTGGCTCAAAGGAGTAGGGCGCCAGCCCCATATGCCAGAGGTGGCAGGTTCAAACACAACAGCCCAGCCAAAAACTGCAAGAAAGAAAAAAAGGTTTAATTTTAAAAATATGTCAAATTATATTTCTCTCCTCACAATCAGACAGGAGCTTCCCATCTCCTCAACATTGCCTAATGGACTTTCTTGCAGGGTCTGGCTCCCCAGCCTCAACACATTTTAGTCTTCTCTAGCTAACTGCACTTAACTGCACTTCATTTCTCAACTACTCCAAGGCCATTCCCACCTCATGACCTTTGCTCTTGATGTCCTCAACCTTTTGAATATTCTTATCCCAGATGTTAGCATAGTTTATTTTCTCCCTTAATAAAGTTGTTGAAATGTTACCTCCCTAATCTCTGTCACTTAACATCATTTCCTAAAATACCACTTCCTAAAGGACAACATCCCTGCCCTCTTCATCTAAAGCAGTACACATCCATCTCCACCTGCTTCTCCATTGTCCAATGAAGAAAAGCAAGTGGGAAAAGCTACATACTTCTATGAGAGCATTTGTGTGTAAAACTTAATGCACATTAAAAATCTTTATATGTTTTTTAGTCCTAATTAGGCAGGTTAGTGGATAAGGCTTTTATGGGAAGATACTACATTATATGAGTAGTACCTGATGTCCACTGGTTTTTGTAGAAGATGTGTGAGTTTGATCTAAGGAAAAAATTTTGTATACAAATTTGGTAGTAAATTTTTTCAGTTGCAATAACTTTTTAGTTATTTATTTTTTTAAGAATGAAAAATAGCTGTGGTATATGTATACCATGGGATACTATTCAGCCATTAAAAGAGATGGAGACTTTACAAACATCTTTTGTATTAATCTGGATGGAGGTGGAATACATTCTTTCTTAGTAAAGCATCACAAGAATGGAGAAGCAAGAATCCAATGTACTCAATTCTCATATGAAGGCAATAGATGATCTAATACAAGGGGAGGGGATAGAGGAAGGAGGGATGGGGAGAGGGAGGGGGATGGGGGTTACGGTATATGGCACATCTCTTGGGGGTGGGACACAATTATAACAGAGACTTTACCTAAAAACTGTAATCAGTGTAACCTAATTCTTTGTGCCTTCAATGAATCCCAAACAATAAAAGTTTAAATTTTAAAAAAAGGATGAAAAATAATTTATTTTCATAAAAGTTTTTCTTGTATTTATTTCACTAATTTTTCTTTTTTTTTCTCCCTTTAAGGATGTTAATTGTGTGGAATTTTGCTTATTATTTTTACTTCAAAATATTAAAGGGGTTATAGATGTTTTAGGATATATGCATCCCTTCTGTAATGCTTGAGTCTGAGCTATAACTGCCAGTTTCTCAAATAGCGTTCATTGTACCCATTAGGTAGATTTTTCCCTTTCCCCTCCCCCTTCTCCTCCCCTGCTTGAGTTCCACTGAGTTTTACTTCCCTCTGTGTGTGTTCATTGGTTAGTTCTAATTTAATACATGAGTACATGTGGTGTTTGTTTTTCCATTCTTGAGATACTTCACTTAGGAGAATGGTCTCCAGTTCTATCCAGATTGTTGCAAAAGATATTCATCTTTTTTTTTTTTTTGGCTGACTTGTATTCCATGATATACATATACCACATTTTATTAATCCATTCATATATTGATGGGCACTTGGGTTGATTCCACTTTGTGAATTGTGCTGTAATAAACATTTGGGTGCAAGTGTCCTTTTGATGAAACAAATCTTCTCTTTTGAGTAGACACCCAATAGTGGGATTGGCGGATCAAATGATAGGTCAATTTTTAGTTCTTTGATGAATTTCCATACAGGTTGTCATAGGGGTTATACTAAATTGCAGTCCCACCAACTGTGTATAAGCATTTCCTTCTCTCTGCATTTATGCCAACATCTGTTGTTTTGGACATTTAAATAAAATCCGCCTAACTGGGGTAAGGTGATATCTCAGAGTAGTTTTAATTGCATTTCCCTGATGATTAGTGACAGTTTCTGCTTTTTGGCCATTTATCTTCTGAGAAGCTTCTGCTCATGTCTTTTGTCCACTTTTTCATCTTTTTTTTTTCCTTGCTGATTTGCTTCAGTTCTTTGTAAATTCTGGATATTCGCTCTTTATGGGATGTATAACTTGAGAATATTTTCTCCCATTCCGTATGTTGTCTGTTTGTTCTGTTGATCATTTCCTCAGCTGTGTAGAAACTTTTTAGTTTAATCAAATTCCATTTATTAATTTTTCTTGATTCCATGATTGCCCCTGGGGTCTTAGTCATAAATTCTTTGCCTAGACCTATATTCAGAAGAGTTTCTCCTACATTTTCCTCTAGAATTCCCATGGTTTCATGTCTTAGATTTTAGTCTTCTATCCATCTTGAATTAATTTTTGGAAGTGGTGACTGGTAGAGGTCTTATTTCATTCTTCTGTGTGTGGCTATCTGATTTTCCCAGAACCTTTTATTAAATGGGATTTCTTTTCCTTAGGGTACATTGTTGTTTGCCTTGTCAAAGATCAGTTAGCTATAGATTGATGGTTTTATATCTGGGTTCTCTGTTTTGTTCCATTAGTCTACGTTTCTATTTTTGTATCAATACCATGTTTTTTGGGTGACCAGACTTGTAGTATACTTTGCAGTCTGGTAATATGATACCTCCAGATTTGTTCTTTTTGATGAAGATTGCTTTGACTGTTTAGGCTTTTTTCTGGTTCCAAATGAAGTTTCTCTACAACTGTGAAGTATGACATTGTTAATTTGATGGGGATTACATTGAATTTGTAAATCACTTTGGGTGATTTGTAGGGGTAGTACAGACATTTTAACAATGCTGATTCTACCTATCCATGAGCATGATATGTTTTTCCATTTGTCTGTATCCTCTGAGATTTCTTTCCTCAGAGTTTGGTAGTTTTCCTTGTAGAGATCTTTCACCTCTTTGGTTATGTATTATATATTCCTAGGTATTTTATTTTCTTTGTAGATATTGTGAGTGGTGTCGAGTCTTTTATTTGACTCTCAGCTTGACAGTTATTGGTTTATGTACATTGATTTTTTATCCTGAGACTTTGCTGAATTAACTTATCAGTTCCAAGATACTCTGGTGGAATCTTTCAGGTTTTCCAGATACATGATTTTATCTATGCCTGATTGCTCTGGCTAGGACTTTCAGCACTATACTGAGTGGAAGTGACAAAGGACATCCTTGTCTCAATCCCGTTCTTAGGCGGAATGCTTTCAACTTTTCCCCATCAGTGTGATGTTGGCTGTGGGTTTATCACATAGGGCCTTTATATGAAATAACATATATGAAATATGTTCCTTCTCCTCCTAGTTTGTTGTGGGTTTTGATCATGAAGGGGTGCTAGATTTTGTCATATGCTTTTTCTGCATCTATTGAGATGCTCATATGATCTTTGTTTTTGCTTTTGTTAATTTGGTGAATCATATTTATTGATTAACATGTGGCAAATGATCCTTGCATCCCTGGGATAAAGCCCACTTGGTCCTAATGGCTTATTTGTTTATTTTTACTGTGCTGTAAAATTCAGTTTGCTGGAATTTTATTGAGGATTTTTGCATCTACTACATATATTCATAAGGAATATTGGTCTATAGTTTTCTTTTGATGTTACATCCTTTCCTAGCTTCAGTATCAAGGTAACACTAGCTTCATAGAATGAGTTAGGGAGGATTTCCTCCTTCTTACTGTATGGATTATTTTTTAGTGATGAAGGAGCCACAATTCCTCACTGGCTATTATGAGTAAATGTGCTGCACTCACTTGCTATGGAGCCATGGACTGGGATCTTCCCTGCTAGAGGACCCTCCCTAGTCCAATAGTGTGGCTTTCCGGTGGGAGGGGTGCTCCGTCAGATCTCTGCATCTCAAATCCCCACTGTATTCTCTCGTCATTTCTGCCCGTGGGGCCTCCCTTGCCTCCTGAGTCCAGCTCTCAAATCTTCCCCCTGAATCCCCCAACCTGCGCAAGACTGGGAGGTGAAGGATCTGGCCTGCATGTCTAACCCACTGCTGTGCATCTTATAGGAAGTGCCAGTGGGTGGAGCTTCCAAACTGGGAAAGGCCTGGGCCCCACTGTCTGTGGATATGTCAACTAGAGGACATGCCAGCTGGGGAAAGGTGGCCACTCACCAAATTCTCAACTCAAACTGCTCTCCTGGCTGCAATGGGTAGGGGAAAGGGAGGATAAATGGAAGAAAGACACTCTGCAGCCTCTCAGGTCACTCTCCTTGGAGGGGACCCTATTGGAATGTCCAAGCTGTGGGATCAGGCAAGTTCTGTCTACAATTCTATGGTTGCTGTAGTGCTTGGGCTCATAGGGGTGCAAAGGCTTCCAAATAAGCTTTGTAGCCTGGTGATCAATGAAGGAGTATGGGAAGGAGAAAGGGATCCTCCTCATCCCTTCACTGGGCTCTGAGCCTCTCTGGGTTCGATCTTCACCAATATCTTTTTTTTCTTCCTTGTTCCTCTTCCTTCTCTGCTTCACAATTTTTCTCCATGAGGTCCCCAGCAGGCTGTAGTATTTCCTCTGAACTATACCTGAGCTCTTTGTCCTTTCTCCTTTATCTGAAACCTTTCTTTGCTTCTAGGATGGTCTGGTAAATAATGTCTTTGGTCAGCCATCTTGCCTCCTAGTTATTTCTTTTAAGTTGTTCTACTGAGAAATTAGCTGCTATATGCCTATCCTGATCAGAATACTTCAAAGCTTGGGCCCCACCAGGAAATAGAATGGTGTTTGTTATTCCCAAAGAATGGTACCAGTAATTTCAAAGAGAATTGGTATAAAAAGTGGTCCATTAAATGCTCTTGAACTTATGTGCTTTCATTCTTATTTGATCAATTTCTTGATAGATTCTTATTTTGGAAAAATCATTTTCTCATTGCAAGTACTGAGACTGCTTCTCCTTGAGTCAGTCAATCTCTGTATTACTCATTTTATATCTTCATGGTAGAATTCTATTGCCTTCCATAAATGTATTTTAGAATCAATAAAAGGATAAACAAAAGACATTTAATTTTATTTCATGCATTTAGAAATAGACCTTTGATAAGCTCTGAAACCTCATGAAGTCATATAATACTACACTTCTAGAATTTTTTGAGACAGAGTCTCACTCTGTCGCCCTGGATTGAGTACTGTGGCATCATCTTAGCTCATAGCAACCTCAAACTCTTGGGCTTGAGCAATTCTCTTGCCTCAGCCTCCCAAGTAGCTGGGACTACAGGTGCCTGCCACAACGCCAGGCTAGTTTTTCCGTTTTTAGTAGATACAGAGTCTCTCGCTCTTGCTTAGGCTGGTCTCAAACTCCCGGGCTCAAGCAATCCACCTATCTTGGCCTCCAAAAGTGCTACGATTAAGCAAATGAGCTACTTCACCCAACTATAAATTTTGGAATGAAGAAGTTAATGGGAAATCTGCATATGTACTGGGGACCATGAAGGCAGACACCCTGCACTAAATTCCTGAGAGATAACAAAGAACCCTTTTAATTGTTGCATTGCAAATTCTTCTGTTTGTTCAGTAGATTTTTATGAAAAGAGGATGGGCTATACTATATTTTAATTAAGCTGCTTCTGGCAGCTTCCAACACGTGGAGTGAGAGGGTGAAATAATAAGTAGGCAGCTATGATTATTTGGTTAGGGATTGTGTAGTGTCATATTTACTGTCCCTAAGGAAATCAGTACAGCCCAATATAATTGAATTCACTTTATTATGTTTGTAAGTGCATGTTTCCCCACATCAGCTATGCTTTGTCCATTTGCAATTGTACCAAAAATATTTAAAGCATTGTCTGCTTGTAAATTGTCATTAACAGAAAAGGTGAACAAGCTATTACTCTGTGTGAGTAGCCTGCAGTGTGTGTCTGTACCTCTGCTGAGCATTTAAGGTACGGATATACTGAAAACCACTGTGAGGGACAAAAACCGTCTTTCTCAAACTTGAGTATGAATGATAATCAACTGGGACATTTGGCAAACTATGAGAGCCTTAAGCTTTACTCCCACAGATTCTGATTGTAGAGGACCAAGGCAGGCAGGTATAAGAACTTGAGTTTCTAACAAGCTCCCAGATGATGCTGGTCCACATACCAAAGACTTTGGAACATCACCCTAGGCCAACCATGTAGCCATATAACCACATTTTGAGGCAGGGACTGCGGGTCATACACAGGGCAGATATTTAAGTGAAAAATCAGCAGAAGGCCTGAGCTGAGGTAGGAGCAGGAAGGCTTGCATTTTCCCCAGAAAGAAACTGCAACTTCTCTGAAGACAGATGATGAATGTGAAGTTAATTACATGGGAGCTGACTCAGAGGATAATGGAGATGATTTATGGTGCTGCAAAACTGAACAGAGACATGAAAATAGCAGCAAAGGGATGACGTGCGTGGAACGTCAGACCAAAGATTTCTGTGATTGAAGCGGCACCTTTTAGCATTTTGTTCCAGGGAAACAAGCAATTCCCATTAGTATTAGAAAACATAATTATCTGATGCTTTAGATCGACTATGTGATGTGTAAATGCGTCATTTTGATAGCTGTGGCAGACACTCTGGGTTGCTATCCCAATATCCTTTCACCCTCCTCTTTATCTACAGAACTACAGTATTGATTGGGAACAAATGAAAATTGGTTTTATACAATGGCCCTAACATGGGGGCATATTTTATTGCATGTAGCTGTGTGCGCAGTTGCAAAGTTTGATTTCTCAGCTGTCTTTACAGAAATGTAGATTTACATGACTGAGTTCTAGCAAGTGAAACATTACCAGAGGTCTGCTATGCAGGCTTCTGGGAATCCTATTGGGTGACTTAAAGAAAGCAAAGGGCAAACATAGCTGCTGCATTGCATCCCATGCTGTGGCTTCATTCTCTTTCTGGGATACGGCTCTGAGGCCAGGATGTGACGGAGTCATCCTTGAAAGCAGCGGGACCAAAGCCAAATAGAAGACAGAGAGAACCCAGGACCTCCCTACCAGTCCTGGGCTGCTTACCCTAAATTTCTGTTGCCTAGGAAAAGTACTGTACTCATATAGGTAAGCTTTTGTGTGCCTGTTATATGGAGCCAAAAAATTCCTAACAGAGGGCAGCGCCTGTGGCTCAAAGGAGTAGGGCACCCAGCCCCATATGCTGGAAGTGGTGGGTTCAAACCCAGCCCCTGCCAAAAACAACAAATAAAAGAAAAAATTCCTAATAGATAAAATACATTTTGTTTTCTAACAATTTGCTATATGCCATCCACTTCTCTAAGAATTTTATATGTATTATATCATTGTATCATTGTATCATTAAATGCTCATAGCAGCCCCATTCGGTATATTGTTCCATATTACCAAAAGCTTATAAGGAGAGTCCTTAGCATTTTAAAAATGTACTTTTAATAATTCCAGGGTAGGCTTGGCTCCTGTGGCTCAAGGGGCTAAGGCGATAGCCACATACATCTAAGATGGCGGGTTCGAATCCCCAGCCCAGCCCCCCAAACAACAATGACGGCTACAACCAAAAAATAGCCAGGTGTTGTGGCAGGCACCTGTGGTCCCAGCTACTTGGGAGGCTGAGGCAGGAGACTCTCCCGGGCCCAGGAGTTGGAGGTTGCTGTGAGCCCTGGCACTCTGCCCAGGGGTACAGCTTGAGGCTCTGTCTCAATAATAATAATAATAATAATAATTCCAGGGTAAATTTTCTTGGGTACATTTGAATTGTATTTATTTTAACCTGGCCTAACCCCTCTCCTAGTTTCTCAACACTTACTTTACAGTGATAATATTCCATGCATATTATATGGATTTTTAAATTATCAGTCTTCTTCTTCTGTTGGGCTTAAAATCAGGTGAAACTTATTAAAAAAGAAACAGTTTTTATTCCTGTAACATGGATGCAGACTATGGGGAGAGACTGGCTTAAGTAGAAATAGCCCCATTGTAGGTACTGTCAGAATATAACATAGTTTACCCAGGCATGTTCTGAAATTACTATTATAGTCCAGTAGTGCAGTTTCATTGTTTTTTTATTGCAATTGCATATATTAACAGTCTGACTGTGCTAAGTCATCTTTCCTCCTTTCCTCTTTAGAGAAAAATGATCAGAACATTAAGTGGAACAAATTGACCTGAATCTCAGATATAAATAAAGGGAGAAATTAGCTTGCAAAGAAATGGCTCACACTATCTGGAATTTATTTGCAGCTTGAATGTGGGGGTAGGAGGTTAGGATCATAGGAGACAAACTGAGAATCTAGTTTTAAAGTAGACTTTAATACCAGATTGGAATTCTAGTTAATTATCTTCAAAATAACTTAAAATTTCTCTGGCAGTTAGTGATCCACAAAATCATTATTAAAATTCAGCTAACAGTTTTAATAACTCCCACAGCCTAGTACGCAATAAGGAGAGGATGGTAAGACTTTACAAAATCATACCTTCTGAGTCTACATTAAAGCATATAGTTATGAGACCTAATCAGAGTTAAGTCATAGGGTCATAAAATAGAGACCTCTGAGTATCTAGTTTAACATATTAATACTAGTTCACAAATGAAAACACTACAGCTGGCATGCTGTCGGCAATGCCCAGACCCAGCTGGTCTGTGTGTAGAGCACTCTTGAGGTTATCAGCACCTTTTCACTGGGGAAAGGTGGTCAATGTCTTGAAGGGAGTGCTTATACAATGTGATCCTGCCATGAAGCAGTTTCTGTTGTATTTGAGTGAGTCTAAAGCCCTGGAGGAGAAGTTCACAGCTCAAGATATTGATGACACTCACATCTTTGTAATAGCAGAGTTGGTTAATGTCTTCCATGAGCAAGGACTGAATTAATAGACCAAAATGCTTTTTTTCTTACTCAAAAATGAAAATACTAGAAATACTAGATATTGACCACTTAAAAATTATAAGTCACAAATGTGAAAGACTTACCACTCAGTATTTTATGTGACAGGTGAGGCTTAGAGGATTGTGTAGGAGCCTACTATAGGAAAGACTAAGGGATTATTTGTCCAGAAGAAAGGGCTCTAGTACTGAATTTATTATGCCCTAGATTTAAAAAAAAGAAAGAAAGAAAGAAAAACTTAATTAACTGAAAAGGAAAGAAGGGAGGGAGGGAGGGAAGAAGGAAGGAAGGAAGGAAGTCAGGCCCCAAGAGGTGGAAGTCAGCCCTGCTAGTGTCTAGACGAGAAGGAGAATGAGGGGCTCCTGCTTCTCAGTTTTAATATTTTTTCTTTCATAGATGGGGTGACTTAAACAACAGACATTTCTTTCTTATGGTTCTGAAGGCTTAGAAGTCCAAGGTCAGCCTGCTAGGTTACCAGCTGGTTCAGTACTTGGAGAGTGTTCTCCTCCTGGTTTATAGTTGCATGTGGCCATCTTCTTGCATGTCCTTAGACAACAGGCAGACAGAGAAAAGGTCTTTTCTAAATAGGGCATTCATCCCATCTTTAGGGATCCATCTTTATGACCTAATTACCTCCCAGAGGCTTCATCTCCAAACACTATCCCGTTGGGAATTAGGACTTCCACATATGAATTTAGGAGGGGGAATAATTTAGTCAACAGCAAATTGCTTAGCATTTTTTCCCACAATCTGTCTCACAATGTGAGACTTAATTATGTGAATAGTTTTTTAACTATGATTAGCAAGCAACTGATGACTTTCAAATGTATCCTTGGTTGCTATTGAAATCAAATCCCCATCCCAAATGGGGATGGGATCACATATGGTATCATTTCCCCTTGAAGAAAATAGAGAAAATTCCTCTGTAGAGATACAACCCCATGTTCATACAGCCTGCTGCCCAGGTCTACCCAGACCACACCCAGAGACTACTACAGCATGAGTCAACATGGAGAGCACAGAGGGATGGGCTCAGGGCACAACTTGCGAACAACCTCCCTTAGCCCCAAATATAAAACAAAACTAATGGTAATGGTATAAATGCAAGTTCCCAGGTCAGCCACTGCCTCCCTGGAGGCAGTAAACTTAGGCATTCAGGTGCACTGGTACAGCTGGGGTCACATGCCAGCTCCATTGGTGACTAGTTTTTAAATAAACCTTGAACAAGTCAATTATCTTCTCTGTGCCTTGGTTTTTTTCATCTGTAAAACAGATCTGACAATACTAACTCCGCAGAGTTAAAAGGATTAAATGAATGACACATGTAAGCGTGATCCATGGTTTGTGGTAGCACTGGAATCTGTCACGATTCTAAACATTACCCAAACAGGCAGGATCAAGGCCCAAGCCAACCCAAAAGTCCTCACTCAGTAGTCATCACAGATGAACTCTTCAAATTTCTTTTCTTTAACCAATGCTTTTGCTGAGGGTTAATTTGGAGACTGCCGAATAGTTTAAGGTTTTTTTTTCTTTTCCACATTCTCTTTTGTTTTGAAGATCAGGGAAAGAGGCAGCACTCAACCATTTTCACCATCTGCATGACTATTCCCACTGATGCACATATCTATAAATCAGCTTCATGCCTCACTCCATATTCTCAGAACTGGTTTTTCAGAGGGGAGAGGGACAATCATTGAAACCTTTGGAGAATCTGATAATAGCTATTGTCCTTTTCTTTTCCACCAACACTACTACCACACCCATATCCAAACAATAGACATATAATTTTAGAGGCCTTAGCACCACCCCCACCCCTATTCATAGGCACTTTGGAAAAGTCAGCAGTGTTGAAGCCCTCTCTTCTATGCCTACATACGCTTCTTAAAATAAGGATGTTTTCCAAAGGATGGATTTAAAAAAAAAATTTTAAAGCCTTGGCTCAGATATAATTTAACCAAAAAAAATTTGCAAAAAGACATAAGTGATTTGTGTTCAACATCTAAGGAAAAGACACATTTCTCTTCAACTATCATTCCCTTTTTGGTGATTTTGGACTTCCTGAGCTATGCTGAATGTGATAATATTTTATGCCAAATCTCTCTCAAGAGTCTGCCAAATTTCAAAGCAAGGTTATATAAGTATTTGTTCCAGCATAAAAAGTTAGGGTGCACATAAAAACATGCTTCAAAAAATGTGAAAATGTTGTTGAAGACAAATTATGTATCTATCACCTCAAACTCCAGATAATATAGAACTACAGCTCTTATTTATTTCAGCTGTCTACCTGATGTGTAACTGTTGAAGTGAGTTAAACAGAGGCCTAGTGGATGTGATAGGTGGAGCATTTTTATTTCACTGACAATGTTAGAGAACCTGGCCAGCTTCAAGGTCAAGGTCAGAAATCATGATCTCATTTTCACTACTGACTCAGTCCAACCTTGGCCTGATGATTTATAGGGTTCATTCCATGTGTCATACCTAGTCAATATGAAAAGACATCTATGATGTTGTATTCACATCAAAGCCCTGACCATCATACATTTCTCAGGTGAGCATTTGAAGCAGAGATCTGGATACTTGTTTCTATATGAGCAAGTCATAAGCTCTATAAGATCCACTTTATTCTTTCAAGAGGCCAGCTTGAATCCCTTACTTCTAAGACTCATTCAGTCCTCATTCAGTGCTTCACCATCAGTGAGTAGCTGATGGATGATGCATGGTTTCTTTTCTCAAAGATAATCACATTAATAATTGTCAGAGGCCAGAGATCTAGGTGCCTTCTAATTTTTTTTAATGCTCACAACAACTTCACGTTGCAGGTTCCCTTGTTGCCTCCCACCTTTGGCCCTCAAAGTAAGACTCATACCCTTTGGCCAAGATACCATCACACTATCCCCACTTTGAAAAATGCAGAAATGGCAGATCAGGAAAGTTAAGTAACTTGCTCAAGGTTGCACACCTGGCTAGAGGGAGAGAGGGGATTCAAAACAGAGGCTGCCTGGTTCCGGAGCCAGTGCAAATAGTGACTCTATGTCTCTACTATTGGAACACAGCAATGCATGCTTCTAAGTAGGGCTCTAGGGTGACTTGTTAAGCCAGTGAGTCCTCTGAGAAAACCCAACCCACTTACCTTTTGGTAATACTGTGTGGTTCTTCTCTCCCTCATCAGCCACATTTATATGCTGGGGAAAGATTAAACTATGTGGAGCAGTTGCCATTTGTTGGCCTCTGCCGCCATTCCATTACTTAGTTGTTCTAGGGTTTACTTTTCTCCCTCACAATAGCATTTCAAGGATGCTGTTAGTATTTAATTTTAGTAAACGTATCAGGTTCTTGGAGTTGGATTTTTTATGGTGTAGAGGAATGGGAAGGACCACTAAAATACAATAAAAACCTCTGGGAGTGTCTGTAGACATTGGGCAAGGCGCTCTGCCTTTAGAAACCTATTTCCTGGATAGGCTGGGTTTGGTAGAACATGCAACCCTTAAAACCTGTTCTGTTCGTGGCTTTTGCTCGGTTCCTGTGTGATATTTTCGCAGCCCCCACGGATCCCCTGATTAGTTTTCAGTATTTGAGTAATTTCACTTTTAGGTATTAGAAAGTCCAGCTTGATCCAAAACAAAATTTTCTCCGGAGACTCAATTCAAAATTTCTCCCCCCATCAAACTTGATCCAATTTGGAAAACTATAAGAGAGGAAGTGGGGGTGGTTTCTTTCTTCTCCACAAACCAGTTATATATATATTGTTTCCAGTCCTTACGACAATCCCTTAAAGTAGGCCTGACTATTCCCACTTTGTAAAAACTAAAACTGCATTTCATTGAATTTGACCCAAGGATGAACGATTTTAAAACAGATAGTTTCACTGCCTGTGTTACCTCTCAACATTCTGGTTACTCATATGGATAGTAGATATTTGTGGCATGGAATTTGGTTTTCTCCAATGACGTTTCTAAATGAAAGAGGATCAAATATTTCAATTATGTTTAGATACTTTTTGTTTATCTGCATGTTTGGCGAGGTACAAGTATGTCACATCCTGAATGGGTCTCTCATAACTCACAGGTACTTGGGGCTAATGCAAAGGGTGGGCCATGACCCCTAAAATGCAGATACTTTGTCCAGCACTGGCATGAACACAAGAAACATATAACCAAAGAAATACGCTCTGTATATGGAAACTTTTTGTGGATGACATAAATCAATGAATTGTTGGAGACCGCTAAGTTGATTAGGGAGCCAGTCAGTGGTAGTACAGGCAAGTGTTAGGATTGATAATAATAGTAAGTTTGGAAAGATTCAGAGCATTAGCACTTTTCAGAATAAAATCCTACTCTTAACAAATATTTGATGGAATCTAGCCAGAGAATATATAAATGATAACAGATAAAGTAAGGTCAGAATTAAAAGTGAAGTAATGTCATGTAATGTGATGTGTATTATTTAGTGAGAGTGATGAGTATCTATTTGAGTGTTCCATGTGAACCATCCCTGTGAGTACTATGCAAAGATTTAGACTTTAAGGCATAATGTCCCTCACGCTATAAGAAAGAATGTTAGAGCTTGGCTTGTTGCTTCATCTTATTAAAGTATATATTAATGTGCTTTGTAGTGCTTAGAGGACTCCTGGGCTTCAAATTGAAAGCTAAAATTTCTGGTTGGATATAAACCACTTTCTAATGGTTGCTACTTATATGGTGTTTTTTCTTTCTCCTACGTGAAAGAAAACAGTGAGGAATGTTGCCTACGGGCTTAATCACATGAAAAATATCTGGACGACAGTGAAAAAGGCCTGCCCAACTATAAATGGAAGTAATACAGGAGACTATGTGGTCACCTCAACACAAAAATGCAACATTTAACACTGTAGTCTAGTTTCGAATGGCATGAAGTTCAACATGTGTGTGTTAAGATGCTTTACATTGAATAACACAGTGGATTGTAAATGCGTAGAGTCCTTTGTCATGGTTACAATGTGTTAGAAAACGTGAAAGTGCGTTGAAACTTTAGGAAAGTAAAGAAAAAGTGTAAGATTTCTCTTGCACTTAGGAATTTGAATTTTCTTTGAAGTGACGGTAAGTATTGAGATGAAATACACACATAAAGAAATAATATAAACCTTTACAAACCTGAAATCTAACTCAATCCTGAGTCTCATGCTAAACAACCCTAAGCACCATGGCTTTGTCCACCTCCAGTTGTTTTCCTGAGACTCACAGGATCCCTCTAAGTGCATTCCCCAGAACGAGTGGTGAAGCCAACACCTTTAGGATCATGTTGACGGTTTTAAGTCAAACCTAAATGTCTATGGCTGTAGTTAGCACACGTCCTCCCATGAAGTAGCCTTCCCATGCTCACCCCAAGCAAGGTGTGCTTCCATCACAAACCTGTCTCAGGCTCAAGACCTAACTTTCTAAAAGGCTTCTTTATGCCAATGGCTTTGTGTCCATCTCATAGCCCCTCCTTTAGTCTCTTTGAGACTAAATTTCACAGGGCATTATTAAATAGATCTCTTAAAGAGAGAAGCATTTTTTTTTTCTCCAAAGCTAATTGTCTTCATCTCTGTCCATGCTTCTTTGGCTAGACCTTACTTAACTTCCATCCCTAAAATAACGCTTTTCACTTAAACACTTTTAAGATTCCTTTGTAACGATACAGTCTAAAATTTCTGTATATCACAATTTAAGTTTTCTGTTTCTATCTCCCATCTGCTATTCAGATTTCTCTTCCCAGCAGAAACCCTCGCCGTTGCTTCATTTCCACACATGGCAGGCATTCAAGCCCAGCAAATGCAGTCACAGTTATGCGAGATGGGGGAGAAATGGCTTCCCAGCACACTGCCAGGGTCTCCCACCAGAGGCCATTTGTCTTTTCCACTCTTTCTTTCTTTTCTTTCTTTTTCAGCTTTTTAGAAAATGACTGCTAAAAGAAAGTCTCAAAACCCAAGTCAGTAGCCCCCTGATCATTGTTGCACAACTTATCAGATTTGATCATTTAAGGTTTATGATTTCTATTAAAAATATCTCTCACAGCAACCCCAAGGTGAGTGTTTCTCCTGGGCTTGGCCTAATTCTCACTCAGCCTTCCAGTTTCCTCCTCCAGTGACTTTGGCGCTGACTTCAGCTTTCCCCTCCAGGGGTTCTGTTGGGCAGATTTCTTAGCATTCAGCTCAAGCCTAAGTATTTCAGCAGCTGGACCTGGGGTTTCCTCCGTGTTCTGGCCGTGGGCAATGTGGAAGGACAGGCCTTTCCCCACACAGCTCTTTGCTCTGCAAGGCAGCTTCCTCTAGTCGGCATTCTGCCTTTTAGACTCATTTCAAAAAGTTCCTCTGCTCCGAAAGCTCCAGGGGACATAAGTCATACTTCCTGAGGGTGACTCTGAAGCCTCCCTTAGGCAAACTTTGTCAAGGACCAAGGAAATTCCATAACAATTTGACAACTTTCTCTCTAAACTCTAAAGAACGGCTTACCACCTTGAATCCTCAGCCCTTGCTGGAACTGGACTGGCAAGAACTGAGAATTCAGACTGGGCGGCAGGTGGGGCTCATCTTGGGAGAACTCAGGGGTTTTCTTGTTATTTTTTTTTTAAGGTGTTCATCTCATTTTTTTTTTAAATGGGTTTTGATCTTCCCTTCTGCAAGTCTGTATAGATGACCCAGCACTTGTGGAAAAATAGTGACATCCATTTTTCTCAGCTTTGGCAACTCAGCTGAGGTTCCATAAAGGAAATTTTAATTTTATTCCATTTTACATTCTATTTTGTTTTCTTTTGCCATGCAGATTTTTTACAAACCGGTTTATGCACTCAAAGATATTAATGTTTTTTATGGCTTCTAGATTTTATGTTGGCTTAGAAAACAGCCTTTCTGGCTCTAACTGGGGCTTTGTAACAAAGTACCAAAAACTGGGTGGCTTGAGCAACAGATATTTATTGTCTCACAATTCTGGAGGTGAGAAGTCTGGAATTACAGTGTTGGCAGGGCCATGCTCCCGCCCCAGGGTCTAGGGAAGCATCTCCTCCAGGCCTGTTGCTAGCTCCTGGCAGTTCACAGGCCTGTGGCCATATAACACCAGTTTTCACTGGGTGTTCACCTTGTGTCTGTGTCTAAATGTCTCCTCTTCCTAAGGACACCAGTTACATTGGATTAAGGGCCCATCCTACTTCAGTGTGACATCATTCTAAGGGAACTAATCACATTTGTAACAACCCCATTTCCAAATAAAAGTCACATTTGTGCGATGGGGACTAGGACTTAGTCCTATGATTGGGGGGTCATGGGGGAGAGCTGACACAACATAACGTACTGCAATGTTTATTGAAACGTCCCCTACTGTCTCTAGGACTTTCAGAGAGCTAGCTAACTGGATAGTTTTTGTAATTTTGCCTTTTTAAAAAATTTTTCTCATCTTTTGTCCACCTGAAATTTACTTTGGTCTAAGGAATAAGATAGGGGTAAGGATACATCTCAATATTTTACTAAAAGGGTAGCACTAATTACAGCATCTTATCCAGTATATTACTCTACCTAGAGCCTGACAAAATGCTTGATACTAAGCAAAGTATTAATATGAAATATTCAATAAACATCTTTAAAATTGAATCAAATCACTTACCTGAAAATTGAATTATGTTTGTAACTAGATGATAGCTTATCTATTTGACCTGATGAATGCTTCTAGAAATTTGATAACAGGAAGAAATTCTACAGAAGTAACAAAGTCTATAGTGTCAGTGATCAAACGTGACATTGGGTAAAAGAAACACTAGCATATTCTTTTTATTGAAGGAAACAAGCAAACAAGAGGACAAGGTTATGACCTAGCCTTAAACATTAATTTGTAGAATTATTTTTACTGGCAGGGAAGAGCCAGATTATTTAAGGAGGGTGTATGTGTGTTCTAACGTACATAAGTGGGGCAAGGGAAGAAGGCCTAGAAGAACCACGGAAGCTCCTGAAAATATAAGCAACATTTTGAAGCAATGATAGTAAATCATTGTTTCAGATCCATTCTAAATCTTAAGTTTTAAAGAATCCCATTTGTGGTGCTAAATTCATAAGTATTTATTTTTTATACAAGACAAAAGTCACAGAAAATATTGAAAACTAAGTTTTGATAGTTATTCATGAAACTTATATGGGTCCATGTTTGACATTTGATAGCACCTAGGTATGTTCTTGGAAATTATTCTACAAATAGCGGGAATTTTATTGTATAGTTTATACTCATGTTCAAATTGATTAAAGATACTCCTTTGTATTTTGAAGGTAGCTCAGGGAGCTAACCAGGAGATTGGTTAGCTTTAATGAAGGTGTTTCATGTGACAAGAAGATAAAATAAATTACTGACTTCTTCAGGAAAATGATTAGGAAAAGATATGTCAAAAGGTCATCTCTGAGCAAAAGCGTTTTCTTTTTATCTTTTTTTTATATTTTAACACAATAGTCCATGTCTCAGAGAAAAGTATTAATGTGCTAGGAATTATGTTAGCTTTTGGAAGTAAATGCTTCTTATATTACTAGCAAATATTTTTCCTAGCTCTGCCTGAGAGATTTATTTTAAACTAAATAAAATTTTAAATGCAGCCATTCTCTCTTTTTCTACATTTATTTTAAGAATACCTTAACTTCAAGTGATTTCAATTCCAATATAATTGTAACTTCTTTTTATTTATTTTTTTTTGTAATTTCTTTTTAAAAAGCGTAGCATTGTATGAATCATGCTAAGTTCCTTTATCATTGACTCAAAGAGGTTATTCAGATAAAAAAAGAATCTTCTGCTGCCTTTGCTGGGTGTGGGTATAAATAGAAAAACCACATATAACCAAAGGAAAGGCTATTATGTTATGTTTCCAAATAAGTCTTTTTTCCCACTTATAGCTTAGAGAACATTGCCATTTTAGATTTTAGCTAATATACTCTTCCTGACTTGATAGACTTTAATCTGGTTATATTTGGTCCTTTACAATCTTTTCTACCCCCATCACCCAAACCAGAATAAAGAGATATGGCGTCAGGTGCTGTGAACCCAGTGTGGTTGCGTAAGCACAGAAATAGTCTGGGGTGGGGAAAGGGGGAGACAGTGCGGGATGTTACGTAGAAGAAGAAGCAGCGAGAGTGAGTGATGTGAGGACAGATAATGAGGGTTCTGTGAATGTCAGGGTCCAGGACGTGGGACCTGGCCCATTTTCCTTCTGGTTTTCAATAGCTTCCTTGATCACTGTGGGACTCATTTCACAATTTGAACTTGATATTCTTTATAGCCCCTTTCATCTCCAGGTTTCTCCAACTGTGACTGACTCCCCTGAAACAGGAATCTTTGTTCTGACATGGACACAGTATTTGGAGCATTTCAATCTCAGTCATTTAGAGGCAGACAATCCTGTTACAGCAGGAGTTTATGTTCTTATCTAGAACATGTTAGTTCCCTGGATTATGAACTTTAACCTTTTGGTTCCCCATATGGAATGATACACTCAGGTTCTTATAGTCTCACTGCATGCTATTTGTTTGTTTGTTGTTGTTGTTGTTTGCTGACCAAAGGTCATTTTCCTTTTTAATACATTTCTAGTACCTGTCTCCCTGAAAAGAATGCCTTTGGATGACCTTTATTTTATTGGAATGCTGCTGCTCTTTGGTTCAAAAGTCAGACTCAGAACCAGAGGACCCAAATGGAAGTAATTAGCAAACTCATGCAGGCTTGCATTTGCATGCTGAAATCAGCAGAGGCAATGTTTTCTTCAGAGGCAGTGAACAGCAAATATATTCTTCAGGAAATGTTCTGTTTGGCTTTCACTCCACAAATGTGTGCTGAGTACATCCTTTTAGAGGTTCAGTTTGTCAGCAGATTTTTGTGTCTTTCAATTCTTGCTTATTTCTTTGGGAATTAAAAATCTCTCCATCTGAATATTTTACATGATTGTTGTACACACCTTATACCTGAAAGAAATGGGGAAAATTAGCCTTCCTTACAAATAGTAGGAAGGAAAATATGGCACTCTATCATAACAAGTGAGAGAATTAAAGAAATGGAAGGAGTCATTTAATTTTTGAACAAGGGTTCAGAAGTTTCTCAGTTAAGGAAAATGGGATACCCCATAAAAACAATACCAGCAGTTTAGCTACTTGTCATCTGCCCATTGGACTTTCCTTTGCAATCTTAGCATCTGAACAAATAGTTAACTTTGCAAACCCATTTAATCAAGGAGAAACACGTACAATAGCTAAAAACCAGATGAAGAATGATGAGAACGCTGTACATTTTGAATGTGGCGTTATTGAAGTGAATGGTGACAATAAAAAGACCTAGATGTTGATATATTGTAAAATGAAATAAAATTTAAAAATAAAATAAATACATAAATACTAAGCAACTAATTGAGAAAAAAATATTAGAGTTATTTCCTATACTAGTTTTCTGTTACTGTTGTACAAAATTACCGCATATTTATGGCTTAAAACAACACAGATTTGTGATCTTACAGTTCTCAGGGTTAGAAGTCCAAGATCAGTCTTCCAACATCAGTTTCACTGGACTAAAGTCAGGTGCTGGCAGGGCTTCCTCCCTGGATGGCCTAGCAGATACGATCCCCTTCCCTTGTCCTGCTTGTGGAGGCTCCCTGCATCCCCAGGTGCATGGCTCTTCCTCCCTTCATCATCACATCTCCGTCTCCTCTGACCTGCTTCTGTCCGTCTTACAAGGATTTGTGACCAACTGGGCCCATTCAGATAATCCAGGATCATCTTCCCATCTCAACATCCTTCACTTAATCACATTTTCTAAATTGCTTTTGCCCTATAAATTAACACATTCACAAGTTTGGGAGATTTGCATGTGGACATCACCAGAGGGCTGCTGTTGAGCCTATCATATCCCTTTGCTTCACTCCACTGTTTAAAAGGCAATGACACAAATCTTAAGGAGGTAAAAGCTAATTCTTTTTTTTTAAGCAGCATAAACCCATTAAGAGAGAAGTGGGGGAAATGCTCCTGGGGGAGTGTATGTTCTTCACATAAACATAGTTTATATCATGACTGGCTTTTTTCTAATCCTTAAGGCAGGTCAAAAATATCAGAAATGAAACTACCACACAGCTCAATTCACAATTGCCAAGTCAGGGAAGCATCCCCAAATGCACATCCACCCATGAATGGTTTAACAACGGTGGCATATATACACCATGGAGTACTATTCAGCCCTAAGAAAAGACGGAGACTTTGCCTCTTTTATGTTTACCTGGATGGAGTTGAAACACATTCTTCTTAGTAAAGTATCCCAAGAATGGAAAAGCAGGTATCCAATGTACTCAGTGCTAAATGAAGCCAGTAGATGATCTAATACATGCCCCCATAAGAGCAAAACTCAATTCAGTTTGAGATGAGGGAAGGGAGAAGGAGGAAGGGTAAGAGGAGGTGGAAGGGGGATTGGGGTGCTCCCACTTAATGGGCACAGTGTGGGGCTATATGGCACACCTCCCAGGAGTGGGACACAACTACAACAGGGACTCTACCTCACAAATTCAAACCCTGTCACCTAAGTTTTGTACCCTTGAATTAACTTGAAATTTAAAGAAAAAGATTTTCTTGAAGCATTACTATTTACAGACACTTGATAAGACTATTTCAGAAATACTGAGGAAGCCCAAAGGCTATATTAATGAAGTTTAAATTCTTAGTAAATCGAGCTACATGCTTTATGAAGCGTTACTATTATATTATATTAGGAAGTATAAGGAAGGGTATTTAAATGAATGGAAGTATTTAAGATCACTTCAGGATTACCTTTCCATGAATCCATATATTTTTTTAACATTTGGGAGCATACTCACTGTATTCATAATGGTTTATAAGTTTGCAAAGTTATAATACACAGGACTGTGTTATTAACCGATAATGTCCTCTACTCTGTGGTCTTGCACATCATTACACATGTAACAAATAGTTTCTCTTTGTTCTTACTGAATTGTCTTTATTATCATACCTTCAGCCTACTATGAGAAAACAGCTATTTGGCATTTATTGTTTCATATACACATATCTATATGAACACGATATAATGAAATAAGGCATCATATCTGTATATATAAATGTTGTGTAAACATTATGTGCATATATGATGTTTCTGAGGACACTGTTTATTAGGCTACACAGTGTCCTCTCTCTGAGGATCCACCAGAGGAATTGTTTTCTGATCTCAAGATCAGGAAGATATGTGATTCTCATGAGTATGTTTTATGATTTTATGATCCATATCCTGAATATTCTGTATTCCTAAAATAAGCACTTTGGGTAATTATTTAATTTAAAGTTTCTGGTTTTGTTCATCTTAGATTATTTTCCTATATTTTTCTTCCTAGAATATATTTTTTGTTACTTTCCTATTTAAAAATAAATTTATCTTTGTTTTATACTTTTCATAAGCCAGTTAGAATAATTTTTGGTTATATCTGTATACAGACAGACAGGTGAACAAACATACTTTGCCATCTTCTGTTCTTTTTTTTTAAATTAATATGAGGGTACAAATTTTTAGGTTACAATGTTCCCACTTTCAAAGTAAAGTTCAAGTTGTAGAAGAGCCCTTCACCCAAGGAGTGTGCTGAATACCCTCGTACTGTGCACATTAAGTGAGATCGCACCAAATACCTTCCTTCATCCCTCCAATCACCTTCCCTCTCCCCTCCCTTTTGCCATCTTTTGACTAGGATGATGTATTAGTTTCCTATTGCTGCTGTAACAGATTACCACAAACTTAATGGCTGAAAAACCCACAAGTGTATAGACATTCTCCCTTTTTTGTGATTTAACTTTCCATAATTACAGTTATCCATGATCCACTATTTCAAAATTATTAAATGGAACATTCCAGAAAAAAAATCCATACGTTTTAAATTGCACACTATTCTGAATAGTGAGATGAAATACTGCACCTTCCCACTCCAATTGATCATTCATTTACTTAATTAGTACATTTATCAGAATCATATTGAGTATCTATTATGAGCTGGGTATTCAGGATATGGGAACATGGTACTGAATAAATTTACTACATTTCCTATTCTCTAGGAGCTTAGATTATATGTAAAAAGATCCCAAGCATATGAAGAGATAGGTATAGAGGAAGGCATTCACCTTTCAGATAAAAACATTGTTCCATATGGCAGGAGCATAGAGTACGAAGAAAGAAAGTCATTATAAGCTATGCTAGGAAGGTTGTACTGAAACCACAGGAAATAATTTAAAGAAAGGTAGATGACATGATTAGACATGTAATTTATGAAGATGCTGTGCTGAAATATAATCAGAGGGAAACTAGACTGGAGGCAGGAAGACCAATTAGGTGAGGCTGCTTTACTGCAGGTAATGAGTGATGATAGTCCGAATTAAGTTACTAGCATTGGATGAGGCAAGAAACAGAATAATTTGAGGCCGGGTAGAGAAGATAAAAATAATATCATGGTAGTTTAAAGGTATCCTACAGAGTCAAGGCAGAAAAGGAAAAATGAAGGACAAGAGGGGTCTATTGGGCAGAAGCAAGAGGAACAAGGAATTACAGGTCTGGATAAAGTAGAAAAACAGATGTAGTAAGTTGCCAGTGTGAGAAAGTGGAGGACTGGCTGAGAAAAAGAGGGGAGGGCTCATTTTAAGAGTTTCATAGAGATGCACAATGCATGACCATGAGAGTGGTCAGATGGTCTGGGCAGGGAGGAGAAGGTCAATGGTGACGCAGAGATCAAATAATGGAGGGGCTGGCAAGTTAAATGAACCATCTCTGGAGACACTATTACAAGGAGCAAAACTTGAGAGTGGGAGGAGATTGTGTTCTTTATTTCAAAAATCTCCTGTGAATAACTAGGAGCAACCACAGCAGATGGTGAAAGGGATAACCACAGAGCCTGGACCTCAATGGAACAGACTAATACTGACTGACACAGCAGATTAAGGGGTTAGAGACTGGTCCCCACTAACGAGTCTTGATGACCAACTATTAATTTTCTTAGGGGGAACTTTGCTTCACTCAAGGCAAGAAAGAGCACATATTCAATGAAGAAGTTAAGGAAAAATAATTGGTTAAGCAGAAGGGCCCAGGAAAGGAGACTTCTGGTTAAAACAGAGAAGCATGAACACAGATATTTCTCTCCTCTCTGTGGAGGAGAGAAATAAACCTTCAGAAAAATTTCAGAGTTAGAACAGGAGAAGGGGGAAAGAATGCTTTACACAATTTTGGAATCAGGAAAGCCACTGGAGAAAGGATAACTTTATTTTCCAAGGGGTAGAAGTGGGATCTCAATTATCAGAAAAGGATAGATTAATCCTGCTGAGTCGCATAAAATCTTATAACTTGGAAATACCAGGTGGCACATAAGAGGAAAGTAATGGAGACAATCTGATTATTTTACCACATGATAACAGTATGAAGTGGCATTAAGAAGACTTAATCATGACTCCACAGCCTATGAAGCAAACAAAAAATGAGGAAATTCTTGACTTCAGGAAAAATCTTAAAGATAAATAAGAAAGAGGCAGTAATGAAAAATAGTCACATAGTTATAATAATAGAAAGAACATTTGATTAGATGAAAGCTTATGGTATGCTGCTCTAATTTCACTGAGAGGTTTCAAGGAAAGGAAGTTGGGGGAAGGGGCATCACTGAACTCAGTCATCCACTACTGTAATAGGAAGTCTGTAGATAATATCTAAAATTGGTCAATTAGAAATAGCAGAAAAAACACATTGTTTAGAAATACTGAGGTCAAGATTGAGGTTCTATGATGTGTTAGGGCTGTGAATGGCTATTTTTCATAATATATTTTTTTAAACTAGGTGCACATATTGCTATGATTGAAATTAGCATCTGTTAAGATTAGAAACAATTAAAAGTTTGAGAGAGGAAAAGTAGGAGACTGAGTTGGAGGGAGAAGCACAGAGCAGAGGGAACACAGATTTCCCAAGGAACGTACCTTGTCTTAGCTAAATTATGTGAAGGATCCATTTACCATTCTGATCACTTGTAGCAATTAACATTACCCATAAAGGCCACCTTGGAGAAAAAAGAAAGTTGAAGAAAAATTTATTTTGACTATCTATTGTCTTTATAGCAGGCCATCTACATAATTTAGCAAGCAGTTAAAGGTAAAAGCCATCAGAAGAGCAGCAGTGAATGTGCCAGCCCAACTGTAGGGAGCAGTGAAGTCCACATCCTTAGGACTCCCTAGTCTGTTGCAGGGAACAAGAGATGGGAGAGTACAAGGGAAGAGAAAGATCCAGGTGTGCCCAGAAGGACCACATGCAAGAGACTATAAAGCAGATGCTCTGATTTTCAATTTTCACCCTTGTGGTACCTGTCATGCTATCTCTCTGGGTAAGAGAATCATAACTTCAAGATAAGTGGAAGACATTTCCAGGAAGTGGAGATTTGTGAAAAGAAATGTCAATAAGGAAAGAGGAAAAGAGATCTGAGAAGTTATATAAACAGTGGAGGAAAAGGGGAAGTAAGAAAATAAAAGAGGGCAGCAGAAAATGCCTTGGTCAGTTATCTTTGTTCCATTTTTTCAACATCATCAATAAAATAAAACATTTTATAAAGAAAAAGATCCTAAAATGGACCTCCTTGTATCCCATGTATATGCCATTTTTTCTACGCTAAAGTTTAATTTTCTACAAGCAGGTGGGGAAGGGGGATAGAAAACTTGTAAATGAAATGAAAGACCATGAGCTAAGTGACTGAGCTTGTTTTTTAAAAAGGAAAAACATGAAGGAAGGGATGGGAGAAAAGAAAGGGGGAGGGAGGGAGGAAGGAAGGAGAAAAAGTAAGTTCTCACAAGGATGAGGTTGGGAAGGAAAAGGAAATCAGGATCCACCAGCTTCTTAGCAGATAATTAGATTTCTGCGTTATTTAGGGTCTGGGTTCTCTGTCTGTATCCCCATGTCTATTACTTCCTCTCGTAAGACCATGAGATAAGGCCATCGTTGATGGTAATTTGCAGAATATTTTCAAGTTGCTCTTAAGCCGTTTTTGCATCTCGCTTATTTATAAGAACTATATTTAAGTCACAGTGGACTCACACTCTATTAATTCCTCAGAATGGGAATGTGCTTTTCACATCTCTAGTTTCTCTACTTTGTGTGGTGCTTGAGAAGTTGTTGGTAGAACTTAACAGAATTAAATGTCATGTTTCTTCTCCATTTTCATTTCCCATTCCAAACTTGACTGTCAGCATGGCTCATTTTTTGCTCAAGGACTTCAGCTGAACAATATTCAATAAAATTTTGTTTAAAAATGAAAGCTATAGGTACATGGAGTTAATTATTTGTATAATTTAGATGAAAACAATTCAGCTGTCTGTGTTATGCAAGTTAATGGTGTATAATGGTGTATAATGGTGTGCCATATTGCAAATACAGACACCTGAACAACACATATAGTAACTAGCCACAGTAGGTTCTAAATATCTCCCATTTTAGGAAAAATAAACAAAAGTATTAATAGCTACTGCTATTATGACCTGTGGGTCTTGTTGCTATCTATGCCCCCCCCCCTTTTCTTTGTCTATCTCCGATTTGCTCTCTCTCTCTCTCACACACACACACACACACACACACACACACACACATTTAATTCTTAGGACCAGACCAGCTCTCCTAATCAAATTGAAGTTAAGAAGGAGTCTTATCAATACCTTTTATCTTGAAGTAAAATATAAATAGCAAGATTGCCTCTTGGCCCATCAAGCATCCAGCCTCATGACCACTAACACTGTCAATTGGAGGCAGGTGGACGCCTTTACCTATTTAACAAGATGTCGCCATCTACAAGCCAAATAACCCTTTAAAATAGATTTGGGGGGAAAAAAAAAACCTTCAGTTTTGAATCTCAAAATTATTTAAACCAGTGACCTAGAGCTCACGAACTTTTTCATTGCCAGCAACTCAAACCATCCAGATTCCCTATGAATTATAAAGAAAATGTCGTTATTGTTTTCTTTACATGTTTAATTGGGAACAGGCTCATTCTGTTGGTCTTCATGAGTCGAAGTCCTTCGAGAAATGATTGTGGTTCATTTTGCTCACCCACTAGATACCAAAATAATCTACTGTCTTCACAAAATGTGCATTCATTCCCCAAATCCTGTTTTCTGCCAAGTTTTAAAAGAGAGGGAACCGTGCCAGAATTCATTTTAAACCGAGTTTTGTTTTCTATTTCTAGTGCTAGCTCATGGCAGACAGCTGGAGGATAGTTTCGTTTAAGTTGATTTCTTCCTTGACACTGTTCCTTTTCAGATATGAATTAGCTAGAATAGTGCTAAAACTGAAGTTACCTCACTGTGAACTAAAATGACAACAATAAAGTAATGGCAAGTAAATAAAACTGAGTAAACATTTCAATAATAATATGCTGGATGAGGTGATTAATATTTTTACTTGTATTTAGGAAATATTAATTACATGAATGTTAGTAAACCACACCTAATAAATTCTGGCCTATATGAATGTGGCATAAATTGAAATGTAGACCAAAAAATAAGAGAAAAAGTCTTAATATTGGTGCAAATTACATTTAACATGATCCTAACTCAACTGTTAGTGCAGTTAATCCTGCTATGAGATGTCCTCAAAATATACTAAAGAAAGAATATAGTTTGGCAATCAGGTACCCTTGCAAGTCACTACTGTATTACTTTGCATCCTTCAGCTTATGAAGCCTTAGACTTTTACCATTGAAAACACTGGTTACCTGAGTCCCTGAATATAGAGGGTGCCAAAAAGATATACATATTTTAAGACAGGAAAAAACTGTATTGAAATGGTAGTACTCAATATATACGGATAGTACTTGTCATCTTGTATGTTGTATCTCTTATATTGGCAGAAGTCAAATGTGACTTGAGTAACTGCAATTTTAATACAGTTTTTTTCCTTGTTTAAACTGTGTGTACATATTTTGGCACCCACTGTATCTCCTAGTTTTATTTGGTTTATAATCTCAGTTTATTCCACATTTCCTCACCTACTTAACCATTGTAATTACTTGTTTTTCAATGACACTTGTGTTGGATATGCTATTCTTTTTGTTTGTTTTTTGAGACAGAGACTTACTTTATCATCCTGGATAGAGTACCATGGTGTCATAGCTCATAGCAACTTCAAACTCTTGGGCTTAAGCGATTCTCTTGCCTCAGCCTCCCAAGTAGCTGGGACTATAGGCTCTGCCACAATGCCCGGCTATTTTTTTAGAAACGAGGTCTTGTTCTTGCTCAGGCTGGTCTTGAACTCATGAGCTCAAGTGATCCACCTGCCTTGGCCTCCCAGAGTGCTAGGATTACAGATGTGAGCCACTGTGCCTCTCCTGGATATGCTATTCTTAACATAGCAACTATTTTAGTTAATACTGATGAATGTTTTAGAAAGGCCAGAATGTTTGTTTCTATAGAAATGCCAAAAATAATTTTTCTATGGGTTTTTAATAACTTTTTGTTTTCTGGTATAACCTATAATTTCCTGATTACAAGTTCCCATGGTTTCTCTGGAGCAGCCATAAAGAAGGAACCCCATAGAGATGTTATCAACTTTGTTTTCCCCTTCACTTCTCTCTGTTCTAAAGATGAGATGCTCCTCATGGCTCTGAGCCTGCTGACTGAAGGTTCTCCACCCAGGCTGCATGTTGATTACGGCAGCTGTGTGCACCGTGAAATAAGCCTGCCTCCTCCTGCCTAACATCTTTGAGATATATAGTAAGATTTCCAGGACCGAGAATAGGTCAGAGACAACACTAAATCGCATACTTCAGTCTCTGACAACAAGTTTACCTCTATCAGATCTATAGGCGATAGTCTCTTCTAATTATATTCAGAGTATGATCTATTCCATTTTTTAGAAGGCCTTTTTATGCCACTAAATCAATAAGCTGTAATTAAAGTAACAATCCACTCAAAAGGTTTAGCTTCTCAGCTCTCCCGAGAACATTTAAATATTGCTGGCTTCTGAGGGCAAAGATTGTACAGAAAGACCAGAAAACATTATGTTCTTTATCACTTTGCAATCCATTTTAATTACCTCATGTGATTTATTGGTATTTCTTTGGGGCCCTTGATTCTGTGAATAGGAATTGCTTACATATTAAATTCTATAAGCAATTATATATCTTTGGTTATGAATGCTGATAACATAATACTACTCGGAAAATCTGTAGAAATGGATTCAATAGTGATTTCTGTGAAATCAACATGTATTTGATTTTATTTTGCCTTGTCTGTAGTTTTTAACTTAATAATTTGTTAGTACTTATGAGCAAGTTGGATATACATGTTCCTAAATGGGAAATGGAAATTGCTGACTACTTTTGACCTTTTACTGTGTGGCAGGCCTTACGCTAACCATTCTTTGATGTTTATTCTCCTTTAATCCCCACAAAAGCTCTGTGAAATCGATGCTATTTTTATTCCCATTTTTTCAAATAAGAAAACCGAAGTCAACAGAGATAGAGGGAACTTTTCCAAAGTGATACAGCTACTATGAAGTGATACTGGAATTCAAGTCAGGAAATCTGACTGTAGAACCTTAACACTTAGTCACTGTCACATACTACCTCCTATGTGAGACAATATTGTTCTCTTAATTCATATTTAGTATGGACAGTGTTTCATGTTCCCTAGTGGCAAAATAATGTATCACAACAGTCAGTAAAATTAAAGGTAATTTTGACAACTACTTCCTAACATTTAACCAGATGTGGGTTAAGGTTTTATTGCAAACTATATCTCTCGGTGCCATAAATGTCTATTTTGTAACCAGTTCATTTAGAGGGTACCCCATGATGTGAAATTGCACAAAATAAGTTGGAGTTCTTTTTAAATACCATAGATAGTTTGAATACTACAGATTTTTTTTTAATAAGTTGTAGTTCTTTTTAAATACTATAGATATTTTCTTTTGTTGATGTGACTGTTGAAAGATTTGGGTCGTGGGGCGGTTAGAATCAATGTAGCTATGCCTCACAATGAAGACACCGAGGCCTTGATTAACTGTTTCTCTATGTGATGGAGCAGCTGTATAATTATTTCTGAATGAGGATCATGGTCTTGACTCCTTGCATTCCCTAGATGCACTCCAAGAGGGATGGAAATGTCCTCTGTTCAGGGTATTGCTCTCAGCAGCCTCATCAAGGCCTCCTCAAAGCTGTAAGAGGAGGCAATGCAGCTCATAGCTCAGATGACTCTTCAAGGGTACTACTTAGTGTTTAAGTGGTATAATAGGCTAGCTGCACTCCAGATCAGGTTTTTATATAATTTTTAGTCACTCAATATTTAGCAAGGCTCATAGAGCAAGGCTTAGGTAAGATACCCTGAAGTTTATATGGTCTACTCATTCCGCTAAAATACCTTAAGATTTATATCTTGAGTTACACAAGCTAGTAAAAAGATGTATGTGCATGCATCCTATCTCCTCTTCTTACAGTGTCTCTCCTCTAGAAAAGGCAGAAATGTGATTATTGGAAAGCAACAGCAAAAACTATATAGACCTACATGGTCCTATCCTCTGCATTAAAAAATAGATGCTTCTAGTTAAGTAATGCTCATTTGAGTCTGAATATTTTTTAGCCTTAAAATAATTATTTATAAATAAGATGGCAAATAATCACTTCTTAGCCTTTTGGCTAAGATCAAGTGAAAAATGGTAAATAAACATACTCCTGTTTTTGTTATTTATTACTGTGTAAAAAGCTACAATAGACCCTCTGTAAGTTGGCCATCCAAGGGACTATAACAAACTGGTAACATACAGAGATGGTCAACATAAGGAACTAGGCCTTAGTACATGTGGTGTATGTTCAGTCTATGAAAATTATGTCAACTTAAGGAGGTAGTCAATGCAGGGAGATGGTCAACTATAGAGGTTCCACTGTATATTAAAACTAAGTGGTATAAAACATTTTAGTATCTTTCATGATTTCGTGGGTCTGAAAATTGGACAGGGCACAGTGTGGATAGTTCTTCTTTCTCCATATGATATCTATTAGACCAGAGCGTCTGACACCTCAGCTAGGATGGCTCAGATGGCTGGGGTTGGTTGGAATTACCAACTGGGGTCAAGTGTTCGGGGCCACAGACTTCTGTCAACTAGCTTCATTAATTATCCCCTATGCAGTTTCTGGGTCTTTTCCTCTTTCTGTGATCTTTCCACATGGTGTCTCCAACAGGGCAATCCAGCTCCTTATATAGCAGTTTAGGCATATCCAAAATACAAAAGTTGAAGCTTCTATGTCTGCAAAATACTTAGGCTGAGAAATAGCATAAAGTTACTTTGGTACATTTGCAATTAAAGCAAGTCACACACCCAGCCAATAGAGAAGGGCGTGAATGCCAAAAGATATAATTAATTGGAGACCACTAATATTACTGATTACTTGGTTCCATTAGATTATAATATGGTGATGTAAGTAATAAGATATGTAACAATTAATAAATCTGGTAACCATATTTAAAAAGTCTAGCAATCATTCATCAATATTGATGAAAATATACAGAAGATTTCCACGTTAAGTGATAAATATAAAAACATTTCTATATATAGAAATGTTTAAATAACTTTTAAATAACTCTATATTTAAGTCACAACCCACAAACTATTATAGTTTATACCATTTACATTTAAAAAAAAAAAGGAAAAAAAATCAACCTAAAAGCCTTAGAAAAGCTACCTGTATATATTCTTGGAAAGTTCTATATGTCAGCTGGAAAGTGAAGAAAGAAGATGCTTTTGCTGTGGTATGATTTAATTTCTGTACTCAGTTTTCTTGAATGTCATTTTGTATGTTTTTTTTTTTTTTTTTTGAGAGAGAATCTCACTTTCTTGCTTTGGTGGAGTGCTATGGAGTCATAGCTCATAGCAACCTCAAACTCTTAGGCTTAAGCAATCCTCTTGCCACAGCCTCCAAAGTTGCTGGGACTACAGGTGCTCCCCACACACCCAGCTATTTTTAGAGATGGGGGTCTCACTTTCTCAAACTGGTCTTGAACTCCTGTGGTCAAGCCATCCACCTGCCTCAGCCTCCCAGAGTGCTAGGATTACAGGCATGAGCCACCACACCTGGCTTTTATATAGGGTTTTAAAACTGAAATCTGTGTTTATAAGTCATGCTATCTTTATATTCTGGAAGATTAAGGTAAAGATTGGCAATCACTCTGATAAACAGTAAAGGCTATTATTATTATTAAGCAGTGATTTTCAACCAGCCTGCTGTGGCACAGGATCTTAGGTGTGCTGTGAAAATTCTTAAAGATCATTAAACTATTTCTGAAAGAAATTCAAAGCACCATAAGTATATTCTTTTTTTTTTACTCTTTTCTTTTTCATCAACATAATTTAGAGTGTGCCACGGAAGTTTAACTATAGGTTCAAGTGTGCTGTGAGGTAAAAATGGTCTAAAAGACTATTATAAAGAGTATAACTGGAAAAGACAGAACTAACAGTCTATGGAGTAGCTAATAAGCTTAATAAAAATCTTTTCATGGAAGTATGACCTTGAAAAATCCAATACATGGGTCACATGGAAAAATATCCTTAGTAATCTGAGAGAAAGGAAAAAATGCAAAAGATCATTGAAGAGAATGTGTCTTTACCAGCTATAGATGACCACTTCCTTTGCCACTTCCTGGGTAGTAAATGCTGTGAGTGATAATAAACTCACACAACTCACTTCATTAATCTTATGAACAAACTGTGATGGAAACGGGGAACAGAGTGAGGTGATGAATCAATTCCCCATTACTGGAGTAGTAAAGAGTAGGCTACGTCAGAGAAGTTGTCACAGAGAAGCTACATTCACACTGAACTCTGCAGCATAGATAAAATCCGAAGGGAGGTTGTCATTGATTCCAGAGTCCATATCTGGGATGCCACAACTCTCAGCCTACTGATCAACTCTGTTCTTCTTCCATACTCCTAAAAGATGCCAGCAATATTCAGGAAAAGGTAGAATTTGCAAAGCATAATGGTCGCAGACATCTGTGTTCCCCTTTCCACCACCTCCGTACCCATTAGTGGGGATGACGTAGCCACAGGCCTGGTGGAAGAACAGAGCCCGTTCTGTTCAAGGTTGATCCAAACCTTGGGAAATCGTCTTGTCCTGCTCCTAGTAAGTAGGCTGGAAAATGACCCAGTTATCTAAGCACATTTGAGATACATGGTCATTCAATTTTTAGAAGATTGTCAAGTTCAAAAATTCTGTAACTTCCCTTGAGATACAGACTTTTTAGAGTCAATGAATTTCATGCAAGTGAAGTAATAATTGAGAAAATTATTATGTGCTAAATATTAGATTTTCACATTTGAAAGGCCCAGTCCTTGGCCTGAACAACTTATGGTGTTTAATACAAGCAGAAGTCTAAATGGAGTCTTTTCATAAATGGTATGTATATACCTGCTACGTAAACCAAATTATAGTCTATTTTCAGGTTTCTATAATAGACTGAGCATATTTTTGATTCATAAATCTTTTAATGCATGGCTATTCTTTGTTATCTAGTTATTATGTATCTATTTTATAATGGAATGTTAAAGTGAAGCCAAAGCTGAGGGAGTAAAGACGAATCGAATTCATTTTTCTTCTCCTAGTACTATGTTTCTATATTTACTTTTATTCTTTTGCTGAACTATATTTATACTAAGATCACAGGTCATCAGGCCTGTATAAGATTGATCCTCTTTATAGCTGCAGTACAAAGAGATAAACAGGTACATGTGTGGGCAACACTTGCATTTTATAGTCTGGAAGAGACATAGAAACAGAAATACTTACAATAGATCTCCACAGTGAGAGACCAGCCTGGGGCGTCTGGGTTGGCCCATCCATGCAATGAAGTAGCATAGTTGTATTATCTTTACAGAAGCACTTTTTTGTGAAGGACTCTGAAACAACAACACAATGTGTTGTTTGATATGTTCTGGCAGAAGTCTTTGTTTAATGAGACCCACAAGCAAATGAAAATGGACTCATGGGGGGAAACCTGTTTGATATGATGATCTTGACTTCAAAGGTGAAATGTGAGATCCATCTCGGCTATTTGGTTAAAAGATGTGAGGGAGGACATGAGTGGGCAAAGGAAAAGGGGCCCAGTGGATGCAGGGCTCCCTGCCTGCTGTGCTGATGGGAATAGGTTGGGGCTAGCACTCTCATTTTAGCCTTTGTGAGGTCTCCACCATATGCCAGCCCAGTGCTTTCTCTAATAAACTGACACAGGGATGCCACAGCTGATTTGTTTGAGGCATGTAGGACTGATCTGATCCAAATAGTCAATGAAGTAACCAGGACACAAATTACCTGAGTGAGATAATTTTTGTATTGTAATGAAGTACTTGTGATTTTTTTTTTTTTTTTAATGCGACAGTCTCAAGCTGTCACCCTGGGTAGAGTGCTGTGGCGTCCAGCTCACAGCAACCTCTAACTCTTGGGCTTAAGCGATTCTCTTGCTTCAGTCAAGTACCTGGGACTACAGGCACATGCCACAATGCCCGGCTATTTTTTGGTTATAGTTGTCATTGTTGTTTGGCAGGCCCAGGCTAAGTTGAAACCCAACAGCTCCGGTGTATGTGGCTGGCGCCATAGCCGTTTCAGCTACAGGCGCCAAACCAGTACTTGTGATTTTTATGCTGTTCAAAGTCAATACAACTATGAGTTAGGCTTTAATATTTATATTCTTTATTTCTTTTACTTTTCATAGTTTTATTGCATTTCATGTTCTACAGTTGAAATTATTCTTCCCATACCCACCCCAGAACCTAAGTTGTCACCTGACTCTCTAATCCCTCTTCCCTTTCCCACCCCTTCTATGCTGTTGATGCTGAGTGTGTTTTTATGTGGTATCTGAAGTTTCAACAGGAATTTCCAGTTCTTTTATTTAATAATTTAAAAGTATTTACCAAATGTCTTCCATGTGCCAGGCATTCTTCTACATATGAACTAGGGATAGATTTGTGCAGAGGACAAACTGGGTCCCTGCCTTCCTTGAATTTGCTTTCTAGTAGAAAGTGATCATTCCAGGCGAATAAATAAATAAATATATAAATTTAGATTGTATAATAAGCCAGGTTATTATGATAGCAAGTGGACTCAAGACATGGGGGTTAACTTATATGGTTGTCTTTGGAGATAGGTCTCAGGTGAAATCTATTAAGAAATTATGAGAGAGGGAACCAGCCCTGTGAGATTCTGGGAGAAGAATGCACCAGGCATAGGAAAGAGTGGGAGCTGATCTTGGGCTTTGTTCAAGGAGAGAAAGAAGGTCAAGCCGCAGAAATGAGGGAGAGAGGAGAAGGAGAGAACGTGAAAGGGGCAGGTAAGAAGAATCACTTAGCTCCTTCTAGATTATGATAAAGAATTTGAATTGTATGATTAAGTTCAATGGGAAGGTGCTGGAGGGCTTTAAGTTTTAGGAGATTGTAGGCTGTTGGCGCTACATTTGTTCATAAATGGACTGGATTTTCTTTCTCCAAATAGAAAAGGGCTTAACAGCCAGAGAGTGTTAGAGACATATAGATGGGGTATCTGCTTGGTGAATATTGGTCAAGTCTACAGGAAATGGAAACCCAAGGAAAGAAGCAAGGAAGGGAGGAAGAGATGTTCCTCCTTCAGCACAGACACAGATGTGAGGGAAGCAGCCAAAACACATTTGCAGTCTTTAAATCCACTGACTATGAGATCTAGCCGGGAGGGGAAATGCTGGTAATTACCAGACATGACAGACTGTCTGGGAGATGTTGACTGGCATTGAGAGGAGCCGTCTTGGTACAAAATGTCTTTTCAGGGAATATGCTGCTGAAAGCGTCTGGTAGGTGGGGAGCACAGCCCGGGCTTCCTTTATTGTGCCTTGTACCTAAAACCCAGACACACAGTAAATGCAAGTGGGTGTTTGATCTCAATATATATAAATGTGTAGTTTTGCATAATGTGCTTTTAGATTAGAGTTATCTATTTTCTGCTCACCTATGATGTCACTGAAAAAATATATCAGCTAAATTACATTTATATCATGATTTGATCAGTGTATGGAACCGGTCTTCTTGTTCTTTAACTATAAATGAATCATTCTACTTTTCCCTTCATGAAATGGGATTGTGTTCTGAAGATTCGTGGACCCAAGCACATTTTAAGTTAGAGGATCACAGTCTAGACTGCAGCTAAAGCAATTAAGTGGCTCTTTTTCATCAAGGTCTGAACACTAGAGGTTGAGTAGGCCTGCTGAACAATAGCTCTTTTCTGCTATGGTTGGCATGAAAACCATAGTAGCTCCCAATGGTTGGATTCGTAAAAACCCAAAGTATGTGTAATACAGCATTGAAAGAATAAGGTTGTATATATAATTTAATACAGCCCCAAACATAGACACTTCTCTTTTTATTGCAGTGTTTCATAAACTCAAAGATTAGCTAATAGAATATTCAGTATAGGCTTAAATGTTTAAATAATACATTTGTCAAAAAACAATGAATTAGTATAGCATTAACGAGAAATGTGAATACTTATTTGCTAGAGAGAAAATGATGTTCAGAAAAAAAAACAAAGAATAGATTAATCTCATATTTATAAATGAATAGGATGTTTAGTTTATGATATCTTTTGCCAGTGGTTGGTATTTTATTTTGATATTCAGCGTAAGGTTTAACTAACTACCACTAAGACACTTTAAAGTAGACAGATAGGAAGATACATTTAATTCTGCTAATTAAAATATATTATGTTTGTTCTTGGGTTTTGACTTATATATATCATTTTTTTTTTCTTTTGGCTGGGGCTGGGTTTGAACCCACCACCTCCAACATATGGGGCTGGTGCCTTACCCCTTTGAGGAGCCACAGGCACCACCCATATATATATCATTTTTATTATAATAAATATTGAAATGCCAATAGCATTTCATTGAAATGTAAGTAGCATAAACAAACTTCCACAGTCCCCTGTTGTCACCATGTGTTCGATGGGATTTTTCTTAGGCCATGTTTCTGGCATCGCTTTTTTATTTCTATTCTTTTTCAACCATTTCCTCAAAATAACATACTTAAACAAATGGTTATAAGTCTTAAAACACCTATAATTTTATAATCCTTTAGAAACTTAAAATATAAGTTCTTAAAACTATGGAATCTACCTGGACTAGGAATTTAAACTGTGACATAACTTGGGAATAAACATTTTTGGTTTCAGACTGAGAGAGAGTGCATAATATGTCTTGCTGAATATAAGCCATCAAGTTTTTTTTCTTTTTACCCAAAAAGACATCAACATTGTGTTCACTGTTCTTTGACCAAAATAAATATTAATGCAGCTAATTTGTAGAGATGAGAAAGTGAAAAGTGAATTCTGGTGACTACTTCTACTCAACACAAGCTACCCTGAATGGTCCACCATTCTCCAATTAGACTCTAAGCTACTGGGTGCAGCGTCTTGTCTTACAGATACGTCTCTGTAACCCCAGTGCACAACCCAGTGACCAGAACATGAAGAGCTCAACAAATACTTTCCTTGTGGCATGTCAATTCTAGACTGTGCACAGGGCAGGACTCCTTGACGAAACACTGAGTCATGGGCATCAGGAGGCTTTCCTAGATGAGCTCAGGACCCCAGGCTCCTCCACTAAACTATAAGTTCCTTGAAAGAAGAGCTTCATCCATTCATGTTTGGCAATTATTTCTAGGGTCACTGTGTTGCATGGCAGTTGGTAGTATGTGCTCTGGAAATATTTTATAGATATATCTTAAAATTAATGGAAATATATTAAAAGATAAAAGTAAAATCTTTATGTGTTTCATATAATTTGTCTTTATGAAGCTTCTGGGTAATATTAATATCCAAAGCATCCTGCTCCTCTCCATGTTTATGTTCTGTTATATGAAGAATGGGGATATTTTGTATCTGTGACATTAATTCCATGAATGGAATGTAACCTATTCAGAGTATTTTAGAAACAAAATTAATTTGCAGGTCCAATGAGTAACCTTAAGAATGTCCCCACAACCCCCCTAACTTGCGTATCTGCAAACTGGGCTGATATTCATTGTACATTCTTTTGCAAAGTTAGTCTAAGATCAAGTGAGATGATATAAGTGATTGAACTTTAAAACATCGTCATTATTTCCTTGTGAAGTTCCCAATGCGATTAGTTTATGCACATGCATGTATACTTTAGATGACATATACAGGGTGTCCATAGAGTTCATGTGCAATTTATAACAATTGTCTGTTTTAAATTGCACGTGAACTTTATGGACACCCTGTATTTAGAAAATAAATATTCCTGGGTGTTCTGGTTGGCTAAGAAATCAACTTGGATAGTCCACCATTTCATAAGCGTGCCACCGGGGAAAGGTTGAGAGCACTTGGCTTAGTGAGCCTGGTGAGAAGAAATGCGAGGGTGACATGGCCATCACGTCCTTCTCCATGGACAGACCTGCAAACAGTGCAGAGGGAATACCTTTTGTAATACCCCAGGTACAAAGCTTTTAATTTTTCATTACATTCCAAATTCAATCATTCTTTGGATCTTCTCAATTTTACCTTTAGAATATGTTCAGACTCTTTCAGGTTCTGAAGATGAGCTTCCTTTCCAATTACAGTTTTGTTCACTTATCATTTCTCCCCAGGATATTGCAGCTGGCTGTCTTTTTTATTAAGCACCTACCTTCCTCCCAGAAAATCCATTTTTATAGAACTTTTATTAGTTTCCTGCTACTATAACAAATTACAACAAATTTAGTGACCTGAAAATACACGTATTTATTACCTTACAGTTCTGGAAGTCACAAGTCCAAAATGGTTTTGCAAAACTGTGTTCCTTCTGAAAGCTCTAGGGAAGAACCCACTCCCTTGCCTGCTTCAGCAGCTAGAAGCCAACATGCCTGGACTCTTGGTCCCTTCTCTCACCTTCAAAGGCAATAGCATAGCATCCTCAAATCTCTCTCTCACATAGACATACACACACACACAGACACAGACACCACACACACACACACACACACACACACTTTTGCTTTTATTGTCACTTCTCTGAATCTCCTGCCTCCCTCTCTCCCTTGTAAGGACCTTTGTGATTACATTGAGCCCACCCAAAAAAGATAATCATCTCCCTGTCCCTGAGTTTGTTAATTTAATCACACCTTCAAAATCACTGGGGCTATGCAGACAACATATTCACAGGTTCAGGGACTAGGGAGTGGATACCTTGGAGGACCATCGTTCAGCCTACCACAGAACTCAACTGATTTTTTTTCCTAAGGGGTCAGTTGTCCTTCCTGGAGCAGATATGACTACCTAGGCCTCAGCAGAAGCTTCAGAAATTTTCAGATCTCAACTATCAATAAAAAATATAGTTTACAGCATGATCTAATTTACACACACAGACACACTTGAAAATCTACACAAAATTACACTTGTTATTATATGTGATCCATTGTGATATTTTCTGTTTATAGCCTACGGATTTTTAAAGGGTTGTCCATGCCCCACTCTATTGAGGTTCCGTCTCATTAGTGGGTTGCAAGTCACAGTTTAAACATCACTGTCCTGTAGGCTGTGTATACTCCATCCATGCAAACTACACGTAGATCCCAAGTTGGTCATTTTCTCTCATACCTGCAGTACCCTTAAGGCTGTCCTTGTCCTGTGAAGCTTACATGCCATTATCTACTGACAGGCTCAGCTCAAAGCATTAATTCCTCTAGGAGGATTTCCTTCATGTCCTCCAGGCAGTTAGGAGACCACACCTAGACACCTATGTCTTTCTAGCCTCTTACCATGTCTCTGCCATAGCACTTGCTTTCTTGGGTTCTTCTGTCTGTCTGTTTCTCTCTCTCTCTCTCTCTCTCACACACACACACTTGTGCACACACATACCTTCTCTTTCTTTCTTTTCTTTTCTTCTTTTTTTTGTTTGTGATAGAGTCTCACTTGGTTACCCTGGGTAGAGTGCCATTGCATCATAGCTCACAGCAATGAGCTATAGACTCTAGTGATCCTCTTGCCTCAGCCTCCTAAGTAGCTGGGACTACAGACACTGACCACAACACCTGGCTATTTTTTAAAGACGGGGGTCTCATTCTTTTTTTTTTTTTAATTTTTTTTTTTGTTAAATCATAGTTGTGCACATTAATACTATCATGGGGTACAGTGTGTTGTTTCCATATACAATTTGAAATACTTTCATCCAATTGGCCAACATAGCCTTCATGTCATTCTCATAGTTGTTGTGTTAAGACATTTATATTCCACGTTTAGAAAGATTCACATGTACCTTTATAGGATAGATCATAGACGTGATCCCAACAATCCCCCTCCCTTCACCTGTCCTCCCCTCCTCCCCTTTCCCCGTAATCTTGGGCTAAAATTGGGGCATAGCTTTCCTGTGATAGCTAACTATTAGTTTCATAGTAGGGTTGGGGTCTCATTCTTGATCATGCTGGTTTCAAACCCCTGAGCTCAAGTAATCCTCCGCCTCAGCCTCCCAGAGTGTTAGAATTACAGGCGTGAGTCACAATGCCTGACTCTCCTCTCCTTCTTTTTTTCTTCCTTCTCTTCCTTCTCCCTCTCTTCTTTTTTCCCTCTTTTCCTCCCTTTCTCCTTTCTTTTTTTAATTCTAAAAGAAAGATTATAACAATGATAACAGCTTTTTGAAGGAAAATTTGAAAATACAGAAGAATAAGCAAAAAGTTAATCTCACCTTCTAAACAAGATTTCCAGAGATAACGACTAATATTTATGCAATTTTTCAGTTGAGCTTTCTTGATATCTATATTTATGTACTTTATTAAAGAAAAATAGGTTCATGCTATATATAGAATCTTGTAACCTGCTGGGAATAGACTTGACATTAACCTGGACAGTAAGCAATAAGTTATAATCAGAAATTTTTGATAAAAAAAACAAACAGGGTAATCTATGTGTTGGTTTAAATGAAATCTCAGAAAGTATGGTAATTAAAAGTGACTTTTATGAGGAAGAGAAATATAGAGAACTTTTAATAAAGGAAGAAAGGAATGATTCTAAATGGTATGTGGCAGCCAGATTCGAACTCTCCTAGCGAATAACATTGTTTATGCTTTTATAATCATATTTCTGATGGAAAAGGTGTATATTGAAATTATTAATTGTGTCTCGATATTCTATTAAGACGGTCTACAAGGGGCTAAGCCAGAATTGGGAGAAATCACTTTACTTCTTTCAAACACTAGTTCACTCCCAAGATGAAGTCCACAGTGCACTTCCATCAGAACTGCTGGGAGGCCCATGACCAGCATAGACTTCCAGACACCCGTCCTGCTGAGTCAGTTCATAATTATCCAGCCCAGGAATCTCCACTTTTAACAAATGTTGATGGATAATAAAATATGAACATCATTTGAGCTGCAAAAAAACTGTAAAACTGCAAAAACCAGTGTACCAAAGAGCTCGGTTCTGGGCCCCATTGTGTGTGTTAATGTAAATTCTCTCTAGAAAGCAGTCTTTAAATGACTCAACTAAAAAAAGCTAATTTTAAAAATTAATTAATTATTATTAACTAATAATAATTGCTGTGACTTAGACTTTACCTTGAAGTGAAAACAAAGTAACCTTACAATTTGTACCCTTGTATTAATTTGAAATTAAAAAATATTTTTTAAAAATGGTGTGTAAAGGGGTCTTTATAACTAAAAGTGACCTTAAAAAAATATATATGGAATTCCATCACATCTCTGAACAAGTAAGAGAGTTAAAAAGGTGAAAGCAGCTCCCCCAAATTACAGATGTGGTTTGTGGAAGAACTGAGCCTCTTACCTAGAAGGAGCCTCTTGCTCAAGGGCAAAGCCCTGTGCCCTCTCCCCAGACTGGAGCATCTTGCTGTGTCTGGATTACCTACTCTAAGCTACTGTTTCATCCCAGTAAATGCCATTTTAATCCTTGCTTATTTACTTTCTAAGTACAAACTCAGAAATAAATTTATTTATAAAAACACATTTTGGTGTTTAAAGAGAAACATCTTTGGCTTTAATGCCATTATGAAAACTGCAGTGCTATGACATCTCCTCTGTGAACGGTGCATCCCGCTTGGAGTTTGCATATAATTTGCAGTCCATAATGCTGTAGTTCTCCTGCTGGTGTGCTCAGATAAGAGTAAGCAGCAAGACCTCCAAATTAAAGGACTCTGATAGGATAAAACTGCATAGATATCTCTATTTCCCGAAAAGGAAAAAACAATCTGCTTGTTTACTGAGGTGGAAAGTAATCTAATAACTGAATATAATCCAAAATACAACATTCTTGAAAGTACTGAGAATCTTTTCATAAAAATGCACAAAAAACAATGCAGCAAATGGTCTGTGCTGACTGTATCTGGTCCTGAATTTCTATGCCATTCCTGAACTCATCATTTAAAAAATAGTCATTAAAAATGTGATGAGCAGTTCAAATGGTTTTTGTTTTCTCTGAATTGTTTTGGTTGCCATATTTTCAGAGGTCTAAAGTATGTCTAGCTTTTTCTCTTTTTCATCCTTGCAACCTTCATTTGGCCTCTGGTTGGACATTTAGCTAGGGTTTGAATTAGGGATGGATCCCATTGCTTCCCACGAGAAAGGCTGATATGTTGGACAACGTGCACTCACCGTTACTCAACACAATCAGAAACTCAAGTTACCAAATCAGAAAGAACTTTAAGCAAACAAATAACTGTACTGAGTTTCGTTTTGTTTCATTTTATTTGGGGTGGGGTCAAAGCAAGTGGCAACGCAATGCTATCTATATTCACAGCCCAGTTTCTTGAAAGTGTGTTTATGGAATAAAAGTATATGATGCCCAAATGGTTGATTGGAAGTTCTCACTGGATAACGTGGTTTGTTTCCAAGCATTTTTGTGCCCCCTCCCTTTAGACACTCTCTCCTCCCTCTGCCCATTCCTCCCTCTCTTTCTCTTTGGAAAGGAGCCCTCTGACTTCTAACCTAATTTAACTTGTTTCTGGAAATGGAGCAAATTAAATTTTACAAATTAATGTGCTTATGGCTGAAGTATCCATCTTCCTCTGACAAGGAGGTTAGGCTGCATTTGATCTCGTGTCGCCCTGTTCACCCCTTCTAACTTTCGTAGCGCTCATAGTTGCCCCCATGTAATCATATGAACCACTGGGTATTACATCTTTGGTATCTCCAAAATAAAATGATAATTTTATGACTCTCAAGATTTGTCTAGGATGGTTTTCTGGGTACTTGGGATAATTTTTTTAAAGACAAAAGTAATTTAGTTCCAACGACCACTGAATGATCCAGGCATAGGTGTAAATGTGGGTGGCCGCCTTGAATTATAAGCTTATTTCACTAATTAGAAAGACACATCAGTCAGCTCCAGCTAAAGCTGGAGGTCAGAGAGTTTGAGCATCTCTGGATAAGCTTATTTTTCAACTACTGCTTTGGGCATCTATGCCAAATTGATGTCTTTATTTAAAAATAAATGGCTAATGTCCCTCATGGACCCCTTGAACTTTATAGGGTAGGAAAAGCAGCAAGCCAGTAATACAAGAGTGATTAGAGGAAAAAGTAGATGTATAATGAGCATGTACTTAGATTGTTGGCTTCTGAACATCTCTGCCGAAGAGGTTTCCACCTAGTGTTAAAAAAGCACATCTAATATTTGAACTCTTTGTCTTTCCACAAGCATTTAGTAACTTCTCTACTTATTTGTTGTTATCAATAACATTAACCACTACTACCTCGTGCTTGCAACTTTGATGCCATCTACACTTGTCTCTTGGAGTTGGTTGGTTGTGCAGTCGAACCCCTGACAGCATCCACGACTCTTCTGCAACTTCCCTCGCATTGGTCATAACTTTCTTCTGCAACTTCCTTTACTCATCCTTACCGTTACGATGTTCAGGCATCTCCACTGAGAGAGTCCTCACCAATTCATGAGGCAACACATTTTTTCTTGGTTAGTTTCTCCATATTTTGAGTTAAAATCGAAACATCTCTAACTATTTTCACCATTGAGACAAAAGGTTTTCATCCCTTTGCAAAAGCTTGGAGAAAAACCCAGGCAACATTTTAGTCATTATTTCTTTGCCTTTCTTTCCATGGTGGTTTCCAATTTTTATTTATTTCTGTGGGTTGTTTCATCACCGTGGACATCTCATACTGAAGTAGCTGCTGTGGCAGAAAGAACTTAACTTTTCTTTTCTTTGCAGTTTTGGCCAGGGCTAGGCTTGAACCCAACACCCCTGGAAATGGGGCCAGCACCCTACTGCTTAAGCCACAGATGCTACCCAGGCAGAGGAAGTTTTAAAGCTCGCAGTTATTTTTCATTTTTTTCCCTGTTACATGTAAGCAAACTAAAACAACATAGCAATAATTCATCTCCACTTGAGAGAAAAAAGATATTTTGGTAAAGAATGACAACATATTTACTCCTTGTAAAATGCTCACCATTTTATTCTAATAAGATAGAATTATTAACAGTGGTTAGTAGTCACATCTTTAAAAAAAAAAAAAATATCCTGGGGCAGCATCTGTGGCTCAAGGGTAGGGCCCCAGCCCCATATACTGGAGGTGGTGGGTTTAAGCCCAGCCCTGGCCAAACAAACAAACAAAAAAGATATCCAAAAATTGGATATCACAATTTTTTGATAATTCTGAGGAGACTTTAAATACTTGAACTATAAACATAATGCATAAAATATTGCACGTGGGCTCGGTGCCCATAGCTCAGCAGCGAGGCGCATGTCACATACATCAGAGATGGCGGGTTCGAACCTGGCTTGGACCTGCTAAAACAGTGACAACTACAATGAGAAAATAGCCAGGCGTTGTGGTGGGCACCTGTAGTCCCAGCTACTTGGGAGGCTGAGGCAAGAGAATTGGAAGAGTTGGAAGTTGCTGTGAGCTGTGACGCCATAGCACTCTACTGAGGGCAACATAGTGTGATTCTGTCTCAGAAAAAATTGCATGTGAAAAAGCAAGTAAAAAAATGAAGAGCACCTGAAAATTATAAGAGCTAACATGTATTACTTGCCTCCTATATCAGGTACAGAGAGGTTAATTGGTTTGCCCAATGCCACACAGCTAGTGTGGAGCCAGAATGTGAATACTAGTCATCTAACCGTAGAAGCCCTACTAGTAATAGTTATCTGAGAGCGGTCAGACTGCCAGCATCAGGATGACCAACGGTGCTTGGAGAAAGTTCACATTCCCAGATTCACCTACCAGATGTACTGAGGGATAACTTCTGAAACTAAACCACTGTATCAAATTGTCAAATTTAATTTATAAACAAACCAGTCAGAAGGAATAGGTCTCCATACAACTTCCCCCCCAAAAGGAGTGATGGGGGAACACTGCACTCTATTTGTCCCTGAAGGCCCACTCTGAGCTACAGCAGAGTTCATTGCTCGGCTCTAAACAGGGAGAAATCCTGTACCACCTGGTTGGGTTTCCCAGCAGCTAGCAACAGTCTTTGGGTACCAAGAATCTTCCTTTTACCTTTCTATGAAGAATGACAGATCACAGCAACTCCCGCCATACACCCTCGCCCATCTGCCTACCTCTCTCATTTGTGAAATAACTCACCAGGTTGAGCATGTCATTAGGTGGCTTGGAGCAGAGAGAAGAACACACAGGGATCAGACCTTGACCTTATTAGCACAGCATGATCATCAGGCCTGGCATAATCCAACCAGAGTGGTGCCCAGCTGGAGAAGTTTCTGTCTTTCCTGTAGAAGGCTCAGTATATGCCAGTGCATCTGCTCTCTGACTCTGCTGTCATGCTCTCCAAGCATAGAGTATGTTTACAGGGTAAGAAAAAATACATTTGTCTGGCACGCAAGCCCTAGAAGAACTTTTTGCATTGAAAGTAGGAATTTGAATTATACTCAGAATACTAAAGCCCTTTTGGGCTTCGCCTGCCAGCAGCCATGTTGCCAGTGAAATTTACATGTGGGAAAAATGCTTTCACAGGCTGCCAGATTGTTTGGCAAATGAGTGAGGTCTATTTGGTCTATTTGTAATGCAGTGATTTTTGTAACTTTTTACTATGAAAAATAAAGAGCTAAATTTTGCTTTATGCATGAATTTTATTTCCCTATCCATAACAATTTTCCTACTGGTAGCTAACCTTTCTTCTTATCTTTAAAAGGTTAACTACAGGTATTTTACATGCTATACAGCGTGTATTTGCCTGTCTGCTTTCTTTTTCACATGTAAATCAATACAGGTTCTTTCTCAGTTGTGACTTCTTACTCCTATTTTCTGTTGATGTAAAAATAATGTGGCTGGTTTATTTGTAATGACTTCAGTAGATTTGTTTGGCTGTTGTTTTTTCTTTCTTTCTTTCTTTTTTCTTTCTTTCTTTTTTTTTTGACTTAGCAGAGAATTTAACCCCTAAATAGAATTCAGATTGAGTAAATTCTGAGGATTTTATTCTAGATTTAGATTGTGTCCAGTTTTAATATGAGTTTGGCCTGTATGCTACAGGTTGCTTTCCTTTGGCATTACAGCCAAGTTTTCCCTTTTAAAAACAGCACCCACAATAATAGCATTAGAGGACACTGAGTGCCCACAGGGTTCCCTCTCCCTACCTATTCCTGACTCCTCTCCAGAAGGGTGGCACCCACTCCACAATGCACAGCCCAATCCTCACACTGGGATGTCTGCCTTTCTAGCTAACCCTGACCCTTGCAGCCAGTGATCAAGCCCCATTTCTCCCCAGGAAAGCTGAGTTTTTTTCTTGAATGAAAGTGTATGAAAAGAAGCAAGCTGTTTCCCCTGCCCTATCCAAAAGACTTTTATGCCCCCACAGTTGATAGGTAGTCACTTTTGGGGTTTCTGAGGCTTAGTGAGGCCTCCTTGAATTCTTCTCCTTGGGTGCATCTCTCAACCTTCTATCATCCTTGCAGCTGCCCTCTGACCCCTGCCTCCGATTTCTGTTCCTACAGTTATGGAACTGGACACCAGACTTAGCTCTACACTGGTTTCTGATCAGAACTAAAGAGAAAATGAGAGAATTGCTTAAATAGTAATTGAGTTCTTCTCTAGATGGTTTCAACATAACCAAAAAATGTTGGCAAAATGCCAATGATTGTCATCCAGTGAGCTGTGTGATCTTGAAGCATCATTTGCAATTACCTTTGATCTTAGGAGGCCATAAGTAACTTTATGCCTTGTAAAGGTTGCTAATATAAGATCTCATACAGAAATGTGAGGTCACTACTGTCGCACATGAAAGAGCCCTCAGGTGTCTGAGGCCTTGGTCTGATGGTCACTATTTTCAGAATGCCAGGAAAATGGACTTAATATTTTTCACCAACTTAACGTATGAGATAGTACTGAGCAACTCAAATTGGCTTTGACCTTTAGATACTTCATTTGTATGTATTATCTCACTACAGTTTTAGAATTATTTAAGGTGGAAGGTTGTTTTAAGAAAACAAATAAATAAATTGGGTGCACATATAAAGAGAAGAATATATCTTTTTTTTTTTTTTTTTGAGACAGAGTTTCACTTTGTCACCCTCAGTAGAGTGCTGTGGCATTATAGCCCACAGAAACCTCAAACTCTTGAGCTCAAGTGATCCTCTTGCCTCAGCCTCCTGAGTAGCTGGGACTACAAGCATCTACCACAATGCCTATTTTTAGAGATGGGGTCTCGCTTTAGCTCAGGCTGGTCTTGACATCCTGAGCTCAGGCGATCCACCTGCCTTGGCCTCCCAGAATGTTAGGATCACAGGCATGAGCCACGGCACCTGGCAAGAGTGTATCGTTATTAATAGTACTAGTATGATTTCATTTGAAGTCAAGAAGCCTTTCCAAAGTGCACACCCTTCTCCTGAGGGCTCTTCTCCCTGCTTTTCCAGTCCTCTTCCCAGAGTCACTCATTTTACCCCCGTGTCGCCCACCCTGCTGCCTGCTCCCTGCGGCTCTCCCTCTGGTGGAGCACATGAGTCCTGCAGCAGCTTCTATTTCTCTAGCATGTGACTTCTACATTTTCACTTCATTTTTTATCTCCATATTGGAAACTTCATCATACTTATATTCAAGTGAGTCTTACCACCCTATGTAGTTTGAGATATGGGAATCGCTACTTTAATCGCAAAAAACCCTTGTAATTCATTAGATCTTTTGTTTAGTGAGGGTCAAAACAATCATAAAAATAAGAATGTGCTGAAGACCTTGAAGAAATCAGTAAACATAATCAAGTGGTAATCATGACAGGAATATAATTGTGTATTTCATCTATGAATTCTGTTCCCTTTCAATGTAAGGGGGTGTGGAGAGAGAAAATGAGAGAATGTGGACTCTGGCTGATCCTGAAGGACAAATTTCTTGATTTTCTCTTCTCCCTTGGAGGTGGGCTGCATAAGAATCAGTGATCCACGGAGCAATCTTAGCAGATACTTTCTGCTCGGATCTGATGGGCTAGCTTGGATTCTTTACTCTCAGTAACATGATCCATAATAATGACACTGCCTGTAGCATTTGCAATTTACAGAGAACTTTTCTCATTTGTGGTTCACAATTCAGGTCAGTATTAGGTATTGATTTCCTTTTGGAAATCAGGAAACTTATGCTAAGAGAGGTTAGATGGTATTTCTAAAGCCACCCAGCACGTGCGTTTCAGAACCAGCATAATAACCCAGGTATTCTAACTCCAAAGCCCTGTTTGTTTCTCTAGACATTGCTGCTTCTGGAACAAAAAAAAAAAAAAGAAAAGAAAAGTCTCATTTATTGAGCATTTTAGTCCATTTTGTGCTGCTGTATAGAAAAGCCAGAGGCTGGATAATATATAAAGAAAGAAGAGTTGTGTGGCTCACAGTTCTGCAGACTGTCAAAAAAGCTGGGCACCAGGATCTGCTTCTGGTGAGGGCTTCAGAGAGCTTGCATGTCAGGAGGAAGGAGAAGGGGGAGCAGGTTTGTCACGTGGTGAGAGAGGGGGCAAAGTGAGGGACATGGTGACAGGCTGTTTTATACATTCAGCTCTCTAGTGAACACCTAACGTAAGAACTCACTCTTGCTGAGGACACCAACTCATTTGGGAGGGATCCAACCCCATCACCCAAACACTTCCCACCAGGATCCACATTCTACTTTGGGAGTCAGATTTCAACGTGAGATTTGGAGGGGCCAAACATCCAAACCACAGTCAGGATGCTGGGAAAGACCATGGAAATAGATCAGGGAGTGAAGAACACTGGTGTTTATCCTTTGCAGGGACCAAAACGTGGTCCCTACGGTGGTGGTCCATCAAAATTTACTCTCACCGAGAACCTGCAAAAACCTTATCCTTCCCTGGAGCTTATTTCAATTCACATCCACTTGTCCCTTCTCTGATTCCTCCAGCCTTTACGTGATACAATAAACATTTCACGCACAATCCGGCTCTTGGATTGCTTTATTTGCATCATTTTGCCAGTTTATGGGAAATACAAATTCCTTGATTTAGAGATTGCATCTCACAGATGTTTATTTTGTATTTTTCTCAGTACCCCAATGCAATGCCAGGAATATAGATTTTTATGTTTGGCTGGTTTTTAATAAGAAGTTAACCCAGACAGAATATTGATTAGTTAAAACAACCTGATATTCGCTCTGAATAAATTTTGAGCCCTAATGTAAATTTCACCTAAGCACTAAATTGGTTGGGTTAAGAACTAGTTTTATTCTTGGTTAGACAGTCCAGAAGAATACAAAGAATAGCCATTTCATAGAATATTTTTAGAAGATGTACACGGACGGATTCTCTTGAAAGCACAAGGCCAAAATAGGAGAAGTGCGTAGAGGAGTGCACTCACGTGAAGACGATGCAGAGATTAGAATACGTAGGGAGAAGCTGGGGGAAATGGCCCAATTCTGACACAAAAGGATTAAAAACACACACATAATAAATACAAGTTTAAACACGAAGTTGGACAGAGATGTGGGGCCAAATGAAAAAGAAGGTAAGGAATCTGGACTTTATTTCCCGGCCAGTAGGAAGACATGGACTAGTTCTGAATGGGGGTAAATGATAGTATAGATGGTGATGGAGGTGACAGGGTTGTCTGAAACTTCACTACCTCTGGAGCTAGTTAACAACATAAAGGAGAGAAGATAGTCAGATGAGAGAATACCGTGGCAGCTGCTAACAGCTGCAGTCCTCTGTGGCCACACAGCAACACAGTCACTATCATCACCATCTCTAGAAATTTTTCAAAACAAATTGAAAATAGGGGCCTGTCTATGCATCAGATACCAGCCTGTGATCTTGACCTACAGAAGTGACAAAATAGCTTCTCAAAATAGGAAAGAAAAGCAAGCTGATCAGAATCAGATGGGGGCTGGGCAGCTAACCTCATGATTTAACAGGGGGAGCTGCATAAACCACAAAAACGTTCCCAGTCTCAGCCTTATATTTTGCCCAGTTCCAGTTTTATTTTTAAAGTACCACATTTGCAGTGTGTGACTCAGCTGACTCTTAGAGCTTTTAAACATCTTTTTAACTGTTTAGAACTGACAGAGGTAATATGACAAGCATCTATAAACTATCTCAGAAATTACGGATTTCTTTGCTTATCCCACATCTGGTTTCAAATATGAATTGAAATGAACACATTCTGGAAGACTTTTGAGACAATAATTAATTGTTCATTGATCATCTATCAGCATAAACCTGGATATTCCTGAGTAAACCAGCATGTATGGTCACCCTATCTGGAACTCCAAAATAAACAAATAAAAGGAATGAGATAGAAGTAGCTCGAAGGGTTAGTACTAAATCTTTTTTCTAGAATTGTTAAAAGATAATGAATCCTCAGCTGTGTATATAAAGAAAGTATAAGTATAACCACATCACTGTGAAACTATATAACACCATAGATGAAGCAAATCTCCTAAAAGGAACTTCAGAGAAAAGATAGATGTTAAAATGGAATAATAATTAGACTATGCCTGAAAACAATGGAATAATGCTATAAAGTAAAGGCAGGATACATAAATAGAATTGTATGCCCAGCTAACCATAATTTATGAATAAGGGTTAAACAAAAATATATCCAATCATCCAAAAGGAAAATGTTTACTACCAGCAGATCTTCACCAGTGGGTTTCCAAAGAATGGTTTGTGGAGCAGAAGAAATTGTGACTGGGGAAACTGGAAATCACATAGATAAATATACGTATAAATATAAATACTCCCTGCCTAAAAACAATAATATCTACTTAAGGGGCAAAAAGTCAAGGTAGGGTCAGGTACAGGAGGTCGCACCTGTAATCCTAGCACTTTGAGAGGCCAAGGTGTGAATATCGCTTTAGGCCAGGAGTTTGAGACCAGCCTGAGTAAGAGAGAGAGCCCATCTCTACTGAAAAATAAAAAACATAGCTGGATGTGGAAATGCACACCTAGCTAATTGAGAGGCTAAGGTGGAAGATAGCTTGAGCCCAAGAGTTTGAGGTTGCAGTGAGCTATGATAACACCACTACACTGCAACTCTGGAGACAGAGCTAGAGTCTCAAAAAACAAATAAATAAAATCAAGGTAGTGTTAAGACATGGAATACTGTACAACATTATTATTTAAGATGGAAAAGGATCACTAAGAAATTATTCTAAATATCTGAATTTTGGGGAAACATGTTAAAGATATTAACAAAATATTTATTCTCAATACAAATGTTAGCATTTTAATGATTACTTTATGTATAATTGGTATCATTTTCAAACTAATAAAAAGGCTAAAATTAGAAAAAACAAAAAGGTATTCAACCAATTGAAGACAAAGCAGAACATAAACAACAAGTAATATAAAAAATATCAGATGAAATGTCACAGAACATGTCAGTAAATATACAAGCAAATAATGGTAATTACAGTAAATATAGTGAAACTATGACGATAGCACAGTACTTTGTAGCATAGTACAAAAACAATGAGAGAGGATGAAGATTGGAAGTCTACGCAACACCTTTAAGAGATGAGCAGAAGGCTCAGCGCCTGTGGCTCAAGTGGCTAAGGCACCAGGTATGTACACCCAAGGTAGTGGGTTCGAATCCAGCCCGGGCCCACCAAACAACAATGACGGCTGCAACCAAAAAATAGCCAGGCATTGTGGTGGGCACCTGTGGTCCCAGCTACTTGAGAGGCTGAGGCAGGAGACTTGCTTGAGCCCAGGAGTTGGAAGTTGCTGTGAGCTGTGATGCCACAGCACTCTACCCAGGAAGACAGCTTGAGACGCTGTCTCAAAAAAAAAAAAAAAAAAAAAAAAAAAGAGATGAGCAGAAAAGAGGAGCTTAAAAAAAAATTAAAAAAGAAAAGAGGAGCTTGTGTAGATAAGGAACCTAAATAATCAAGAGAGAGTCATACCCTTAATGAGTAGATTCAAAGAATAGGCTATCATCTATGCCACATGTTTCATAAAAAACAACTAAGATGAGAACCAAATATTAAATCTCTCAATCTGGCAGCAAGGAGGTCCTTGATTACTCATGAACAATTTCAGTAGTGTTAGGACTGGACACAGCTATAACTGGTTGAAGAATTAGGTGTCCAAAAAGTCATATCTGGAGTTGCTATACATAAGGAAAAGGGAAAATTGTAGCTTTTGCAAAGAGATAGCCAACATGCAGTGACCATTTTGTTAAATAATCTGTAAATTTTAGGCAACTTTAGGGGCGACTTTAAGGGTGACTTTTGGGACACATTGAAGTTCAAAACAGTGAATTTAATAAAGATGCAAAGCACATACATGGGACAAATGTTAATTAGCCAAATAATAACATCAGATATGAAGCCAGAATAAAAACAATACTCCCTAAATTCTCCAACATTCAGCTTCATATTCAGAAAGAGGATTAGACTTTGTTTGTTAGAGGAAATCTGAGCTTTAGGATGACCTGTGCCATTGGCCAATGCTGTGAATTAGAACAGGGATCTCATCTCTTCATTTCTCAATTGCATCATCTATAATATGGTCTACTCCCTCAGAATAAGTACATGAAAGGGTGTATGTCAATATACTTTAAAATATATAATCCCATAGCAGATACATGATATTAGAAATGTGTCCAAACCTATATAACACCAGAATTAAACCCTAAAAATCATTTTATTATAAGGACATATGCACTAGATTGTTTATCACAGCTCAATGTATAATGACCAAGGCGTGGAAACAACCTGAATGCCCATCAACTCGGGAATGGATTAACAAATTGTGGCATATGCATACCATGGAATACTATTCAGCCATAAAAAATGATGGTAACTTCACATCTTTTGTATTAGCCTGGATGGAGTTGAACACATTCTTCTCAGTAAAGCATCACAAGAATGGAGATGTACAAGTATCGATGTACTCAATACAAATATGAAGCCAGTAGGTGATCTAATTCATGCTCACATAGGAGAAAAAATCATTTCAATTCAAGTTGGGGAAGGGGGAAAAAGGGAGTGGGGAGAGGGGAGGAAGGTTTGGGGTACTCCCACTGAATGGGCACAATGTGGAGGTGTATGGCAGAACATAACTACAAGAGGGACTCGACCTACCTAACAAATTCAAATATTATGATTTGGTTGTTTGTACCCTCACATTAACCTGAAATTAAATAAAAAAAAAAAGAATGAACCCTAATGTAAACCGTGGTCCTGGGTGAACATGATGTGTCAATGTATGTTCTTCAGTTGTAACAAATGCACACACTGGTGGTGGACATAGATAGCAGGAGAGGCTATCCATGAGCAGGGTAGGGGGTGAAAAGATCTTCTCTGTAGTTTTTGCTGTGAACCTGAAACTGCTCTAAAAACCAAAGTCCATTATTCAAAACAGAAAACAAAAGCTCAATACGGATGAGCCTAGTTGAAAATATCCTCGTCATATCCAGTTTAGTACCAACACTCTCCCCTTACATCTGTCTAAATTCCCAGAGACAGATAGTGCAAAAAGAAGAGAAATTTGAGCCACTCTTCTTGTCATTTCTCTAGTTCTTGCTCATTCAATATCAGAGATGGAAGAAGATCCTGCAGGTAGAGAGAGGGCAGATGACTGTACTCAATTGGATATGCAATTGCCATTCTCAATGTAGTGAAGGCTGTCCTGCTGCCCACACCTACTGTGTGACGAAACATGCGGATGTTGGTTCCCTTATGTAGGATCTACTGCCAAGTGCCATGACAGGGAAGATTTGTTCAGACTCCTTCCCCTTTAGCACTCTCTCAGCTCCCCCCTGCCCCTGTTAACATACATCATAACATCCCACCTCTCCTCCAGGAGACAGCTCTTTTAGAGGCAGGATTATGGCAAAATGTCTCAAATGCATCTGCTAGTTGTGGTTTTATTGGTCCATGAGAAACTCACACATCTTAGCCCCACTAACCTGTGGAAAACCAGGCTCCTTCACTTTCTTCACTTCCTCAACCCTATTATTCTCTTGAGGTATCAAATACCCCTGCATAAAATCAGGTCAATAATTCTATTGCTAAAGAAAACACCATCCAACCACCGAACTCACTCATGGTTGCCAAGAACATACATTGACACATCATGTTCACCCAGGACCACGGTTTACATGGTGTGAGTAAAATCTTCATCTCTTTGTCAGGAGTCTGATTTGAGTCTCAGTTGCCAATTTTAGGGCAATAGTAAAAATTCTACTAAAAAACATATTATCCTTGGAAAATCACTGCATTTGATCTGATGCAAGCATTTCCTAGTGTGTCTTGTGAATAAAAACAATACCCAACCTTGACTAAAAGCTCTGAGCTGCCTGCATTTATGTATTTATGCCCCAGGTTTTGAAAAAAAATTAAGTTTAATCAAAATCCCACTGGGAAGAAGTAAGTCAAAAAGATTAATTAGAAAGAAAGCAAAATGGTATCTCCCCCTGCCTCTGTGTTCAACATTCTTAGAAAACAAGTTGTTAAATAAGTAAATATGCCTTTATGTGGTTGTGGTTGTAAATTTTATTAAGGTCTTGAAAGGGTTCGTCTGAGCATTTAAATAGTGTTTACTGAAAAGTGTCTCCAATTTTCATGATCAGAAATGTACCATCAGTAGATGTGTCAGTGTATTACTGACAATAGAGTCAGAGGCCCCCTATTTAAAAAAAAAAAACTATATACAGCTGTTCTCTCTTCCCGGAAAGATGAATTGCCATGGTAACACTGCCATGAAATTATAGGTCAAGTTTTATCCTTCTGCCTCAGGCTTATTTTATTAGATTTTACTTAGAAGTGGATGCTGTTGTAAAATGAAGATTTTGGTATTTCAAAGCTAAACATTATCACAAGAAAAATCTGATTAATAAAATCCGCCGGTGTGAAGAAGATAAAGGACAGTAGGTAGGGAGAGCATTTAAATTGGTTGAAAGGCTATTTAGAGGCCAGTTTATTAGTACTTTCCTAAAATGTGGATTTGCTTTACAAATGCTTATATAACTAAGTGTGTGTGTGTAAATGAATTCAAACTGACTGTTTGCATAAGATCAATAGGGAGAAGTGGTGTGTACATTTTATTTTAATGGAAGATTAACTGCTCTAAGGAAAAAAATTCTTATTACATTCCAGAAATAAATATGAAACAAGAAAGCAGGAAATATTTAAGCTTCCTTTTACTTACTATTTTTGCAAGACTAAATTCAATGCTGTGTTATGCCTATTTATGAAAATAAATAAATACAATTTGGAGGAAGGTAACATCATACAAAGTGGTGTGTAATAATCAGCATTTTGTTGTTTCTGTTGTTTGAGGGGGACTGTGTCTCAGTATACATCATGACTTAAAATTCCTCTGTAACAATATCTAAATCATTACTTTTGTCATATCAAGCAACAGAGTTTTGTCCTTCTAATAGGACATGCATTAGAATAGATAGATAATAGACAGATGAATATACAGATAGACAGAGATCTAGTTTTTAAAATAACAAGATATATGAAGCCAACTTTCATAAATAGAATTAATTTTACGTAAGTAGTATATGTGCTAGTGCATTTTAGCATAACATCTTTCCTGAATTCACACAGTGAGGTTATGTTAGCCTTCTCTCTGAGCTACCTTTCATTTTCTTGATTTTTTTTCTCCTGTAAAATAATAAAGGGGTATCTGGGTAGCTCTGAAATTTATCTTGCTTTCATTCTGATCATGAAGATTGTAGCCTAGGGTAAGTGACTGTATTGGTTTTCTAAGGCTGCTGTAACAAATTAGCACAAACCGGGTTATTTAACACAAGAGAAATTCTCGAGTTTAGAAGTCCTAAATTAAATGTCAGCCACGCCATGCTCTGTCTTAGGGCTCCGGGAGAGAATCCGTTCCACACATCTCTCCTGGCTTCCTGCGGGTGCTGGGAACGCTTGGCACTCTCTGTGGTGTAAATGCACCCCGCATCCCCACCCCCACCTCTACCTCTGCATCTTGGCCTGCCATCTCCTCCATGGTACCATGTCTGCTTTCGTTCTTTATAAAGGTCAGGGCCCACCTTAATCTTGTGTGACCTTGTCACAACTTGATTGCATCTGCAAAGACCTTATTTCCAAATAAGGTCTACAGGCTTATACAGGCTAAGGGTAAGGACTTCAGCATATCTTTTGAAGGAACACAATACAACCCATAACAGAAACTAAGAAACAGGACTTCACCAAGAAAGTAAATCATCTCCATTACCATTTGAAATTACTATACTGTCTGGTTCTTTAGAAAAAGTTTTTTTAACCACTTTAATTTTTTGTAGACATGTAAGGAATATGGTATTCTGATTAATGAAATGCTCTCAATGTGTAGAATTTTTAAATATATAAAATATGCCCGGAATAGATAAAATAAATTTAATATATACCTATTACAGTTCCTAACATGTAGAAAGAGTTCACTCAGAGTTAGGGAATGAATGAATCAATCAATCTCGGTTAATATTAAACTATGCTGAGCATAATTTAATCCCCCTTTGATGATTCAAAATAATTCCTTCAGGTAAAAGATAGTAAAGTATGAGTTAAGAGATCTCCACTTGCCTAAGTGCTCAATGACTGAGTCCATTTCACATCCTAGTGTCCATTTGGAAACTCACTAGTTAAGCCAGGTTTAAGGTCTTGGATTAGTGTTCTCAGCCCCAGTTTCTATTCACTTCACCTTTGGGTTAGTATATATTTTTCATAGCTTGATTAAATTACTTATTTTTTGTTTGTTGGTTTGGGGTTTTTTTGCAGTTTTTGGCTAGGACTGGGTTTGCACCCACTACCTCCGGCATATGGGGCTGGCGCCCTACTCCTTTGAGCCACAGGTGCCACCTTAAATTACTTTTTTATAATTAAACAGCATCAATTAAACACCAATATGTTTTCATTTGGATTCTCTACATATAAAATTGCCCACCCTTATTATATACCAGGATTGTCTGTCCCTTCAATGTACTTTTCTCTGTCTAGACATTCAATAAACGTATTCTGACTGTGGTGATAATATTCGAGTTATGTTTCTACACTAAGGGTTTCTTTCATGAATTCAATACAGAGAGAAGTAACCACCAAAACAAGAAAACAAATGACAATAAACCTTATAAATGAAAGCTATTTCCTCAATCTTAAAGCTGTGTATTGTATCTGCAATGCATACAGTTTAAAAAAAAAAAAAGTTTCCATCAGGAAAAAATGTTTCAGGTAAAAACCAAAACTATAATGCCAAAATTTAAACTGAATAAGTTCCTAGCTATTATTATACTTATCAAGCTGCTACTATTTTTCATTTTGCAGTTTTTCCTTGACAGATATTCAGGTATTTGCTCATCAAACCTTCCATTTATGCCAAAAATTTCTCCTAAAAACATGATTGGGAAATCAAAATATTTAAACTAACTCAATCGATTTTAGTTTCTTTTAAAGGAGAAAAATGAAAGCTATTAACCTTGGAAGAAAGTTTTTATCTATTAATATTTTAGCCATTATTTTCTCTGTAAGAGATTTCCAGTTGTGTTTTTCAATCACCAGAAGCCTACATTGATGGAAAGCAGCAGGTATACTCAGCTATTAGAGTCAGGGCACAAAAGAAGGGAACAACACGTGCCGAGGTTTGGAGGCAGTTTCCTGAGCAAATTGAGAAGAGACGCCGTATTAGTCAGCTACCTGAGACTGCTCGCGTCTAATTACATTAGTGGCACTTGACATTATATTCTAAAACGTTCTTTTCCTTCCAATATAAACTTCTATCATCATTAATAAATGTCAAATGTAATGAACTATTTTCTGACCTTTTTTGGCTTATCTAACAGAAGACCATGTTAATGAGTTTTTAACCCTGAAATGATTTTCAAATCCAAGACAAAGTCAACTTGGTGTTCTGTTTATTAGCTTAGTTTTTATTCTTTATATTTTCTTTGCATTAGGAGAGGAAATTTTCTCTTTGTGGTTTTTCTAATTTTAATTTTTGTTTGTTTGTTTTTTGAGACAGAGTCTCATTTTCTTGCCCTTGGTAGAGTGCCAGAGCTTCATAGCTCACAGCAACCTCAAACTCTTGGGGCTCAAGAGGTCCTCTTGCCTCAACCCCCTCAAGTAGCTGGTACTACAGGTGCCTGCCACAATGCCCAGCTATTTTTTTTAGAGATAGGATCTCTCTCTTGCTCAGGCTGGTCTCTAATTCATGAACTCAAGCAGTCCACGTGCCTCAGTCTCCCAGAGTGCTAAGGTTATAGGTGTGAGCCCTGCACCTGGCTTCTTTGTACTTCTTACTACACTTTCCCTACTTGGTACACACTCTTATTCTCCTTAAGAGCTTTTAGGTTATAAAACATCTCTAATTAATGTCATGAAGGCTATGTTAACCAGTTTGATGGAAATATCTCAAATTGTATATAAACCAGCACATTGTACCCCATGATTGCATTAATGTACACAGCTATGATTTAATTAAAAAATTCTCTAATTAGATTACATTTCTGAGTTCAAATCAGAATGGTACCTGTGTATTGAAGATGCTGCCCCTTGCTGTGACTTAAGTACTATCTGAAACTTCTAATTTTTTTCTTAAAATCTGGAACCCTCCCACCTCCCCAACCCCCCAGCTCTATTTCTGATTTTGATACATCATGACTAGCCAACTCCATGGTTTCTAGCCATTTCCTGTAACATTTCAGTCATAATTTAACGGGGCCTTGATTTCTGCTCTCCCAGAGAATAAATCCACGATGTGAAATTGACACATTTTATAACATGAGAACTTGTTTCTTTACTGTCGAAATAAAATTAACATCTATGAAAAGGGAGCACCGTCACTTGAAGAGTTCAAGAAGAAAGAGATAGAGTCACAGTTTTCAACACAACATTATTCAGTGTCTGTGGTGAAAACACACTTGACAGAAAAGGTCTGGGTCACCTATTACAATGTCTGGGGATATTGGCTGTTTTCCTCTACTGAGAAATTCAGAAAAGCTGTCTATTGTGATACAGAGAAAGCGGGGTCCTCAACCTATAAGAATGTTTCCCAATAAATGTCAAAAAGATATTTTATCAAGAGCAAAAAAAAAGCCTTTTAAAGTTACTTCACAATAGGCAAAAAATAAAAAGGGTAGGTAATATGTTCTGGAAAATTTGAGCTAAGCCCACTATGAGAAAATTGTAAAATGTACCGACTAGTTTTAAGAGATTCTTCCAGAGAGCCAAAAGCATTATATCTTTGGTTACACCTTGCCTTTGAAACAGTCTTTGGGAGTTTGGTTCTGATGTTTTAGTCATGTTTTCTGACTGACTTTCGCAGTTGGATGTACCATTAGCTGACTTAAATCCAATGAATATTTGAGGATATCCAAATAAGCTCAAGATTGTCTTCTTTCTGCTGAATTTTTATATTTGTCCCAAGGATAGGCCATTTATGTATTCCTGTTTACCTCTAGTATCTATACTTTTATTTTTAGTATGTACAAAATAGTAAGCGAAGGGCGGTCAACTATCCAAATCATCACCAGGTGACTTCTTCTCTGTGGTCTTGCAACTGCGCAGCACTGCATTTCCATTGCTATGGTTGGGACTCAGTGCTTTTTAAAAATTAACCAGCCATTCATGTGCATATTCTTAAGTAGTTTTTACAATTAGAATATATAACATTTTCCCTAATGATTCCTAACAACATTTTATACATTAACCTTTGGTCTCTCTGGTGCAATACAAATATATTTCCCCGTTTATCGTTTGATTTTCTACCATTTCAATTTTTTTTTAATATTTGAGAAATTGTCAAATTTTCATGGGGTAAAATCTATACCTTCTTTTTTTTCTGCCATAGGTAGTACTCTCTATGTTCTAAATAACCTTCCCTACTAGTTTTCCTTTATTTCTGTTTTTTTGGTGCTATAATCTGTTTTCATTCTAATTTTGAAAAATTGTTTCCCAATAATACCCAGGAAACTTCTAACTACTCCAACCTTAATCCTGCTCTAAGAGTAAAATATAACTTTTGGCTTCATAAAAGTCCTGTCCTTAGCTAATTTGCTGTTCCGTTGTATACGCTATATTCTCCTGGAATCAGTCTCTGATCTTCGACTTCCTTTGATCCCTTTCTCTGAATTCATAGGCGCCAAACAGAATATGCCACATAAATTAGAGTTGTATGCAGGCTTAAGTTCTCACAGTTGTCCATGGTGAGGGATAGAAGCATCAGAGCAGGAGCATACCTGTGGCTGAAGAACATCATGTTCCACGTGACTCATCAGTGACCCCAAAGATACCTGTTTCATTTTGATGGAAAGGGAGCTGTGCTTGTGTCATTCAGCACATTAGCTTTCCCTCCATGGCCTATTAAACCTTAGGGAGAGCTAGGACACAGTCTGCTTTCAAAGGAGGCATCTCTGGAATAAAGGGAGGAAATGAAGGCAAACTGAGATCAGAAAGGAGGTAATGTTTCTCTCCAAAATGCTAAGTACCTAAAGAGTACTAGGAAAGAGAAGTTAGACTCCAGTCTCTAGGGAAAGTGACAAAAAGGGAAAGTGAAGAGCTGTAAGATTATGAACATGATACCCCAGATCCCGAGGAAGGGGCAAGAGTGGGTTGAATTGAGGAGCAACTCCTTCAGCTAGTGCTGTGTAATATTGGTGATGGATACAGGGCCATTTTGGTGAAGTATCTGGCTGCTGACTGAATGGTAATACACCATCCCTTTTGCAAGCATTGAACCCCTGCATTTGTGAGCTACTATTTCCATCTTGCATTGGCCTCACCTACCCACATTTCAGAAATAGCAGCAAGTATTTGCCAATTTATTGACACTTTTGCATGTTACTCTTCGTGGAAGTACTTTACTTGAATAGCTTCATGTTACTCTAACAAGCATTCTTAACATTAGAGATGTTTAGTTTATAGAGGTCCAGTAACTTGTCCACATTATCTAGGTTTCTAACAAAACAGGACCTCAAATCCAGATCTATCTTACTTAAACATTCACACAAAGCAGCTATTTTTCTTCTCATTTTATAGTTTAATAAACTGAGAATAAAGTACAAGCTCCTTAAAGGCAGAGACATTTTAATAAGCTTTCTTTACCCCCCCCCCACACACACAGTGGTGTGCACTTAATAGGTGAAAAATAAAAGCATAGTGACGGCACTATTGCACTATTATACTCCTCTGGTTTTACACTACACAAAAAGTCAGATTTTAAATATGTATAATATTATTTTACTTTATTTTCTATAGTTAGTTGCTATTTAATGGAAGCGAACATATGTAGAGGGTACTTTGAACTAGATGTTTACCAAAAATAGAATTTTGTAGAATAAAAAAAATTGCCTTAAATCATTCACATATAACAAGTTATTTTTTAAAGAGATGTCACTTTTCTTAGGTCACAAAGAAAAGAATAGAAACAGAGAAGAAATTTTTTTAAAAACTCTACCCTTTAATTTCCTACCCCCCACATTTTAGCTTTGTCGGTCTCGACTTACAAATGTTTATATTGCCTGTCCTTAATAGGTTGCTGTAGCTACTGTTGTTTTTGATCAATTTGTGGTATGGGCGTCATACTAAAGTTATGAATGGATTACCACTACAATTACAGTATTAAGAGTATTCTGGATTTGTTATGTACTTAAATTTCCCAATGGGTTTCATACCCTCAGATGTTTTCTTTTGGCACATTAATGTGTGTGTGTGTTTGTTTTTTCTTTCATATTGAAGAACTCTCTTTAGCACTTCCTGTAAGAGATAGATATGGTGATGGCACATTCTCTCCACTTTTGTTTGTATGGGAAAGATTTTTATCCCTCCTTCATATTTGAAGGATAGCTTTGCTGGATATAGTATTCTCTGATGGCAGCTTTTTCTTTCATGCAAACGTCCCACTCCTTCCTGCCCTGTATAAGAAACCCATTGCCTGATGAATTGGAGCACCTTTATAATGTATTATTTGGATCTTTTCTCTTGCTGCTGTTAGGATCCTCTCTTTATCCTTGACTTTTGAGAGTCTGATTATTACATGCCTTCAGGTAGTCTTATTTGGGTCAAATCTGCATAGTGTTCCCTGACCTTCCGGGGCCTAGATATTTATCTTTTTCTCAAGTTTTGGGAAGTTTTCTGTTATTATTTTTTGAGTAAGCTTTTAACCTCTTGCTCTTGCTCAATTCCCTTTTGAACACCAATAATCCTTAAACTTGGACTTCTGAGGTACAAATATAAAGTTTGATAGAAAAAGTAAGACCTAGTGTTTGATAGATCAGTATTTGACTGTAGTTTATTGTATATTTCAAAATAGCTAGAATAGTTCAAATGTTTCCAGCATAAAGAAAAAAACAAATACTTAAGGTGATGGATTTCCTAATTGTACTGGTTTGATCTTTACAAATTCTGTGAATATATTTCATTATCTCACATGCCCTGAAAATATATGTGTTTATTATGTATCATTAAAAAATTATTAAGAGAAAAGGGACTTAAAAATAGATAAATTATTTTAAAAGATAGATAGTAATACATTACAAATAGATTTTAGACTGTATTACAATGTTTTTGGAATTATTAATCACTTCCCCCAAAATTTATTGTCTTGTATTTGACAGACTACCATTTTTATGTTTTAGGACACAGCCGGCCAGGAAAGATACAGGACTATCACCACAGCTTATTATCGAGGGGCGATGGGCTTTATTTTAATGTATGACATTACAAATGAAGAATCCTTCAATGCAGTACAAGATTGGTAAGTTACAACAAATTCTTCCTTTACCAACAATGGTGGTTCTCCATTCAACACTGTTTTTCTCCCCAAAGCAATGACCAGTATAATTTGTAAGTTTATCATATGCTACAATTCCACATGTGCTTCATAAAACAAACAAACAAAAATGATGTTTGTCTTCAGAACCATTATTCAGGGCTTGATAAAACATCATTTTGGTGGTTTTTCTTCATTTTGTACATCCAAGTGCTTTGCACCCTATCATCGTTACATCCGCAGAGACTCGTGCATTTGCTTTTGATTTTTTTTTACATATAAATAATGAATGATTTGGAAGTTTGGTCTAAAATAGGGATCTGGAAAGCACAGTCCATGGGTTAAATCTGGCTCACCACTTATTTAATAAGTAAATTTTTGTTGGAATACAGCCGGGCTCACCTGTTATGGTCTGTGACTGCTTTTACACTACAATAGCAAAGCAAGTAGTTGGAACAAAAACCATATGGCCAGTAAAGCCTGAAAATTTTCTATCTGATCCTTTACAGATAAGGTTTGAAGACCTCTTGTGTGGAAGATTAGTTAGGTAGGTGATTCAAACCAAAAAGCATCAAAGGACTGGGATAAGAGAGAAAATAAAACCAAAACCCTTTCTGACTCAGTGTACATCAAATCATCTCAAAATGCCTCTGTCCCTGGTAAGAGTGATGTACAGTAGCAGACCTCACTGAATGGATGCCACATTTTAACCCTGAATAGTCACAGCTCATCTTATGTAAGGAAACTTTGGCAATACACAGGAAAACAAATAGCACTTGTATATTTTATTTATTTTGCATGATAATATTATCCAAAATGATATTTTTGGATAATAAGGTAATATGCTATTAAAGATTTCAATTTGCCTTGGATTGTTTCTTTTAAATTTTAGTTGTTCATATGACTTCTTATGCACACATACACACACCCTCCAAACAAAATAATACCACTGACAATAGCAACTCAAAAGAGACTTATACACTGCAAAGGGCAAGTTTACAATGAAAAACTGATTTGAGGAATATAGAAGAAGGCTTATATGACCTTCTTTTCAATAAATTGAATATTGTAAAAATGTAAGTTCATCTCAAATTAATTCATAAATTCAACATAATTTCAATTAAATACAGAATTAAATAAAATAGTCCAGAGTTAGACACAAATCTACATGAGGATTTATTTTTTTTTTTCTACTTGGGGATTTAGTCATGATAAAAGTAGCATTCAAATTAGTGACAAAAAGGCTTGTTCAGTTAATATCATTGCAACATCTAGTTAATTGCCACACATAGCTCTGGCACACATATTGCCTTGCAATATGGTATTTTTTTTTCCAGACAGGCTAGAATGTCACTCTGTTGACATTGCTGAACGTTCACTCTGCTGCCCAGGCTAGAATGCACTGGGGTCATTGTAGCTCACCGTAACTTCAAACTGCATGGTTCAAATGATCCTCCTGCCTCAGCGTTCCAGGTAGCGTGGACTAGAGGTGCATCCATTGCACCTGGATGACTTTTCTATTTTTAGATGAGACAGGGTCTTGCTCTTGCTCCGGGTGGTCTAGTCCACAGCTTCTGAGCTCAAGTGATCCTCCCTCCTCTACCACCCAGAGTGCTAGGATTACAGGTGTGACCCACTGTGCCTGGCCTATAATGTGGTGATATTAACCTTGGCTATTTCCTCTCTGGAAATGTTGAGAACTAGCACTTCCAGGGTAGAAGTGTTCATTCATGAAGTTTCAGACTTTATACACTGGGTTCTTAACCCATAGTTTTTCTTGCCCTGTTGTTTCAGTGAAAGTTGTTTGGCTACGGAAAATACACGAAAGCCTACAGTTAGCTCATTGTATATTGGCAGTAACACCAGCAGCCATGCTATCAGTACCCCTTAGTCCAGCATCAACAATGACGTGAGAACCTTCAGCTTCATGATGCCCTCACACTGTCCCTCTACAACCCCAGTTAATCTGGGTTCAGTCCCACTGAAGCTTCCTCATATGCCCACAGACCCACCTGCCCTGTCTGTCTTTCTCCACCTCATATTCTCTATTGGACTCTGTTTACCCACTCTTTGCTTTTGAGGCTCTGTGCCTGTATTCTTAGGGGCATATTTTCCAGATTACTCTTCCCTCTCTCTGACCTCCCTTTTTCTCCCCCCAGCTGAGGGTAAATGTGGCCCCCACAACACTTACCTTTAGACTTGTTCTCTGTTTCCCTGACTGTCTTGTCTACTTGTACAATTTCACTTATCACCTGGAAATCTATGCCAGATTTAGATTTCCGGCCCCAGTCCATATCTAAACTGCAAGTATTGCATTTTCAAATCCCCAAAATATTTCTTCACCTAGATACCCTGCTGGTGCCTCAGAATCAGTTATCATCATCTAAAACTGTTCACCTTTCTGACATTATTATTTTCATTCATTGAAACCATGATGTTCCATAATCCAGGGTCCGCTGTGAATTCCCCTGTAATTTCTAGCCGTCCCAATCTGGGGCCTGATCATGCATGTTCATTTTTTTCTGAATATCCTTTGAATTTGCTCCTTGTCTTCCTTAACCATCCTTGCTCCATTTCTTACTATCTTTTGCTTCTGCCCTCCTAAGAGCCTTCTAACTGATCATTTACCCTTTAGATTTCTTCTTATCCCAATCCATCCTTTCCCACTGCTCTTGTTAGAACCTTCGACAACAACATGGGAGCTGGGAGACTTCTGCCCAGAGTTCATGACTCATCACTGTGTCCTAAATTAATTCAAACTTCCTCAGCCTGGCTTTCAGATAGACCACATTCTGGTGCCACTGTATCTTCACAGCTTTATCTCTTACTATTCTAGAAGCAAACTAAACCATCCATTGTTTCTGGAACCCAGCCTAAGCTTTCTGAACTTTGCACGTTTTTCTTTCATGCCGCCCTCTGCTTTGCATGTCATTTTCCTCAACCTCCTTCTCCACCTTCCCCTCAACATCTAGATTTGCCAGAAGTCAATAAAGTCTATCTTATAAACCAACCCACAACAATATGATCATTAACTGATCAGGGATTTTTTATTTACTTAACAAACAGTTATTGAGCACTCACTCTTTGTGTTTAGTGCCTATGCCAGCATTTACTCTCTCAGCTAATAGATCCATCATCACCCAGTTATCTGTTCAGAAATCTCAACACTGATTTCTCTCTCTTTTCCCATAGCATCATAGCACCAAGTTCAATCACTCCGACTTTCTGAATGCCTCCCAAATGCTTCTATTGTTCTATCTTCTACCTGTCACCACTGTCTTAATCCAGACTGTCATTTAGGAGCCTTCTATCTTGTCTCTTTACCTTCAATGCCCACCATCTCTGGGTTTTCCATCATATTAACATCAGAGCTATGTAAGTGAACCTTAGTATGTCTCTTGTCTTATAAATAAAAGTTGTAGTAATGTCTTATAACCTATGATAGGGATTCTGGGAGCACACATGGAGCTTTGACACCAGGTATGTACAAGCCCTGACTTCTCTCTGGACCCACTCAGTCAAATCTCCCATGATAGATATGGGCATCTCTATTTTTCAAAGCTTCACAAGCAATTCTGAAGACCATTTCTGGTTTAGACCATTGATTTAGAATTAAATCCAAACTCTCTAACATAGTGGACAGGAGAACGTCCACAAATCTATTGCCTGACATCATCTCCCACCACTTCTCACTATTGGCCTATGATTTAACCATACAGAGCTTTTCTTAGTTTATCAATGTTTTATTTTGTCACTACCTCTGTTCCTCTGTCTGAAATCCCTTCTCTATCATCTTTCCAAAAGTTTATCTTTCAAAGCCAGCTCAAATATCAACTCTTCTGAGTAGCTTTTAAGGATTTTTCTACTCCCCCCCCCCATTCACAATGACCAATGCTACTCTCACCCTTACCTCTGTATTCAGGCCTCCCTCCCACTTCTACCAACCACACAAAGGATCTAGCAGACTCTATTCTTCTCTGATAACCTCTTGTCTTCTGTATTACACCATGGGTCCATTAATTTTTATTCCCCAGGACTGAATACAGTATAAGCCACTATTTTTCCCATTTTTTTTTTTTTTGTGATACAGTTCAGTGGTATCAAATACATTCCTATTCTTGTGCAACCATTGACACTATCCATTTCCAGAACTCTTTTCATCTTGTAAACCTGAAACTCTTTTTTTTTTTTTTTCTCCTGTTGAGACAGAGTCTTACTCTGTCACCCTGGGGTTGAGTGCCATGACATCATGGCTCATGGCAACCTAAAACTCTTAGACTCAGTGATTCTCTTGCCTCAGCCTCCCCAGGCTCAGCTGGGACGACAGGCACCTGCCACAATACTCGACTATTTATAGAGACAGGGTCTCAGACATGTTCAGGCTGATCTTGAACTCTTGAGCTCAAGCAATCCACCTGCCTCATTAGTGCTAGGATTACAGGTGTGAGCGACCCGACATAAAACCAAAACTCTTGCCCGTTCAACAGTCACTACCCATTTCTCTATCCTCCCAGCGTCTGGCAACCACCATTTGGCAGTGTTTCCAAAATTTTGACTACTTTAAGTATTTCATAATAGTGGAATCCTAAAGAATTTGTCTATTTGTTACTGGCTTATTTCACTTAGCATAGTGTCTTTGAGTTCATCTGTATTGTAGCAGGGACTATCCTTCCTTTCTAGGCATGAGTAAAATTCCATCGTATGCATGTGCTGTAGTAATACAACGTATATTTTGAATGGATGACCCAAGGAACTAAAGAGGGTTATATCTTTACCTGATTTCCTTTCAGAAAATATATAAATTACTTCAAACTGAAATAGTCAGAAATTAATGGTTCTATTTCTCCTCTTAACAAAAAAGTTTAAGGTTGTGCGGGTTGTGTGCTGCTATGGAACTAATGATAGTCACCTTTTTGCTTTTCTTAGGTATATACATGTCTTGAATTCCTACTAGATTATAAACTAGTTGTAGGAAAAGACTATTGTACTTGTCTGTATTTCCTGCTTAACATAGTAACTAGTACAAAATAGGCTTTTTTTTTTTATTTTTTGAGACAGTATCTCACTCTGTGTCCTGGGTTGAGTGCCATGGCATCATAGCTCAGAGAAACCTCAAACTCTTGGGCTCAAGCAATCCTCTTGTCTTAGGCCTCAGTCTCCAGAGTAGCTTGGACTATAGGGGTCCATCATAACACACAGTTAGTTTTTCTATTTTTCTTTTTTCTTAGTAGAGATGGGGGTCTCACTCCTGCTCAGGCTGGTATCCGGCTCCTGAGCTCAAGCCATCCACCCATGTTACCTGCCCAGAGTGCTAGGATTACAAGTATGAGCTACCATGACTAACCCACAAAATAGGTATTTAAAAATTATTCTTAATTGAAAAGAAGTAAAACTAAATAAATAACCCATCAAAGGCCTGGATAAATGTTTTAGGAATAAGAACATAACCATATAACAATAATTTTTTTTTAACATTGTTGGTGGGGGGAATCCATTGTAACAGCCCAAACTTGCTTTACGTGTAGAGTATTGTTGGTGGTGGTGGGTGCGATATTGTGCTGATAGTCAGTGATGGCCCTATACTACAAGAAATAAGGTATTCTGAGAGAAATAAGCACAAGGAAACATATTCTTTAGGTTACTGATCTCCAATTGTTATCTCAACAGTAGAAAAAACACAGGTAAATATAATCCCAGCAGGTAGACTTCTCATGGTTCCAAATGATCCAAGAATTGGATGGTAACCCCTCAAGAGAATGAAAGGATTGCACGCTACCTAGACCATCTTCCCTAAATATCATTTTTCTACCTTATGCCTTTGACTGGTGATGGATAGGCAGTTTGATTTGGCAGTTGGAGATTATGCTTTCTGAAGAAGACCTCGAGAGTTTGTACTGAATTCAGTATTTTGGAAACTCTTTCCGAAAAGAAATTGGTAAATTCTTTCCAATTTCTGAACTTCTGTCAATCCTTTCAACTGCATATATGTCTGGGTCTCTCTGCCCCTGGAATCTGCTTTCCATAAGAAGTCACATCTCTCCAACTCCCGTCTCAGATCAAGATAATTTGTTCTCATCATTCAGATTTCAGCTAGACTGTCACATCCTCTGAGAAGATTTTCTTTACCCCAGATTAGGTCAGTTCCTCCTGCAGCTCTCAGAACAACACTACCCAGTATATCTTACGACATACTGTAATCGCTTATTTAGTTGTCCTTTTACCTGCTGGATTATAAGGAGTATGTTTGTCTTCTCCTCTTTTCTTCCCAGTGTCACCCATTGTGTTTGGCCCTTAGTGGCTGCTCAATAAATATGTATTGAATGAGCAAAACCTTCATGGAAAAAGAAATCTAGGAAGGTTACGTTAATGAATTCAAATGTTTTATAAAAATCATAAGATGGCTCTAAGCAATCACACTGCAAGCTGCAGTGAGGTTTCTAACGCTCCTGAAGTCTGGTGAAAATGTGTGTGATCATGGTCAGTAACTAGACTGGTTTGCCAGATCTCCACTTGCTTAAATCTGCAGTTTGTCAAGGAGAAAACTGCCTAGAACAGTGGAAGTAAGAACAGCAATCGATCGGCTTCATAATTGGAAGAAAATAAAGGTTACCTTTTTTTTTTTTTTGAATATACAGTATTCTGTGTAAACCCTCCCACTGGATTTAAGAAATAAATTAGTGAATGAGTTATTTAAGAGACAGGTCCTAAATAGGCTTAAATAGTTTGGGAAATATAAAATCACCGCTGAAATCTCTGTCCTCTTTGAACTGTTTCTCAAATGAGTTGTGACCAGAGTTTACTTGCTCTCAGTTGGATCGTGACCTCAAGTACATGGCCAGGTTCTCTCTGGTTCTGTGGCTTAAAGTGTCTACACGTATCACAGTACATTTTAACTTGACTTAATGTCTCCCCTCCTCTCAGACTTTGGCATCATTCTGTTCTAAACATGGCATGGCCCACAGGCTGCTGCATTTCCTGTAGAGGAAAGTCATTGGTTTATCCCCTCCCATCTTATTTATTTACATTCTATTTTTTATGACACAATGAAGAACTATAAATATAAAAGGTTTTTTTAAAGCAGGAAATCTGGTGAGCAGCTTGATATTTAAGAAAAAAAAAAGAAAAAACACTAGACAGAGGATAAAAGTCTAACACCAGCTTCCCACCAGTTTTAAATAATTCATTTCTGTGACGTGCTGAGTAGCATTGCAGATGTGATCGAGAATAAAGTTTCACCTTCAAATATTCTCTTTCCCTGCAGTTTTCTTTTTTTTTTTTCTTTCTCCTCCAAAAATATATTTAAATTAAGGTGACCTCATGTTAAATATGAAAGAATTTCAGCCTGCTAGAAACTAAAATGTGATGAGCAATGGCTAAGCCTTTGTTCAGAGCTTTCTAATCTGGTTCAAGGCCCCTATCAGCTATGAAGGTGGTTCTGTCGCAGCGCAGAGGAAGCAACAGTGGGTTGAGAGCACAGAAGCCTGACCCCAGACATTCACACCACCCACACGGGACCTCGGGGAGTCTCTTCTCTCTCCCTGGATGCTAATGAGCAGATTTCTTATTGCTGGTCTGATCCAACCACACAATCTATTTTTTGTGCAGATAATTCCAAGTTTGTATTTCGAAGATGAAATCATTTTAATACTCCACCCCTTCGAAAATGAAAACCAAAACTTCCTGTTTCTCTCATTGTCACGAACGACACCTCTATCCTTCTAATTTATCGAGCTGAAAAACTTGAAGTTAGCCTTAACGCCTCCTTTTCTCAGACCCTACATTCCGTCCTTCAAAAAATACTGTTATTATCCCGGATCTAATTTCATATCCATAGCCGTTATGCCTGAAAAGATGGCCACGAACACTGAATTAGCAAATACTGAATCCTTGCCCCATAAGAGAAATGCAAGGTTGGGTTCCCGCAAGCATCTGGTCACAGTTCACCAATTGATTAACATACAACCGTGTTTTATTTATGTTTCTGCTGAAAGACTCCTTATTTCATATATATTGTTGATTCATGATCTTTGAATTCAGGGCCAACAGCACCCTGACTCGTGCCTGATAACAGCTCTGCCTACAGATCTATTTTCTCCATGGGACATGTCACGGCCTTCTGATGCTCAGGAGACTTAAACAGAACTTCAGCACCCTTTTAAACAGCAGAAGCACAAGGAAGAGTACAAACGTGAAATGTATGGCCCTAAATATACTGGGAAAGGGGATTGGTTTGTGGTGTGAGGGCTGAAACAAGAAGGCAGAGCATGGCCCTGCTCAGCCTCATCTGGGAACAGGCGTGCCAGGAGCCTCAGATTTCCCACTGCTCTGAGCACGTCTTCAGTTACCTGTGAAGGCACCCTCACTGTTGATTTCAAGGTTACACACACTTTAGCAAAATGTGAATTCACAAACACGGAATCCATAAGTAATGAAGGCCAACTCCACTATCCCACCACTTTCTACAATTTCTACTGTGTATTAGTTCACTAGGAAGGCTAGAAGGAAGTACCACGAAGTGCGTGGCTTAAACAACAGGAGTGGATTATCTCACAGTTCTGAAGTTAGAAGTCTCAGATCAAAGTATTGACGGGGTTTGTTATGTCTGAGCGCTGTGGGACGATCTGTTCCAGGCCTCTCTCCTGGCTTCCTGTAGCTTCAGGGTTCTTTTACCAATAGAGTGGACTAGGTCATTTACCGTTACAGGTCAGGTAATTGAAATGACTATCCTAATAATAAGCTGTAAGCCAACTCCCCTATGTGCCCACTTCTTAAAAACAAAAAAACAAGGAGACATTAAAGGAAACTATTCAGAATAGAAAACTAGAAAATAGCACAGTATTGGTAAATGGAAGATTATATGTGGTCACCAGAGAAGATAAGTTCTGGCATATGATGGCTGATTCTACTCCTTTTAACAGGCCCACATTAAGCATTCTCACATGATTTTCCCTTTCTGTGCCACCAGTTTCCAAGCAAGAGTAAGAATTATGGTGTAAGTACTACGTAAAAGAGCAGCTCAACTATATGTCACAGTTTTATTACCTTAATTTCATGTCTTCCACTCTCAGAATAACCCTTAGTTCTCATTTAAAGTCCATTGTATCCTATAGCATAATTTTCATACATAAATATAAAACAAAACATTTAAATAGTTTTTCCTCCCAAGCATAATGAAATCAATAACTAGTGAATTGCAGGAGAGGAAAGATTTATCAAAAGGCCTGAATGATTTCTTATGCAGTTTCCAAATTGTTTTTTATGCATAGAAATTAAACTTTTTGAGTAGTTATCTCAATATATGTCTACTCAGAGTTAACCAAATGCAAGGTTAAAGGCACAGTTCTCCACAAGATTGACCTCACTGTAGACACCAGCTGCAAGTTTGGGAGTCCCTAGGGCCACCCTCACTTCTGACCAGCTGGCTACAAAGTTGAGATTTTTATAGACCACTCTTAGATTTGGTAATACACTGGAATGACTCACAGAATGCAGGAAAGCCCTATACTTTTGATTACAGTTTTATTACAACAAGCAGATGCATGTCAGAATCAACCAAAAAGGGAGATACAGAGGATGAGATCTGGGAGCATTCCACACACAAAGCTTCTGACATCCTCAGGGACTGTTACCCTTCTGGCCCATGACAGTATGCATAGTGTTGACAACCAGGGAAGTTCACACAAGCTTTGGTATCCAGAGGTTTTACTGGGGTTTCATTATACAGGCATGATTGTTTTAATCATTGCCCAAAGGGTTGAACTCAATTTTCAACCTACCTTCCCTCTTTGAAAATGGACACAATGTCAGAACCACCTAATCATGTACTTGGTCTTCCTGGCATGGCCAGCTCCCATCCTGAATCATCTCATTAGTATAAACTATCAAATATGACCTAAGGGGCCCACAAAGACACTCTAATCACTTGGGAAATTTCAAGGTTCTGAGGTTTATCTCCCAGGAACTGAAACCAAAAGCCAGCCAAAGTCTTTATTACACCATGTTCATTATACGATAATCAATAATTATTTGTTTATAAATAATAATCATATACCACTATGTTGATCTATAGTAGAAATTATAAAACAAAGAAAACTAGATGTTTACAAAGGACAGGTTCAATATAGCATTTATAATGTTGTTTTCCAGCACACTTGTATAAAACCAGTAGAAAATATCCTTACATAATCCCTTAAAGGAGCTCTGTAAGGTTGACAGAGTGATGCACACCAGCGGCAGCAATGCCAAACATTCTCCCTTGGCTCCCTCAATACTCTTATTTGCAGCTCCCTCTCCCCTTGACATTCCTTCCATTCTTGCCCTTGTTGGCTCCTCAGAGTTTGCTATTCAAATCAGTGGCTTCATTGCCAGTGAAGCAAAACATAGTACTAAGGACAGTATGACAGGGTCATTTTGATATAGCCATCATCAAAATACCCATGTCAAAATGTCAAAATGTTCATTTTTTATTAGCAAATAGTAAAACAACAAATATTTTGACCTTCTAGTCTATCAATAATCCCATCTCTGATCAAACACCTTTCTTCAATTTCATACCCTCTCTGAATTTCACAGTGCTTCATTTTAATAATGACATTTTAATATTTGTTACTTGGCATTCAAGGAGTTAAGTATAATAAAAATTAGCTGTCCACCCCCCAGCCCAAACCCATCACTTTCTAATTGCATATCAAATATTTTCAGCCACTGGAAAAACATAGATGCTTTGTTACAGTTTAAATTATTTCCTTATCATTCCATTTTTGATAAACTGTGAATTTTAAATTTGTGTATTAATATGGTAATTTATGTAAATCCTTGCCTTCTTATTTTATATTCTGGAGATGAGTCCTTCCTGAATTGATAGAGTACTGAGTTTTACATCCTATGACCTTATGATAATGCATTGGAAAGTACCAAATATGACTTTATTTATATCACTGGCAGGACAGCTTACCATGGAAAAAGCTTTCTTAAACTGGGAAGAAAAAAATCCTTTTCAAAAATTTTAAATTCCCTCAATCTAAAACCAACAGAGATAGGAATGTGGGGAGGGCATGAGAAAAGCAGAAAGAAAGGAGTCTGAGAGCAAGGTTTTTAATTAAAGCTCCATTTTGAGAAGGAAGAAGGCACCATGCTGAGAGTTGTGAGTCTGGAGAGGAGAGCTGAGAAGACTTTGTCAACCCATCATTGAAGTCCCTTGCCTCAAAGTTAGGGAGAGCTCCCAGACCCAAATTCTGTGTGACCTTGGGAATTTGACAGTACTTAACTTTTCTCAGCCTTGTTTGACTATTTCAAAAATGGGGAAAGAATCGCTAACAAGATGGCCGGAAGGCATAGAGGAGAAAAATCTGATGCCCCTGGCACAGCGTAGGCACCACCGGGCTTTGTTTGTTTGTTTGTTTTTCAGACAGTAGTTCTCTAATGTCCGGAGGACTGCACATTAGACACCCCCCCAACCCCGAGATCTTTTGAAGGCACGTTTATCCTCTGTACCAATTCAGTCACAATCTCTGCTGTTGTAACCCCAGCATCAGGATTTTTAAAAGATCTCTCCAAGTGATTATACTGTGAGGTCACATTGAAAAACAGAGCTTTTCTCAAGGTGATTGTCACATATTATTGGAACTGCAGTGTATTAATAACAGTATTCTGGGGAAATGCATAAATATAACTTCCATAGATCCTTAACCTTTTGTACAGCTAGGTTTTGCAGAATGAGGTTTTTATTTATTTATTTATTTAGCCATTTTTGGCTGTGGCTGGGTTTAAACCTGCCACCTCTGGCCTTTGGGACCAGCGCCCTACACTTTTGAGCCACAGGCGCCACCCTGCTGGGTTTATTTATTTATTTATTTATTTTGCAGAATGAGTTTTTATACCCCTACCTCTACAGCTGACACATTAACATTAGGGCTGGCTCTTACTCCTAATTGTTTGCTAATGTTTTTCCAGATAATCTATGATTCAGAAAGACACATGACATAGAGTCTGGGCATGGGTCAGAATTCAAACCAGAGTGTTTAGCTGAGCAGATCCAAATAACAAGTGTGGTCATCGCCAGCAAGGACAGGACCTAACAGGCAGCCACCTGCCTTCTGCGGCCAGAGGCTTGCTATATAGACTTTCTCCCAGAGGAAGAAAAACAGACTTGAACCCATGTATTGAATCACATAGTTTCCCCACAAGGGGCAACAGATGCAATGATGAGATGTAAGTTGTTTTTATCAAATATTTATCATCCAAGCTGCCTCTGCAAAAGTTCCTGGGGCTCATTGACTATCTTATTAATGGAAGTGGGTAAAGAAGGAGCTATCCGAACAAGGTTTGTGCAGGCCTGCGGTGAATATATTTGTAAACCTGCAGTAGTTACCGTGTTTACCAGCACTGCATGGCATCTCCAGCTAATTCTGCCTAGGGCAAGATTGTTACCACTGCCAGCGCATCCAGGGAGCTTATGTGAAATGAGATGACAGGCAGATATTGGGCCTCAACCTGGTTTCATTTTTCTGTCTGTGAGATAACTACACAGAAAAGAGACAAGGCCAGAGTCTCTGAAACTTGGAAGCTTCTGAACTGGCAGGATAAGGAAATTGTTGCATGTATGACTTTTCAAATGTTATATATTTTTTAAGACATAGCTATGAATTCTACAATATTCTGAAGATAGTATAAAAGATTCTAGTCAAGAATCTTGCAAGCCCATTTTTCCCCTTCTTTTGGCAATTAAAGGGTTTTTACATGAGAATAACTGGAAAGATATCAAAATGAATTGCACTGTTGTTCTCTCTATCAGAAATCCTTCTGGGGAAATAAGACATGCAGTACCCTGGTCACCAAGTCACTATTGCAGAATCAATCTTTGTCCCTAGGATTAGCCATTTGGTCCCTCTCTCAGCCCTTGTCTTCCCTCTCTCCCTCCCATGTTGCCAGGGTTCTCATGCCACTCTGATTTTTAGATCTCCCATTCTCCCAGGCCAACAGTTTGGTAAATAGATGGGACGTAATAACCCCAGGTACCTCTCTTCACTCCAAATATGAGCTGTTCCTGAAATGCGCAAGGCTCCTTGCTACTTCTAGTCTTCCATCAATATAAAGGGCTCTTTCCCTACACTGACCTCTGTAGTCCTCCTCCTCCCCCAAAGTGAACTTCAAATATGTTCCCCTCCTCAGTAATAGTGACAAAGTCCTGGCTGAGGCTAGCCATGAGGCAGGTATTCAGTAAATGATCCATGTCTTTCCTTCCTCCCAAGTGCTGAGTCAAGGTCAGTTGCCTCAGCACTGTCCCTTTCTTGTCTTGCAAGCACTTGTTTCACTCTTGTGTTGTCACCATTTACTTGATCATTTCCTATACTTAGCTATAAAGTTCTTGACAGTTGAATATGAATTAGATTTATCCCTATATGACCCAAGATCTCTCTAAGAACCTTATACTTAGTGGGCACCCAATATTTAGTTGATGAATAATGAATGAATGAGGAAAATGCCCACACCCAAACTTACCCTACAAAACTTTCCTTTCTACAAGGTTTCTCCCTATTTAAACAGCTCCTTTTCCAATTGCTTTGATAGTTTCTGGAGACTCATCAGATTAAAACAATTCACTGAATGTGTAAATTGATTGTACTAATTTGATAAAGTAGATGGGAACATTTGCACTTTAAAAGGAGAGCTTTATATCCTCAAAGTAATCTTCAATTTCTGACGGATTTATGATGAATGCAGCCAGAAGTCTTTTTGATCTTTCCTGAGGCTAAGAAAAAAAAATATAAACCAAGAAACACAATCTCTCATTCCAGGCAAGTCAGGGACCTCTTTGGAAGTGGTCTGTCAGCAAGAAAACACTTGGAACCAGCATTATTTTGTTGCTTTCTGAGACAAGTCCACCTTCTCAAAGAGCTCTGCCATATGTGGGACTTCAGGAAAAAAAGTCAACGCTAAGGGAACAGAGGGTGGGTTATACGCTGTGCATTTCAACTGAGAATCAGGAAGCAGCTAATGAAGAGGGTCCTGCACATATATGCACGCACACGTAGCCAGCCCTATGATATTTCAAGAGAACTACATGTGGTGGCTTGAGCTGAACACTAAGGACTTTGATTTATGACTTCTCATTAGCAGCTACTACACAACGATGTGATTCAGTTCCAGCTTGCATAATAATTAACTCATCCATAAAGTGCGTATTTGACAGCTAGATTGAAAAGCAATATTTGTTTCATTCTGCCTTGGCAGCTGCAGAGGGAATTCACAAGAATTTATTTATTTATTTAGGAAATCAAAATTCTCTTGTGCATTCTTCTGAAATAAGAGTTTCATAAAATTATTTTGCAAATGAAACGTGCTGACAGGTTTTGGAAAAGGTTAAAGTTGCAACGCTCTGCAAATGTAAAGATATCTATTATTTTAATAATTACTGTTGTTTTTATTTTATTGATTCCTGTTTCTAGATCAGCAATCCACTTGATTGGTTCCTAGAGCTTGATAGCTTAGTGGTCCATCAGGGGACACCGACCCAAGCTTACCAGAGAGCAGTGGGAACGAGGCGGATGCAGAGACTTCAAACCCTCTCATTCCTCTGAGGAGTTAAACTACGCCCAGTATAGAAACAGCCCTCACTGACCTGGCACCAATGACAAAACCCCATGCGTTTTTTTCTTAAAATTTTTTCTGGAAACAAAAAATCTGTTTTTAATGTTATTATCAGGAAACGATAAAGATAGATGATGATAATGTTCTACGGGTCTTTAATAGAACTTTTAGGAAAGTTGCTAGATGTAACAAAAATATAAACTGTCCAGTTAAAGGTGAATTTCAGATAAATGATGAATGCATTTTTAGTATATGTATTCCCATGCTATATTTGGAGTATACTTTACTAAAGTATTATTTATCATTCATCTGAAATGCAAAAGTAACTGGGCCTCCTGCTTTTTATCCGGCCACTCTCCCTTTTAGGGACCTATAGGCAACCTGAGTCTCAGGAAATTTTTGAAAGCATTCATATTCTAACATTTCCCTATTCAACTCCTTTTCACTTCTTCCTGCCATCTGCCCCTTTCATTTTCTGGAGGTCACAGCTGGTAACCCAAACCATGCTATTGGGCGGTGCCTGTGGCTCAGTGGGTAGGACACTGACCCCATATACCAAGGGTGCCGAGTTCAAACCCGGCCCCTGCCAAACTGCAACCAAAACATAGCTGGGTGTTGTGGTGGGCACCTGTAGTCCCACCTACTAGGGAGGCTGAGGCAAGAGAATCGCTTAAGCCCTGAGTTGGAAGTTGCTGTGAGCTGTGTGACGCCACGGCACTCTACCAAGGGCAATAGAGTGAGACTCTGTCTCTACCAAAAACAAACAAACAAACAAAACCATACTACTACTTAGTCAAAATATTTATTATTTCTGAAAAAACATGTGGGCCTCCAAAGGCTGTGATAGGAAACTAACACAAAGAAAACAACATAATGCGAGTTCATTACCTCCCGTAGCAGAGCACACAAACACCTCCATTACTATTCCCTCTGTGTCTCTCAGTCTCTCCATCTGTGTCTCTGATCTCTGACTCTCTCTTAAGATGTATGTTTTTATATACATACACATACACAGGGTGCCCCCCAAATGTACACACATTTTAAGAAAGAAAAAAATGTATTAAAATTGTAATACTTAATATACATCCATAATATTTGTTATCATTTATATTGTATCTTGTATCTCTTGCAATTATAGAAGTCAAATGTTAATACAGTTTTTTTTCCTTTCTTAAACTGTGTATACGTTTCTTTAGCCAAGGATTCTTCAGCTTGGGATAACAAACTGGAACTACAAATGTTAACAATGCTCACAAATAAATCATTTACTTTTTAAGTACTCGGAAAATATTTATTTTAGATAAAATAAGTATTACCATAATGACCTTAAAATGTAGAAAAAAAAGTTCTAGGGTGTAAATGTCTCTAAATGAAATTCAATGTTGCCTATGTCCAACCCCACTTCTCATTAAATAAACTCTTAATCCTTTTAGGCATTTAAATAATGCATTTAGAGTCATTTGGGAAATAATAAAAAGGAGGCTAAATTGTTACTGCATGTGGCCACAGTGATAACTGCTATTTGAATGACAGAATGAAGCAGCAATAACAAAACCCATGTCGGGGAGGGGGAGAACCTTTGGGCAATCTTTCTTACCGCCCCTGTCATAGTTGTCAATATCATGGCGATAAGAGAATTCTTTAAAAGGCACGCAGGCCATTCCACATTATCCAGAAAGAATCTCCAAGGGGAAACAGTCTACATCCAGAAGGAATATTGAGAAAACACTAACAACAAGAAAGATAATTAAGCTTAAAATCTGGGCATATTTTCTCATTGCATCTATCCTTGATATTTTAATTATGTACCAGCTTTTGTGTCCTTCTCTCTCCTAGGCTGAGAATTCCCGTGAGCTCCTAAGGACCCTGCCTCATTTTTTATGTATTACCATTATCCAGCCCACTACCTAATTCATAGTGTGTACAGTAATTATTTCAGGAAGTCTGAGAACCATTGCTATAAAGTAGGATGTAGTTGAACTGGGAGATAAGTAAGACCACTCAAATCTAACCTGGGGAAGAACCCCTAATTTTGTTGGCTTGCTTGTGGCCCCAACTTTATATTTCCCAAAGATTCATAAAGTATATATGTATGCGTGTATGTATCTTCCAGAACGTAAACATATGCATATGAATAATATTTCTTAGATATTAATTTAAGAAGAATTTAGAAGAAGATATGGGAAATCATGAGGTAGAGATGTCTCACTCTGTGTCAAATTTATGTACCTCCTTCTATAACGTGGTTCCTGTGAAGAGGTTGCTCTGAGGGGCGACATTTCCCAGCCACTCTTGAAACTAGGTGGGCCATGAGATTGGTTCTCACCAACAGAACCCAAGTCAGAATAGATATGCCATTATTTCCAGACCATGATGGTTGAAAAGTGAATTCGCTTTCTCCGTCCCCATTTTCCTCTTTTAAGGGGCTTGGTGCAGAATCTTTGAAGCCAAATAGTGAGGACGGTAGAGCCAAAAGGTGGAGGACTATAGAATCACCCATGAACAGAGAGCCTCCTCTCACCCTATCAGTCGGAAACATTCATTGTGGACATGATGTACACAGGAAGTAAACCTCCATCAAGTTGGAGCCAAGAGCTTGTTTGCTCCAGAAAATATCCTCAGTCCTCATAAGGAGTTGACTTTGCATCTACTTACTTTTTCTTCATTATGTCATCTCTAGAAGCAGGAGCTCAGACTGTATATCAGTATGGTTTGCCCTTCCCCATCTTTCTTTCATGATGTTTACAAAAGTCCTCGTATTAAGGAATCACGATTCTTAAAAAATTTTAAAGAGTTTGCTTCCGTGTGAATTTTCTTTTTACTGAACACTTATCTAGTACCCATTATGTGGAGTACACATTCTGTTAGGACTTGAAGATTAAAAAAACAAATGATTAGCTGATAAATTCACAAAAGAAACAGATATATAAAAGATACATTATAAGCTGATCCAATAAAAAAAAAATTAACAACGCACGAGTCTCTAGAAGCCAATCAAAGACATTATTGTCTTTACTTGAAGTGGAAGAAAAAGGCTTTATAGAGAAGGGGACATCTAGTAAGGTCTCACAGGATAAACTTGAGGTTTGTCAAAGGATATGAACTGTTGTTTACAACTTTGAAGCATTTGTTGATATAATATTGCTTTTGATATAACTATATGGGTTTGTCATATGTAAGTTTACCATATTCATCAGGGATAATTTTCCATTGTTTTACTTTTAGCCTTTTACTGAACAAAGTTTTCAGTTACTAACTTTGTTGTTAATAATTTATTCTTTTGCTTCAATACTTACATACATTCTAAGTTTTATTGTTTGAGGGCTTCTTTAAAAAAAAAAAAAAAAAAAAAAAACCAGGCAAGGTGGCTCATGCCTTTAATCTTAGCACTTTGGGAGACCGAAGCAGGAAGATCACTTGGACTGAAAAGCAGCAGTTCAGCTGCTGGGCAACAGAGCAGCCTGGACAACAGCGAAACCCCAACCCTACCAAAAAAAAAAAAAAAATAGCCAGGTGTTATGCATGCCTGTCCCACCAGCTAATGAGGAGGCTAAATCAGGAAGATCGTTTGAGCCAGGTAGCTTGAGGTTGCAGTGAGCTGTGATAAGAACACTGCACTCCAGCCCAGGCAACAGAGCAAACCCCTATCTCAAAAATTAAAAAAAAAAAAAATTTTTTTTGAGACAGAGTCTCACTTTGTCACTCTGGGATTGAGTGTCATGGCATCATCATAGCTCACAGCAACCTTGTACTCTTGGGCTCAAACAGTCCTCATGCCTCAGCCTCCTGAGTAGCTGGGACGACAGGTACTCACCACAACGCTGGCTAGTTTTTCTATTTTAGTAGAGATGGGATCTCATTCTTGCTCAGGCTGGTCTCAAGCTCTTGAGTTCAATGATCCACCCATGTTGGCCTCCTAGAGTGCAGGGATTCTAGGCATAAGTCACGGCGCCTAGCAAAAAAAAAAAAAAAATTTTTTTTTAGTCCATCTGGATCTTACGGTACTTATTTGTTCATTATTTTATTTCAAACTGCACTATATTTGTTAAATTTATAGGCTTGGTAAAATTCCAAAACTCTATCTATCCAGTTCCATTATTCTAGTCTTCTATTTTTACCTGTATCACACAATCTTGCTTTCTGATACATTTTATATATGATAGGCCAAGCTCCTAAACATGTCTTCTCTCTTCCTCTTCTTGGCTTAATGCAGTGTTCACTTCTGATGAGGGACGAATTCCAAAAAGCTAGATGTTTAGAAACTGATGAAATGAACTAGAAGGAATAGAGAGGTTTAGAAAATAAGGAAATAAGACATGTAGTTCGTACTTCTTCCTTGCTGTTGTGAATGTTTCAAGGGCAATGATCTCATTATTCTTTTTAACTCCCTACACGAGTTCAGAGAAGAAATGCATTAAATATGTGTTGAATTGAATCATTGACTGCCCTGGCCTCATTCCTTTCCATGTCAGTTACTCTGTTTAAGAATCAGCTGGGAAATAGTTGCAGTCACCAACTGTGATATTAAATATAGAAACTCTACAAAATATTTATTAGAAAACATTGAAACTCTTACATTAAAAAGGTTTTGAAAAAGAAGAAAAGAGATCTATGACTCTCTTGAAAACAATCGAGTATCAGATTTCACGCTGGAGTCTTTCAATGTATATGGAAATTATTCCCTTAGTAGAGACTTCTTAATCAGATTGCAAATCTTTTACCTTTTACGTACGTAGCTTATTGTACCTCATGGCTTCATTCGAGAAGAAAGATTTAAATTGGGGTAGATTTGGAAAGGGTACTACACTCACAAAAAGAAACAAGCTTGTTCCATCATGAACAGATTTTGGTCATTACCCTGTTTGTGGGTCTGCTACTACAATCATGCCTAGCCAAGAAAATAAGTCTGAAACATAGTTAGCTGAGACCAGAGCCCAACAGTAGAATTGAGAAGTGTCTATCGTGTTCACTGCCATTCCTCCAGTGCCAGAGCAGTGCTTGAACACACGTATTAGGCACTCCCTTGAGTGATTGGAATTGAGCAGAAGGCATAACCAGCAGCTCACCGGGGAGTGGTAATGATAGGCCCATGTCAGGGAGGCCAAGGGGAGGTCTACTTGTAGGGTAGATTAAGGCAAGAGGTTTGGACAGAGCCAAGCATGATGCTTTGTACGGGACAGGGAGAGAGCCTGGCTTTAAAAAGACTGGATAAAACTTGGATGCAAAGAATATTTACGCTTCTGTTGTTTCTTTCATTGTTATATGGCTACAATCCATTTTAAAAAGTACATTTAAGTCATAAAAAACTGCTTAGTTATAATGACTTCTAATCAAATTCCTTATATGTTGTGAAGTCAAATTAGTTATATTTCATGAATGAAGAACTTACTGTGATTGACTTGACCTTTTAGTTGATGAAATAATTGTTTTTCAGAATCCTGAACTAAACCTGCTGTTTCAGCATTTGTTTAAGTTAAGCTGTGAATTAAGGATTTAAATGTAGGTTGCAGCCATAATATTTGGCTCAAAAACTCTGCCTTTCCAGCCATCCATCAAAACAAAGCGGCAGAGTCAGAGGCAGTAAAGTGTGAAAATAGATCTGGAAATAAACTTTTCAGACTCAGGATGATTTTTTTTCTGACTCAGGGAGATGTTAAATCTATTTAGGACTCCAGGCTTTCTTAAGTTGGTAATAAAAGTATTGCAGATATGCAAGAAAAATATTTTTCTTTAACTTAAACTATGACATATGAACTAAAGTCAAGATAATTGCCTGATGAAATCATTTCTCGAAACTACTCAGCAATTTTCAATTTCCTGAACTCTGTAAATATTTGGCTACAAAACTGTCAACTAAGCAGTATCTCCTACTAGAAGAAATATTGGCCTGAAGTTACAAAATATTACTCCTATAACTTAATACTAAAATTGTAATTCAGTGCTTGGGAAAGACCAAGATGTTATAATAGCATACTACATATGAGGCATTTAAGAACACAGCTGATGATGAAAACGCTTAACAGGACTGTGGCCCAAGGGAATACCTCGAAAAGAAGTTCTGGGACGGCTTCAGGCTGAATAGATCATGAATCCTGATGCAGAAAACTCATTGAATCAACTACATAAAAAGATATTTGCAAAAAGAAACACATACGTGTTTTCTATGTGGGACATTTGCATGTATATGTTTTGAACCCTTATCTCCAAGGTTTTTTGATGTATTACCAGTGATTCTAATCAGTGGAAATTCTCGATAATGGTCCTTTCTGCTTGACTTTAATTGGTCATCTGATTAGTGACAGATTTTCTCCAGCTATTAAATGAAGTACCAAGTAAGAAAGAGACATTACAGCTTCAGGAGAACACATAGAAATCTGAAATTCCTTTACTTTGCTCAATTTTTATTACATTTCATCCAGCACCTAAAATGCAGATGTATTCATCTGTTTAAAATAGAATGTGCTATCTGAATATTGTAATCGTGCTTCAGCTTGCCAAAAGATTAAATTATGGAAATTCACTCCCAATCTGAAAATAGTTATTGGTGATGTAACTACTTGTAAGGAATTAAGCTAAATACTTTCTATTACAGTTGCAATGAGAGCCATTTTTTCAAGGCAGGGTCAGTTTTAACAGAGACCTTAAAGAATGAAAAGAGATTATTAAAAAAAACGAAAAGAAAAAGAAAAACTACATTGCTATTGGAAAAATGGTTGAAAGGATGTTTTAAGCCTGTTTAAATTTCTTTCAAGATTCATAAATATTCATTGAATCAGTTAGTTATTTGAAGTTTAATGTTTGCTACTGAATGAAATAATTATCTACTAAGGTGGGTGTCCTGTCTGGAGCCTACATTTATTTTTAAATGTGTGAAAGTCTGGGGACTGTCAATTTGATCTGTCTCAATGTAGTGGCTTCTTTTACCCAAACTATAGAACTAACTTCTTCATACCCCTAAAACACAAGAATGCAAAAAAAAAAAAAAAAAAAAGACAGGGATCTCAATAAGGCACATGCTATTTTCTATATTTTCTAGTTCTGGAATCCTAGATCTTAAGAAGCAGCCATCTCTTAAGAAATGCCTAGTAGACTAAGTGTTGTGGCTCACACCTGAAATCCTAGCACCCTAGGAGTGAGGCAGGTGGATTGTTTGAGCTCAGGAGTTGGTGACCAGCCTGAGCAAGAGTGAGACCCCCATCTCTGCTAAAAATAGAAAAGGATAGCCTGCCGGGTGTCATGGTGGGCTCCTGTAGTCGCAGCTACTCGGGAAGCTGAGGCAAGAGGATCACTTGAGCCCAAGATTTGAGGTTGCTGTGAGCTCTGATGATTTAAGAATGGCACTCAACCCAGGGTGACAGAGTGAGACTCTGTCGAAAGAAAGAAAGAAAGAAGGAAGGAAGGAAGGAAGGAATCCAATTACAATAGCATAAAATATATGAAAAAGTCATTCCCAGTAAACTTCCCTCCACGTAAACAGAGCAGCAGACAAACCACAGTTCTGCAGGCTGGTGGTGTGTGGGGTGAAGTAGCCATCCCGGGCAGACAGACAGCTGGGTACAAGGGGCAGGGAAGACAGGGCTGCTCAGCTCATGGATGGGACCCTCAAATTCCCTCGTCTCCACGTGTAGCCCTTTAAATATTTTAACTTTGAACAGCTTTATTTTCTTTGTTGTGTAGAAGGGAAGATTAATTGCTTGTGGATCAAGACTCGCCAGGTGCTGTATTTCATCTCAAGGAGGTGAAGGGTTAGATGCTGGTGATGGGGTTAGGTAGAGGTGGGAGAGTCTTTAATTTGAGATTTCAGAAAGGTGAAGAAATGTACATTTTAGGAAACTTTCAATCACAAAAGCTTTAAATTTAGGCACGTACATGGTTACCCCTCATCTCTCTGTTCTACAAAGTGGCCTATCTAATACTCTTTTCTCCCTGGTTGTGACTTGCACTTTACAACACTATTATTTATACTACCCATAACCTTAACAAAGGTCTTATAGAAACTGTCACTAAATAATTTGTGTATAGCCCAGGGCAGTTTAGTAAGGAAGACACTCAGCAGAGGTAATTTTTGCCTTTGGGAGGCAATATCTGATCCCCAACACCCTTAAAGTAGGAATTACCTCAGACCAAGTATAGGCAGGATGAAAATTCATACAACTGTACTAGTCACAGAGAGCCACAGCAACAAAGAGGACCCACAAGCAAATGTCTATATCATGTTCAATCTATTAACACCATGTTCCTTCCTTGAAACATAGGAAACAGAAGTATGCACATACACATACACATAAACACACACAAAGAATACAATACATTGTGCAAACACAGTGTCCTATCTAGCACTTATGATGAGCTTCCCCCTAGGGACCACCTCCATCTTTCATCAACTGGCATTATCCAGAAAGTGAAATTGAAATCCCCTAGTCTGTTTGGATTTCTTGGCCTTTTTTTCTTCCTTTTTTTTTTTTTTGCTTTTGCTTCTGCACAAATCAATAAAGGTTTTTTGTTTAGCCCAAGTTAAATACCAATTCCAAGCAACATGGACAAGGGAACAAACAAATAATAAAAACCAAATTCAGATTGGCTTCAAGATCTAAATTTAAGACATGTAATTGGAGATGACAGCTGACAGGTTAGCAACCTGAAATCATTCTCTGGTTATTTACACAACCCCCAAAGAACTGCAGCCACATAAGACTTTGACCAGGACAGCTTTATTTCTGATAACAACGGTATATCGTGTGGACAATTTCCAGAAGAAACTGAGTGACGGTGCTGGTTTCTGACTTTCTATTCTAGGGCAATGTCTTTTGATGTCCTGATTTAGCGCAGTTGTAAGCCTGAACTAATCTGACCTAATAAAAGCTTAATTGGCTGCTTCCAATTATCATTTTCCTTTCATCTGATGATTTGTCTCCATCTGAGGTAGACTGCTGTTCTTTAGGGCAGGATGCTCTCTAGGTATTGTGTACTATGAAGTGATGTCTGCGATTTGGGTATGATTACATGCGTAAACTGTAAGTCACCCCTAACAATCTCCTGTCTCAGTTACTGGCATGACTGTACCTCCATGGGGTATTGGAAGAAAGTATTGGGAGCTGACCAAGACTGTACACGAGGATTGAGAGTGAATGTGACTTCGCCGGAGGAGCAGAGGCCATCTGGAAGGGAGAGCCTGCTGCCAGGGCTGGTGCTGCAGAAGAAATCTGTTTCTCCATGATCGTGGTGTTGTCCAGTCAGGGGTGGTTAGGAATCTTTCATACTAAAAATCCCCACTGGGCAGCATTTTGGAACCCCAAAATTGCTAAGTGTGGAGACTGCTGAGAATTGGGTAATAGTTTGCATACTTTCACATTACCACTGGCCTTATTATACTTTCACCTTTGAACTTAAACCACTTTTTAGTATGCAAACTAAGACAGCTTGAAAAATTATAATGCAAACGAATATAACATTCTTTGACGAAATATTAAAACTCACACAAATATTTTTAATGAAATAATTTTCATTTATCATAAGTATTAATACATCTTGATATAGCCATGCCCTCTTTTTAGCTTTTTATTTGGAAGTTATTTCTATTTTGTAGATAAGTATTAAATATAAAAATAATATAAAGGACACCATCTATACTTTTCCAAGAATTGCTTACCATTAGTATTTTATGAAGTCAGCTTAGTGATTTATTTCTTCCTCCTACCCTTATCCCCTCTCTCCATACAGTATATACACATTATTATATAAATAATTTTTCTGAACAAGTTGAGGGTAAATCCATACATCATGGCCCCTTGCCCCAAAATTCAGTGCACATTTCCCAACCATGTGGATAATCCCTTACCTCGCCCCGGTAGAATTAGCAGAATACTTTGTCTTAATTACTTTTCTTACTTTAGCATTGCCTGTTGATCCTGAAATGTCCTTGTAGCATTTTCCCCTGTGGTACAGGATCTAGTCTGTGGTCAGATATTAATTAAATTCCTATGACTCTTCAGTCCCTTCTAATATCAAGTATTTCTATAGCCTTTCTTTGTCTTTTCTGGTGTTGTCACTTTGGAAGAATGGAGTACCACCACCCTCCCCCAACACTTTTTTTTTTTTTTCATTTATTTTGAGACAGTCTCACTTGGTGGCCCTCCATAGTGTACCTGTAGAATGCTGTAAAGTCACGGCTTACAGCAACCTCAAACTGTTAGGCTCAAGCAATCCTCTTGCCTCAGTCTCCCAAGGAGCTAGGACTACAGGCACCTGCCACAGTGCCCAGCTATTTTTTTTAGAGATGAGTTCTCACTCTTACTCAAGTCTGGAACTTCTGAGCTCAAGCAATCCACTCACCTCAGCCAAACATTTTTTTAATAGGACATTGTTCACTCGGGGTTTGTCTGCTAGTTCCTTATGATCACTGTAAAGTTGTACACTCCCGGGGGCTGTTGCATAGTGTACCTGGAGTCCTTCCCAGGGCATCACAGCTACAGCACACAGTGTCCACCCGTCCCTCATTGGCGGTGTTAACTCTAAGCAGCCAGCCAAGGGTTTCTAACTTCCCCACGAGGTAATTACTGTGCAATTTTCTCCCCTGCAACTAATAGTCTGTGAGAGATACTTTACAGCCATGCTAATATCCAATTTCTCATCAAGATTTCCTTCTAGATTTACTACCTATGGATGAACTTTGCCTGGTATTAGTACAATCTTTAATAAAAAAGCTGAAAAATTATGATTTTCCAATTTCAGCACTCCCTCCACATCTGCCATCAGCTCTTAGAACTCTGCACCAAGCAAAAGCTTCCCCATTTATTTATTTATTTATTATAGTTATGGACCTATACATTTCTTTCTAATAGTTTATAATTATTAAACAGAATTTTAATTAAAAGGTTCATGTCCTCATAGTCAGTGAATATTTACTGAGCACCTACAGTACACCAGGTACTCTAATATGTTCTGTCGATACAACTGTGAGCAAAACAGACGCGGCCTGTCTTTCCCCATATGCAGAGACATACTATTTATAGATGTATGTACAGAGGTTTGAGGACCGCTGCAATCTAGGAGAACTTCTTTTCAGCATTAAAAAGTTAAACTCATTAATTTATTTCTTCCATAGAATTATCAAATACTCCTGTGTTGAGAACTGTTCTAGTTGCCGAGAGTACAGACAGGGTCCCCATCCTTAGGAAGTTTACAATCCAATAGGGAAGACTAGCCAACAAACAAATTAGTTGTCAAAAGATTTACAGGTTCTCAAAGGTGCTACAAGAGCAAAAAAGGAAACATGAACACAGGAGCTGAGGTCGAGGGTGAGTCTCCAGGTAACATAGAGACCAGACATTATCAAAAGGAAATCCTGAAGGACAGATCTGTCATGGCTGCTCAGGGATGTCTGGATCTGGGGAGGAGGGTACTTTTCCATCGTTTTCTTCCAGCTCGTTTGCCACAGCCTCACAATTAAGATCAGAGCTCACCTCTGCTATTGCCACTTTCATGAGTCCAGTTTCCAAACTAGTGACCACATGTCAGCCACTTCTGCATCAGGAAACAAACCATAAACTAGGCAGATCAAAACATTTTATGCTAAATACCCACTCCCCCCACCTTTCACCAAATAGCTAATCAGAATGCACTGTGCAGGGACATGCAAAACAGTGATGCACAAGGCATTCATCAGGACGCACATTTCAGTGAAGGATGCTAACAAGTAATTAGCAAGGTACTGTGACAAGTGTAACTGCAGCGGTTAGCTGGGCCGGGGAGGTTATATAAGGTTGTATATAATAGATGGGACTCTAACCTAGATGTGGTGCAGGTTGGGCAAGTGGGCAGAAAAAGTTTTCTAGAGAAAGTGAAGCTGATGTGAAAGGTTGGGACAAGTTAGAGACCACAAGCTGCTCCCTGCATCCAAGAGTGGCATGTGCAAAGTCACACAGAAAGCAGGCACATGCACCCCGATTCCCTGGTTCTCCACTGTCTCCCTGGTGCAGGCACAGAGTAGACAGTGAGAATTTTGGAACGAGTGCGTGGGTACCTGCCTCAGGGATATTTTGTCCTCAGAAGAGAAAACAATCATGATAAAATTCAATATAAAATCCTTTACACTGTCCAGTGGATGGGATTCTACTTTCTGTACTGTGAACTTTACATCCACACCGGAGCTTTGATGACATATCAGGGAGCAGGATGGGGCAGTCTCAGGAGTCTGCTGAGATTAAGACAGATGGGCTGTAAAGAACACGATTTCTACCGGAAGAACCGTCTTCTCCCTCTCATTTCATTTTTCTAAATGGGCTGAAAGAACACTATTTGTACCTGGAAGAACCGTCTTCCCTCTCTCATTTCATTTTTCTAATTAACTGAAAGCTGGGTCTACTTGGCTTTGGTTCATTCTTGTGGTCAAAATTTAGCATCATGGGTATTGATTAATTAGTGATGAGTCATTTATCGTAAGAGAGCATAAACTTATGTGACGGCAAATTTAGAGGATGAAAATTAGGCCACAGGGCGGGAAGGCATTTAAGTGCTGTTCTTTGTTATTAAAACATGTCACTGCCAGCATGGAGCTAATAAAAGCAGCAGAGGGGATCTAAGGCAAGTGTTCCTTCCTTCCTCTCCTGTCTCTCTGACCTACATAGGAGACCTCATCCAATCCCGACTCTCAGCCCCCTCCACCCTTATTAGGTACCCTCTCACTTAGGGACCACAGCCATTCACTAGCTTGTGATGGGTATGAACCGATGAAATGCAACATAATGAATAGAATAAATGCGCAATGACACAAATCCTATTGTGTCAACAGGATTTGGGTGTTTCTTTCTATGAAAAAACTTAGCCTGTTGCTTGTTGACTCCCATGGCCACATGGAAAAGTCATTATCATTTTGGAACATAAGCTCCCTGATAGGACAGGAGACTCTGAGTTCTGAAGTCGGATGCCCACACTGCCACTACTTCAAGCTTTGAGCGCATCGGACTCTTCTGTGTAAAGTGGGAATTTAAGTGTCTGTACCAGAATGAAATCTTGCCATTTCCAACAGTGTGAATGGAACTGGGGGACGTAATGTGAAGTGAAATAAGCTCAGCATAAGAAGATAAATCTCACATGTTCTCAGTCGTCTGTGGGAGCTACGTTTTGAAAACAAGTGCTCTCAACGGACACAGAGAGTAGAATGATGATTCCCAGAGGCAGGAAAGAATAATAAGGAGGTGGGGATGAACCAGGGATGGTTAATGGATGCAAAAATATAGTTAGATAGATAGGATGAATAATATTTGATACCACAACAAGGTGACTGTAATCAACAGTAAGTTAGGGTATACTTTAAAATAACCAAAGGAGAATTGGAATTTTCCTAATACAAATGATAAATGCCTGAGGTGATGGATACCCCTTTACTCTAACTTGGTTAATTCACGTTGTATGCCTGTATCGAACATCACCTGTACCCTATGAAGATGTATAACTGTTATGTACCCATAATAATTAAATATAAAACATTTTTTTTAAAAGTGTCTGCACCAGAGGATTGTTGGTGAGGATTAAATGAGTTCATAGATGTAAAGCATAAAGCACTTGCCATGGGTCTCACTGCATCTTCTGAACCTCTTTTACACATTACGGCTCTCGGAGATGGCATCACCAAAAGCCCAGACTACATTGAACATCATACGTGACAGGAAGTGCTGCTTCATATGAGCAGATTTTCTTAAGCAAACAAGTGATCTGTGTTCTCTCTTCTCATCTGGTATTCAGGACCTAGAATATCTTGTATGATCAGCTAATATACACTAATAAAAATGAGAAATATGACTATTAAGAAAGTAATTTTGAGAGCCACCATAGTCATATATCTGTGCTAGATATATGACATTTAAATATAACTTGATTTCTGCCTTCAAAGACCTTCCGATTCAGTTAATGGAGACTCATCACGGGCACATGTGTCTGACAACAACATTCAGCAAGGCAGATCATTGGCCCTGCAGTGGAGGCATCTGTTGGCATCAAGACTCCCAGTAAATAGACATGAGTGTTACTTAAACATTTTAATTTTCCACATAAAGTATTCTCCCAGGCCAATTTTATCAAGCATTTCCCCTGTACTCTCTCTAAGAATTTTTATTGTTTCATGTCTTAAATCTAAGTCCTTTAACCAGTGAGAGTCAATTTTTGTTAGAGGAGAAAGGTATGGGTCCAGTTTCAATTTTCTACAGGTTGCCAGCCAATTCACCCAGCACCATTTGTTGAATAGGGAATCTTTCCCCCAATTTATATTTGTAATAGGCTTATCAAAAATTAAATGACGATAAATGTCTGGGTTCACCTCTTGGTCTTCAATTCTGTTCCATACATCTACCTCTCTATTTTTGTGCCAGTACCATGCTGTTTTAATCACTATCAATTTATAGTATAATCTGAAGTCAGGAAGCATTATTCCTCCTGATTTGTTTAGTAAAGTATCTCAGGAATGAGGAAAAAAATATCCAATGTACTCAGTACTACTGTGAAACCAATTTACAATCACTCACACATGCATGTGAAAAATGAAACACAACTATAGCCTAAGGATGAAGGAGCAAAGGGGAGGGAGGGGGCTGGGATGATAGAGGGAGGGTTGGTAGGGAGACCACACCTATGGAACATATTGCAAGTACAAGTTGGATCCATCAGGTGTAGCGCATAAATGTCTTAATCCTGTAATTGGGTAAAAGTGGTGAAGGTATGTTGCTTAGTAGGCAGTAAGCACTCCAATTTGTACAAATAATCAACACATTGAATCCTATAATGGCATAAATGTACTTATGATCTATGTACGAATGACTTAATAAAAAAAAATAAATAAACATTTTAATTTTCCAAAGGAAGACCATCATGCTTTTTAAAAGCAATTTGTAGAACAACATGAGTTATATTCTCTCTCTTCCTCTCTCTTTCTCTCTGTCTCTCTCTCTGTCTGTCTGTCTCTCTCTCTCTCTCTTTCTCTCTCTCTCTCTCTCACACATACACACACACACACCATAAAGTTAGAAGGCTGAGCTCTTTACTGTGGACAAAGGGATTGGGATTGAAAGTGGAAGACGGAGGCTATTTTTCACACTTTATTTTTCAGTCTTTTGTATTGATTTTTTTTTACAATAGGCATTCTATAGTTTTTAATCAGAAAAACAAATGGAATTATTTATTTTAGTAAAGATACATTGAAGAGAGTTCCCTGAAGAAAGCTCAATTTATCTCGCTAGTGACTCTATACCTGTTAGTTATATAATTTGTTTCAAATGAAAATGATATAATTAGTAAAGGTAAGCCCTTGCTACCTATAAATACATTTTTATTTGAATTTTGGGGGGTGATAAATCCCTTAACTCCCTATGTTACTTCTTCTGAGAAAAAAAATAGGTCACCTTCCAGCATCTTGTTTGATGTAAGAATTTAAACTGTTTCCAAGGTAACCAATCATATCTCTAGAAGGCTCAGTGAAGCTGTGTCTCTTTCTTCATTCTGAATGCTCAGCTCTTTTCCTTATAGAAACCTCGAACTTTGACACACACACACACACACACAGTCCTGACTTTGCTTGCTTTTCATCAGAGATAAAAGGCACAGCAAAGCTAAATATATGCTAATTGATCTTTAAACTGCATAATGCAGCTATTTTATTATCTTTTCTGTCTTTATATATTATAAATAATGACAACCAAATGTTGTGTGACTGTTCATAGGGGAAATATATTAACCTTACGTGAATTGCTGGGTAATTGTTCTTCAATTTATGATCATTTAGTTCTTTGTTTTGTTTGCCTTCAGCAGAAATACTGAAGCCCAAGAATATATCAATGTTCAGCAAAAGAATAGTAAATCATGTTGTTTAATTTGCTAGAGCAGCATTGTTCAATAAAAATATAATGTGAGTCATAGATGTAATTTTTGATTCCCTAATAGCCGCATTTAAAAGCAAAAGGAAATGGGTAAAATTAATTTGGGTGTATTTTGTTTAACCCCATTTATCTAAAATATTATTATTTCAACACAGTCAACATAAAAATTATTAACGAGCTATTTTACGTTCTTTTGGGTTTTTTGAACTAAGTCTTCAAAATCTGGTGTGCATTTTATAAGTACAGAATATTGCGATTTAGACAAGCCACAGGGCAAAACCTCTGTATCCCTATGTGGCTGGGGCCTTATTGAATACTGACGATCGCTAGACAATGGTGAATGCTTCATTAGAACCATTATTATCATCTCATCAGTTGAATTTTTATAGATGTAAACTACCATTTTGTAGGATTTTCCTTCCTTCTTGAAATTTAGTTCATCAATAACATGTCAAATTGACTTCCTTAAGGGAAAATACTTTATTTTCATTTTTCATCCTGTTGTTTTTATCCTTTTGATGATTTTTTTCCTACAATCAGTAGTCATCAGAGGAAACAACAGCATAAATATATCTTCCTTAATCTCTCTTAAAAGGTAACTTTCAGAGAAAGGTAAAAATCATGAGTCTCATACAAATACACATGCTAAAGAATGTTCTTTACCCATGATCTGAGAGAATCAGGCAGCCGTTCTAATGGTGGAAATAAAGTCAAAACAATACAAATTTACATGGAATAGAAAAATGTGGAGATGAATTGCAGATGGGAACAAAACTTTTTTCTACAAGAAGGAGAAAATCCATTAAATCACAACCATGCAGGACAGAATTTACATAGCCATTGATTACCTCCAACTTGTGAAAAATTGCACAATAGCTCAGAAATAATGAAGAAGGCTAGAATCCCATAACCCAAAAGAGTATGCGGGGGATGATGCATGATTTCCCACTGAAACACAAAATTCTCAGTACATCGTCTAATAATTCATCTAGAGGCACCTAAGCATCAAGTCTCAGCTTTGCCCCAAATTATAGAGGAATCTGGGGGAAATCAGAGAGATTATGCTTCATTTTGCTCACTGATAAACCACAGAGTAGCATTCCACATTCTCTAAGCCTCTTTCCAGCAGTATGATTCTTTGAAAAAAAAGGGCTCCAGGAGGGCAGACTCTACCAGTCCCCCTACATTAGGTAAGTAGGTCTAGTTCTTTTCAGGCAGTCCCTCACCCACTGGTGATGTCATCAAGCACATAGTGTAAGATTTAGCAGGTTGTCGCAAAGGAGCAGGATGGCCAAACTCCTCGCACATTTCAGTGCTTACCACTCTGTTTCCAGTTCCAGCAAACAAGCGGTTCCCACTTCCCTAGTTTGCAAGGTAGACACATAAGAATAAAATTTGCCTTTCCCACAATTTAGAACAGTTCAGTGATTTAGAATAAGAAAGCCATTTGCTTTCACTCTAGCAAAGCAGAAAGATAATAGAGTAATGTGGATACCCTAATGCAGACAGAAATGGTTTATGGCATCATAAAGGATGCGTGGGACAACTAAGAAGTCTCTTGTAGGACAGGGTGATAGGCGGAAGGGCAATGGATTAGAAGCCAGGAGCTCAGAGTCTTTAGCTCTTCTTTTGGAAGCCCCTCTGCTTGCCCTAAATGAAGTCATGTCCTCCTGATTATGTAAAGCTTATTTTTAATTATTTCCTTTAAAAGTAAGAAGAAAAACATTCAGGCAACATTAAAATCAGCTTAAATTTTAGGGTTTATATTGAACTCTGGACTCTCTTGTAGAACCCAACGTAAAAATACATGCCGGAAAAAAGCAGAAGTCCAGCATCAAAGAGGGAGATAACCTTCTGTTACTTCTGCAGCCTAAAGACTAGTGGTCTCACCTTCCTGTCACCTTACAAAGGACCAACCCCCGAGGATGTTTCTGAATCTAGCCTCCATCTCGTGCGCTCATGGTCTGGACCTGATGCATGATGATGTGCTAAGCCAGGCCAGGCCATCTAGGAAGCAGTTGCTATGTGGACAGGGCCTCATGCTGATAGCAAGGAGCCAACCTGGTCACTTTTTGGGGTTTTTTTTTTTTATTTTGGGGGAGTCATTGAGAGTACAAAGAATTAGGTTACACTGATGGCATTTGTTAGGTAAAGTCCCTCTTATAATTGCATGCCACTCCCAGGACCAACATGGTCACCTGTGTAACCCCCAGTCCTCCAGGAAGGTCACTCTACCGCAGGACAGGCAGGCACCTGAGCATTTGTTGTCTTCAGAGAGAGTGGTTTTCACTCACTGTCAGTCCACAAGCCATTTTCAACTAGACAAATGCCTAAAGCGGCATCCAGAACACTCCCTAACATTTAATGGTAAAGATTCACTTCAATGAGGAAAATTTTCAGAGCTAAATGGCATAAAATTCTAGGTTTCATTCATTTATTTTTTATATTACATCAAAAAAAAAGTTTTAACGGTCCCAAATATATATACTTAGCAACTAAGTATACACTCAAATGAGAAAAAAATTAAAAACAAATGAAACAAAAAAAATTATGGCACAATTGACCACATCTAGAATTCCACTCAATCTTCAATCAGGCAGGGACAAGTCCCCACTTCAAAAAGAAAAAATCTGCAGTTTGAAGGACAAAGGAACAGAGAATAAAGACGACACTTTACATTCATCTCTTCCCTACAGAGATTTTTCCAAACCTGTTGTAGCCTGACTAAAATGTTCAGAATGTAAGATTTTAAAGGCAGCTCTCTTTATACAAAGAGAGAATGTCGGCATTCTTAACTGGTGAAGAGTTATCGCAGAAAGGCCCATTCTTTTTTCCCCCCTTTTTTAAATTTTATTTTTATAATTAATTATTTTTCATTAAATCATAACTTTGTACATTGATGCATTTATGGGGTTCAGGGTACTGCTTCGATATACAATGTGAAATGTTTACATTGAACCAAGTCACACATCCACCACAATTATACTCATTTCTTCATAGTTTTGAAATGTACCATTGCATCCTGCACATTAGGTGAGGTCCCCTCGAATACTCTCCCTTGTTCTGAGTCTCGAACATGGTCTGAGAAAGCATATTCTTTTTAGCAACTGAAAAATTCTAGCTTTCAAATGAATATACAACTCGCTCCATTTTATTGAACTTTCTCTTGATTTAAAACACAAAAAGAATTCCTGCTCATAATAACTTGGAACATTTGAGCTATCTTTTCTCCCAAACCTGGGGAAAGTAGTTTATATCTGAACTATCACTTTGGACACTTCCCAGAAGAGAGAGCTATTTTCATGAGCTGGTCAGATGAACGATTTTTCTTCTCATATACTTCCTCTTATTATCTATTATGGTTTTTCTCCTAACGAAAGGAAACATTAAGACGAACCCTAGCTTTCAAACTTTCTTTTTTGCCATCCACATCATAGCCATTATTTTCAAGCGCTGGCTCTCAAAAAAAAAGTATTTGTGAAATACTGTATTTTGAAATTCAATTGACTTTCTTCAAACCTGTCAAGAAAAACTTCTTAACAACAAAAAGAAAAGATGAAAAGAGAATTAAACAAACAACAGAGGTTCTTGTACTGCTCAGGAAAAAGAAGATTAATAGTGAAGACACCCCTCACTTTCTAGACACCACCTGCTGGTCCTAAGGTGGAGACAGGCGTGGAGACCTGCTGTGCCTTAGAGGCCTGGATCTATTAGGATGAAGCGATGATTGCCCCAGTATTTTCCATTTCCATCTCCCTCAACTTATGTTTTCCTTTGATTTGCTTTAGAACAGATGAGAGAAGAAATGGGCCCTTAGCATAAGACTTACCTTTTAAAAGATTTATAAAAGACATAAGAATAACATTCATTTTAAAAAGCGTAATAAATGCATCATGTACAAAGAAGAAAGCCTGAATACTCCTAATCTTAGCACCATTAACAGTTATCGAGTAACTTTCCATGCCTCTTTTTATACGTGAATGTGTAATTGGATGTGAATGGAATCATATGAAGCATATTGTTTTGTTATGCACCTTTTATTATGTAGAATACATCATGGAGATGTTTCCCCGTCAATACAGCCATTCCTTACCCTTCTAACGGCCGTGTAATATTCTCCTGTGTAGATGCATTGTCTGTCGTTTGTCTAATCAGTCACATTCATGAACATGACATTAGCAGATAATACTGAATAAAGTCCAGAAAAGACTGCAGGTCTAAGGCAACAGCACAGAGACAAAGCTGCTTCACATAAAAATTTGAGGAGGGATAATACTGAGTCCTTTCAAGGCAGCAAATGGCCAAGTAAGGAGACGGAATACCCAGAGGTTTTGTGTTTCTAAAGCATGGAGTGTGTTATTGTCATGAATTTGATAGTGAAGCTCAGATGTAAACCCCAGGTCACTGGTGGGCTCAGAGCCTAGGAGGTAGACAGGCTCAGCTAAAGCTGCAGTTGGAGCCTTTAGCTGAGGCTTGGCGCAGAAGAATGAAAGTCAACAAGACATACCGGTTGGGGGTGCACAGAATAACACAGGTGTTGCTGTGTAATCTGACATGCCCACGGCCACAGCAATCAGGAACCATCAGACAGAAGCTGGTTCCAGACATCTAGGTGAGGAGTCCAGGTTTGAGGAGAGAGGTGGAGCAGACATCAGGAGCCTGAGGACCCAGGACATGGACCATCATACCTCTGCCGTGGACGTCATTGTCCTATGGACAGACAGCAGCAGTACATGTGCTCTGGCACCAGGGAAAGCTCCCTTCTGCTGCTGCTGAATTTCAGAGAAAACTGAGTTATCTGTGGAATCTTCACAGTTTCTACAACAGTCCAACACTTTGTCAAGAGGGTGAGCAGTTTTCTAGTGAGTTGAAGTGATGCAGGCAGCCAAACCTCAGAAATTGGGCCAAAGTAATTCACTTGATAATTCTCAGCTCTGAGAGGTGGGCTGAAAACAAGCACTCCAGTTTGATTCCATTCCACGGTGCTGGCAGCCACCCAGCCACCAGATCCTTAGCTTATTCCAGGCACTTATTTTATTCATTCATTCCTTGAATAAATATTTATTGAGCACCTGCTCTGGGTCAGACACTCTGCTGTGTACTGCAAAGGGATAAATAAAGCATGGTCCCTGCTCATTTCAAATAAGAAGAGAAATATACTGCACCATAACTACATGAGAAAGAGGCTGCAGAGATATTTGTGTTACATAATAAACATTTTTCCTTTTTTGACAAAGGAAGATCAACATCATTTTACAGGTCAACTGGAGGTGACTTGGGGGTGAGGGAGATAAACCTTCTGCTTTTAACTAGCACCTTCTTTAAATTCAGTGGATTCAAAGCACTAAGCTAGGAGAGGGACATATCATATTCACCAAATATTCACTAATCACCTACTACATGCCAGGCATTGTTTTAGGCTCTGAGCACATAGTAGGGATCCAGAGAGACATTGAAACTTATAGCCCAGTGGTAGGGGAAGAAAATGGATAAGAAGAATATGCAGAATAAAGGCTATACAGAAAATTAAAATGATAATGACATGAAAGAGAGCCTGGGAGGCAGCACAGACTAAGTGGTCATGGATGACCTCTCTGAGGCACTGATATTTAAGCTGAATTCTGAATGGCTCGGAGCCTGGGAGGTAGACAGAGCTTCCAGCTCACAGTTTGTGCAAGACCCCTGAAAGGAGCATGGCTGGAATGGAAGGGTGAGGGGAGGCAGGTCAGAGTGGAATCCTCTGTCTCAGGGCTGGCTCCTTCCATGACAGCCTACAGCCTGTTATGCTCACTTTGAAATAGGAGTGAGCAGGGGCCACCTGAGCATCTAGGATGCTCAGAACACAAGGAGGCATGACTCTCGATCCCAGTACCACTTTCCCTGTAACAGGCACAGTGGCACCACTGAGCAACATTATAATCCCACTTTGTCTAAGCCAGATTTCATAAATGTGTTTGCTATATTTCTATATAGTTGGGTGGATCAGTTAGTCATTCATTTAATAAAAATGGTTGAGTGCCTTCTAGGTGCCAGCCACAAACAGGTGTATCCGGGAGACAGATGACAAATAAATGAGGACACAAGCAAAAAACACATGCATAGATGGTGATGTATGCTACAAAGAAAATAAGGCTGAATGATAGGATTGTGTATTCCTATTATAGGAGTGGCCCCAGCACTATTTTAAATCAGGGGCTCAGAGGAGAGGCACTTGAACAGAGATTCAAATCATGAGGAGCTGCCCACGTGAAGATGGTCACGTGCGGGATGAGAGGACCATTCCAGAGGAGGGAACAACGAGAACTGCAGCCACGTCTTGCAGAGTCCAGGGAGCAGCTAAAAGTCCAGAGTAGCTGGAGCACAGAGAGTAAGGGCACAAGTGTCATAGGTAACAAGGGCGATTTCTAAATGGAATTGGCTGTGTAAGCAGGAATGTTGAGTTGCAGTAGAATGCAGTAGAACCCCCATAGTTGGCCCCCTCACATGGACCTCCTAATTTTCACAGACCAGACATGCCCTACATTTATGTCTCAATACAGCAGGCCTAGTTCTTTATGTTGACCAGATTGTTACAGTCCCTTAGATGGTCAACCTACAGAGGTTCCAGTATATTTCAGTCTGTAGTTCAGGGAAGAGGTCGGGGTTGAAGACGTAATGCAAGGCGTCACCCCCATGAAACATGGGCACAGCTGTGCTTTCTTGTTAGCCTGCACTGGGGGTCTGGGGGACTGGCACGGAGCACGCCAAACACGGACTTGTCCTTTCCTCATGCTCATTCTCCTCTGGGACAGGAGATGACAACAGGAAAAGTACATCTGCTGGAAAAAATGAGAATCCTGACAACCATATCTTAGCCAAAGAACAAAAGGAGCAATGTCAGAGTTTGACTTGACCCGAGGAAGCTTCTGAAACTGTAACTTAATCTTTCACTGCATAATTTTATTAGATTTAGACCTTTTATTTCATTCTGCTTCTATGAACCTATTTAACTACGTGCTCGTATGGAACTTCTGCCAAGAACTGAAATGGTTTCTGTGTGTTTCTTTAAGAGAAATGTAATCATCTGTAAGATTCTTTAAGATAGGAATTTACATTTAATATTCTCCACCAGGGAAAACCGGTAATATACAGTGTTTTGATCAGATCATTTCTAATAAAATGTGAAACTCTGAAATATGTTAATGAAAAGTAGTAACTAAATCACACGTACAAAGGTCACTATATCTTAGAACCACATTCAATGAAAATAAATCTAGACGCATATAGTTTAGAAAAGTGTGGTGTACAATGAGGTTACAATCCATTCCATCATGGTAATTGTAATTATCCAAGCTGGGTTGTTTCTATGTAATTTAATTATTCAATTCAATACAGGATAATATTATTAAAGAATAAGGATGGTAATTATTAGTATGTTCTGCCCTGCGGTGAAAGTAGGATGATTAATTAATGAACCACCCTCTCTCTTACTTTATGGGTGACTCATTGATAAGATGTGCGCAGTGAAGCAGGGTGTTAGGTACTCTCCCCTGCTCACAGGTTATCTGCATCATTTTTTCAACCAGAGTTGAAAAAAAGTTACTATCTATAACCTAGAAATGATATTGGCAAAGAAACTGAATAATCACTAGAACAGCTTGGAATAGTGTTCATTCTGGACGACTGACAAAATGCAAAAATCAAATATGGTTCCTTGGGGCTTGATGTAAAGCTGAATCCAGTTCAGATTTTCTTCTTCTTCCTCTCAGATGTTTCTTATTCTCGGGGATTTCTAAATAATAAAGTTTCTTGAATCTGTTATAAGAAAATATCTTTAATACAAGGCATCTTATTATAATTTATTGTCTTTAAAAACAATGGGATCTCTTTAAACCTTCAACAGGGAGAAGGAACTTTTTAAAGCCCTATCACTCACTATATTCCACAGTTGAGCCCAAATGTGATCCATAATTAATATTAATTATAATTAAACAGAACGTTTTACTTTAAATGTCTCAATTTTATGCCTTCTTAGTGTTTATATAAAATTCATGGAAAACAGTTAAAAACAAAACCCAATAGTTTAGGAATGGTCAGGATCCCAAAGCACACAGGCTCATGTATACTCACACAAAACAGATATATCACAGAATAATTAATAATTTCATACTTTTGAATTAAAGAAGAATGGTTCCAAATATTTAAAGAATAATCCAAGTATTTTAGAAAAGACTAAAAATGTTTCACTATCTATATCATCTTAGGTGGTTTGGATATTTGGAAAATCTCCCTCCAAATCTCATGTTAAAATTTGATCCCTAGCATTGGAGGTGCGACCTGCTGAGAAGTGTTTGGGTCATGGGGGTGGAACCCTTCCTGGTGCCTTGCCTGTGATTATGAATTCATGCCAGAGCTGGTTGTTGGACAGAGCCTGGCACCCCTTCCTCTTCTCTCCTGCCATGTGACATGGGTATTCCCCCTTCACCTACCACCTTGACTAGAAGCTCCCTGAAGCCCTCACTGGAAGTGGGTACTGGCACCATGATTCTCGTACAGCCAAGTAAACCTCTTCCCTTTATATATTACCACGCCTCAGGAATTTCCTTACCGCAATGCAAAATAGACTAACACGTACCGCGTAATCTGGCCTATAACACAATACATATTTTCCTATTGTAGTTGAACATATAAAAGATAATCTCCTAACTTTGGTATCACCAGCTTTTGTTTTACCAAGATCAAGTAGATGCAATTCTTATGCCCTCAAAAGGACAAACATAATGACTTAACCTATTAAAAAATTCACTCAGCAATTGCTTGTTTATGAAAGGGACAGTGCTAGATACTGATAATGTATGATGAAGTATACATATGTATTTAATGATTTATGTAAATGTAGATATATATATATATTAAAGAGTTCTTCTCTAGAAGAGATTCAATTTTTTGAGGAAGGAAATAAACATTTAGTTACCAGTAATTTAAGTGAGACTCCTCCCCCGAATCTCTTAAAACTTAAATGAAGAATCCACCAAAATCTTAAGCTTCTTATATCTTAATGTAAGAAAGGAAAGTAAAAATATTCAAAAAGCTCCTCTTCTTGGTTAGCTAAAAAAATGTTCACAAGTATTTATATCTTTAAATATCACTTGGCAACAAATTAATAGGCAAGGGAAACAATTAGAGTTTCAAGATTTCAGAAGTTAAAGGTCAGAATTTTCAGGACATAGCAATAATTTCTAGAGCCTAGGCCTTGGCAGTAACACTTGCAAGGACGAGATTTAAAGTAGAAGTTAGAAAAGATTGGGTATAATTACACAAGTCTCTATATCATATTGGAGGCTGATATGATACTCTTGTGATTGTCTAAAGTTTAAAATCCTTTTTTTTTTTTTTTTTGCTGTTTTTGGCTGGGGCTGGGTTTGAACCCACCACCTCCTGCATATGGGGCTGGCACCCCACTCCTCTGAGCCACAGGTGCCGGCCTAAAGTTTAAAATTCTTTATGAAGCAAAGCAGTCCTTGAATATTTTTATCTGAAGAAATGGAAACACCTTTGCCTTTACCTTTTTTTTCTTTTTCTTTTTTTTTTTAAGATTCTCGTTCCTGGCAGATGTTAATGGCAGTGTTGGATGTTAAGGTTTAGCGTTAGCTAAGCACTGTGATCTCATTTGTTAGCACCAAGAGATAAGAGAAGGCTTGGGAAGCTCAAAATTTATGATAGGTAAATAGAAAAGAGGACTAACGAAATACCACTTGAGTAAAGCGAGAGGAGTGTGCTAGGTGGTTGCACTGATGGCACCTGATAAGCGGTATCCCTGGTGTTCACGCGCTTCCAAGGCCTTCTCACACTGACTCCAGGTGTGGCTATACAAAACGCGCTGGCCAATGGCAAGCAGAATGCAAATAGAGGCTTGAAAAGTGCAGCCTTGAATGGCAGGAACAGGTGAATTGACTTATTTGGTCAGTCATAAGGAACGAGTGAAGGTTTTAAGTAAAGGACCAACAGGATCAACGTAGTGCTTCAAGACTATGAACCCAATTATGGTGCACAAAATAGAATTGACTGGGACAGGGCAGTTGGAGATGTGGGTAGGGCAAACATTTGCGAGATTATCGTTATCTAAGAGGGCATCTCCACTAGAATAGAAGAGCAAAAAATTAATACTGGAAGTAGTCTGTATATTAAGAAAACCCTGCAAGAAGAGAGAGACCAAAGCACCACAGCAGTGTGGCATCTCTCTCAGACCACCAGGGTCAGCCAGAGGTGGACGGCCCTAGCCAAGACCCCAGAGAATGTTTTCCAAGATCGGATGAGTCCTTTCATTGTCAAGAGAATGATAAAGACAAGAAGGCAAATTTATGGTATTTGTCTTTTGATTTTTATCTCATTTTTTGGCATCCCCTGAAAGCATAACCCAACTTCCTTCCTTGAATTCTAGCAATTTCTAAATAACCTAGATGACCTAGTTTCAACACAATAATCTAAATCTTTGCATTCTACTAATTTCCAGAATCCACATATCAAAAATCCCATATTGTTTAAATTTTATATATCAGGTAAAGCAGGTGCAGGTCTATTGTGTAGAGAACCATGAAGAAAGACAAATTAAAAAAGCAAAGTATTTTAAGTGCCAAAGAAGAAATCCTGATGCATTCACAGGCCATGAAGCCAGGGATGAGAATGTCAGGTTTCGGGGAGGAAGGAAAAACAGAAGCAGGCATTTTATGCAGTTCATGTATCATTTCACCCACCTGACCCAGAAGTCTACATAAAGGTATTCTCCTAAGACAGCAACAGACATGTACGGTGTACCTAAGAAAGGAGAAATAAAGATTTCAGATAAAGTCCTAAGAGAGCCAGGCCAACAGTGGAATAAGCCAACCTGGCTCAGCTTCACTGCATTTCATAAATGCAGAGAGATAAAGGCAAGATGAGCTCGGACCAGGGGACTAACCAGCTGTAGGTCTGGCCCAGAATAGAGTCCTAATTAGCATCCAAAGTTATGGCAATGGAGATTTGTATAGAGAAAATGTGCAAGAAAGCGACCTCCATTCGTAAAATCAAGCCTTTAAGAACCCAAATAAGGGACTTTCCGAAATGAAGAAAGAACTAGATTCGAGTCATTCTCCCTTAAAGGACTGCACCTGCCTGTTCCAGAAGCAAAAGGATTCAGCACAGAGCCAGAAATATTTATTGTACAGTGAAGAATCAGCTGCAAGGTGTCTTTGTGCGGAAGTAGGTGGGTACTCCTTTTGAATAAGTCATGGAGTGTGAGGAGAGAAGAGCCCCAGGGAATATTTGTCAACATTTCCATAATTCAAAGGTTGTGCAGCAATTCATGCCAGGCACCTTGATTGAGGCCAGTACTCCTTCAAGAGTTCTGGAGGAAGTAGTCCCAGCTGTCAATCAGTGGCAGGCACTCCCCCGGACAGGTGAACAGCAGCAGGTGAAGAGGCAATGGACTGTTCAGTTTAGGGGCCCGATCCACTGATCCCTGATGCTCCTACACATCCTCTCCTAGCAATTCCCGGGACCAATTTATTCCAACCATCTGCTTTTCTCTGCTTCTGCTCCCAGGCTGCAATTGCTGCCGGAGAAACTCGGATACCTGTGCCAACTGGCACCACGGCAGCCTCAGCTGGGCGCTCCATACAACTCAGCAGTCTTTTCACGTGTCCTAACCACCTTCTATTTACAGTGCCCAGAGCAGCTGTTCCAAATTCTTTACGCTCTCCTCAAGCTTCCTGTAGCTCTCCTGTCCCCTCATTCTGAGCTACTGACCTTGCTCCTACCTCACCAAGAGAATAGAAGCCATCACCTCTGCACCCCTAGTCCTTAGTGAATGCCCAAGACATGGTAGGGGTGTGAGGAATCAGTGAATGAATAAATTAATTTGTCGGTGAATGTAATTAGTGACTGTCAGTTTCCCTTCTTCCTAACCTTAACCTTCCTCTGTCCTTAGTATGAAACCCCTCTTGGCTTCCTTCACACATACCTGAGAGAGAGAATTACCTTTTGCCTTTCCAAGGCCAGTGTCTCCACCTAACTCCTGATTCTGTCTGTTCCCATCCCTTCCAGGATCACTGATGTGCTCTATCTTTTACACCTCTCTTCATCTTCTACGCTTTAGCCCATGGATATGCCGAAGACTCTGTCTCTCTCTTCCATCCTGTCCTGAGGCTCTGGTCTCAGCTCTGCTAAGACGTTAGTGGGGGACAGATAAAACTTCTGCCCTTACATGGAGGAAAGATAGATATTATCCTAATGACAGAGACAAATAAATTTAAAAAATAGATGTTTAAGGTGGTGCCTGTGGCTCATAGGAGTAGGGCGCCAACCCCATATACCAGAGGTGGAAGGTTCAAACCTAGCCCCAGCCAAAAACTGCAAAATAATTATAATAATAAATACAAACAAAAAATAAAAAAATAGATGTTTATAAATGCCTTAAGCAAATTATAAACAGGGAATGAGGGCAGAGTCTATTGGGGAGACAGTGGGGACAATACTTTCAATAGAGCAGTCGAGTATAGGTGACTTTTAAGCCAGGATCTGAAGGAAGTAAAGGATGGTGAGAAATCTGCATTCAAAACAGAGGAAGCAGCTCGTGCGAAGGTCCTGTGGCAGGTGGAGTGTTGTTGGTGCAAATCAAGGTATAAAAAGGAAAACCATATGGCTGGAGCTGAGTGAGGGGTGGGACTGTAGGAGTATACCAGGCCAGGGACCAGGTCTGGAGGGCTTTGTCAAGCTTTTGCTCTGGGGAAATCAGGGAGCTTGTGCAAAGGTTTTGGGCAGAGAAGTGACTTGATTCAACATATTTGAAAGGATCCCTCTGGTTGCTGCTTATGAATTGAGTAGGGGGAGGGCAAAAAAAGAAGCCAGAAGCCTAATTAGAAGGTGTTGCATCCTCATTCGCCACCCCATTTATCAAAAGGGCAGTTTCACTGATTGCCCCTGACTTCTCTATCCCTATCCAGTCCCATCTGGTTCCTGCCCTCACTGGAAATACTCTTGACTGAGGTCACAAATGACCTAAGTACCAAAGCCAACCCCGGGGCTTCTCTTCAGTATCTGGGGCTCCTTTATAAAACCTCCAACTAAAGAAAGCCCAACTGTGTACTGACCTATTAAGAGTAAAACAAATCAAGAAGATCCACCTGGCAGGTTTAGTGACATCATAACAGCCACAGAGGCTTAAGTTTCCCTTTCTGATTTCCTTCGGGCATGGCCTGTGTACTGGAATCTGACAGAGGATGACAGGTGACAAAGGTGACTGCCCTCTTTGGTGACAGATGCTTCTCACCTTCACACGATAGGTGCCATGTGGGAAGCAGGCTCAGAGCTTCCAGGCTTTTAAATTTTTCCAAAAGAATCCTGAAATCAGGCTGCGGATGATAGCTCACACCTGTAATCCTAGCACTCTAGGACGCCGAGGCAGGTGGACTGCTTGAGCTCAGGAGTTTAAGACCAGCCTGAGCAAGAGTGAAACCCCTGTCTCTAAAAACTAGCTGGGCCTTGTGGCGGGCATCTGTAGTCCCAACTACTCAGGAGGCTGAGGCAAGAGGATGGCTTCGGCCCATGAGTTTGCTGTGAGCTATGATGCCACAGCACTCTACCCGGCATGACAAAGTGAGACTGTCTCAAAAAAATTAAAAAAAAAAAAAAACCCTGAAATCAGAAGTTTTGTATGTTTTTAAATGTTAGTAACTACTTTAAATTTTTAAAAATGTCTGTGGGATGAACAGAATCTCTCTGTGAGTCACATACAACCACTGGCCACCAGTTTTTAAAACTTCTTAGGGAAATTGCAAAGTGTAGTTAGTGAGAAATCCTCCAAGCCCTGGCCTGGCCCAGGCCTGACCCGCTGTACAGGCTGCATTAGTGCCGATTATAAGGGTTGCTGGTTATTTCCCCCCATTTTCAGCCTTAAACGCCTGCACGCAGTGCTGGGTTTTGACACTTCCCTTACTCACTTCTTGTTCTCTTTTTAAGTTCCTGGCCTCCCTGCCCTGCCTGTCCCACAATCTTGCATCCTTAGTCACACACTGAGCTCTCTGCTCCCTGGTGTTCACTCCCCTCCACCGTGGCTCTGCCCACCCCGCCTCCCACCAGGCATGTCAGATTCTTTCCCAGTTCTCCCTGCAGGAACTCAGTCCCTAAGCTGTTCAGGCATTTCCTAGTTTTCTGGAGCAGATAGGTCCAGACTCAAATCCCTTTTTCTAGCTTATGAGACATTCAAGTTTAAGGATGCCATACGACCACTCAGTGTCTCAATTCATTAGGAATTGAGAAGTGTCCATTTCACTAGCTTTTCAAGGACGGTATCTGGCAAGCTTACATTAAAACACCTTGTGCTCTAGCTATATGGCAAGAAGAAACTATCTTAAATAAAAAGATATTTTCTTCCCTCTCCCCATCCCCCACACTGTTCCCCAGACTTTTGATAAATCTCCCTGTCTTTACTCAAATATTGGTGTTGCCCCCAGAGGCCTGTCTTTATGTTCTCATCTCAGCCTATATGCATTGAGTGGTTCTTTCTACTTGTTTAACTTCAAAGAATATCTATATTCAAAAGGATTTATAACAAGGCTGGTCTTATACCCTTTGTTAAGCTTTGGACCCATTTTTCTACTGATCTCTTGAACACCTGGGTGCCCCTGCAAATACCTCAAATTCAACAAGAGGTGAAACTAAGCCTGTTATTTTCTTCTTAATCTTCCATCTTACTCATCACCACTATTTTTTGCTCCTCAGTATTTCCCCCCAGTAGTAACACTAGCTGCTTAAACAGATAAACCTAGAAATTGTAATGGCTAAGCACATTAAACCTGGTTGCTTCCCAGGCCGCTGGACATCACAGTCCACTGCAGCCCTGCAGGGGCGTGGTGGTGGGGAGCTTCTGCTCTGCACACACTCTGGGGTTGAGCTCCTTCCAGAGCCCTGCCTGTCCCACAATCTTGCTCCTTAGTCGCATGGCCGTCTTCAGCACCTTACCTGGGAGATGACTGCAGATGGGGAAGACAGAGAATGGATGGGCCTAGTTGTGTGTCTATTCTGCCTTCTATTGATCAAAACTCAGATACTTAACCTCAAATAACTGCAAAAGCTTGGGATTAATTTCAGTTCCCTCCTTCAATCTCTACTGCAACTTAAATCAATGGTATATGCCAAACTTCCTTCTTTCTTCACACAATTATCTGTCAAGCCCTGTGCATGTGCCAGGGGTGCTCTTTCGTTTTAGAATGCCCAGCTTAGTTGTTATTACTTCAAAAACCTACTTTGAGAATCTAGACCCATCTCAAATATTACTTTTTCTTAGAAGACTGCCCAAATCCATTAGTCAGAATTAATGTGTCTATATGTTCATAAAAATTCATATAACACTATTGCATGTGGGCACATCCATTACACCTAATTTTATGTGTCTGCATTTCCCACAAAACTAGGAATTTCTTGAGGAGAAGAACATGTTTTATATATAATTCTACTGGCCAGATTGATAATCCTTACGTCTTATTCAAAGCCTGTGTGGGCTCAATTGATGTTTGATGAATAAATGAATCACTAAAATGCAAATGAAAACTCTTTTTTTTAGAAAATAGCCCATCTTCTGTACTTTAGTTTCATTCATTATGCTGTAGAAGTTATTAGCTCCAAATATATTGGGGTTTAGGAGGAGAAATCATCACAAGGAGCATTCTTTATTAGCCAAGTTAGCAGATTTTTCTCTGAAGATTTTGAAGAATCTTGAAATAAATCTTTAGCTACATCTCAGCAAGAGGCAAGGCTTTCTAATAATCAGTCTAATCAATCTTACAAGTTGTAAATCTTAGAATCATTAACAGCTTGCTAAAGGAGAACAATCATTTTTGGTTATCTGGGAACTGGTTTTTCCTTTCCCTTTCTCTTACATAGAGTTAAAAAGGGAAATGAATCCAGGACAAAGCTACAAACCTCAGTTAATCCAGTTCTGCCTGAGCTTGAAGCCTGGATCAAGGTTCAAAGGCATAGCCTACTTAATTTGGGACTTCTTCTCTTTTCTTGTCCTCCTTATCATGAATAATTAGGAGTGTGAGCCATTGTTGAATGAGAGTCATCATTAATGAGATATTCCAAGATACTATCTTGCTTGCCAGCTTCTCTTCCTCCCATACTCAACAAGAGCGTCAAGGTAGTGAATTAAAATGTATATATGTGGTCTCATCTATTGTGCCTATGTAAATAATTCTTCAGTATATGTCTTAAGTTTAGATTTTTCTTTCACGTTCCCTATATGACTGACCATTGGTATTTCCACTCAGGTGACCCATAAGAATCTCTAATTCAACATGTCAGAAACTAAATTAGTCACCCTCACTTCCAAAACTACTGCAACTCCTCTCTTCTCTTGCTTAATTTATAACAGCACCATTCTCCCAGTCAGACAGAACTGGAAACAGTCCTCTTTGACAGCTCTTACATCCTATTAACAACCACTTATTGAGTCACATTCATTCTCTTTCTGCTAACCCTCTTATAGTAAGATCTCATGTTACTCTTTTGGAAGAAAGCTCTTTCAATGCAGGCATCCCAGAGCTGAGCTCATAATGTCAGCCCCTTTGAGCATCCAATCCAGTACCAACAAGACAGAATCATAGAGACAAACTGACTTCGTGTTGACCTCTGGCTGTCTTGGTTGTCAGGGCTGAATATTGATAAAACTTGGAAGACACTCTGTAACTAAGGACTTTGTAAAATTAACAATAACTACAAAAATGAAACTTATAGACTAGCAAAGAATGAGCCCATTATAGATGGTTGGAAAGATAGATATATAAGATTATAAAAGGATATTTGGAGGTACCAGAAGGGAATCACTGATAGATTGTCTGTGTGTACTAGGGCGTCCAGCTTCCTAATTATATAATGTGTCTGGGAGAATTTAAGGGTTACAAAATGTTTGAGAAATACTAAGAAAAGGTGCTTAGCAGTGTGGACAATAACTGGAGCCTAACTCCCTAGAGAACCTAACTTAACTAAGATAAGATATCTGGAAGACCCATCTAGTAGCACTTTGCACAGAGGAAGAGAAATGCTGTTGAAAAATGGAAAGGATTGTGACACTTGGGTCCTAACTTCTAGTACAGAAACCCCTTCATTTCCAATGGGTAGTGACGAACATCAGGGATATGTTTCCTGCTGGCCTAAGGCTGAAAATCACTGAGGGGCAGAGCAATAGAGGGGGTCAGTAGTGTCCTAGGCATGCTATTAGCAGCAAATTGTGTAGCAACACAGTGGCCAAACAGCAAAATGATGGTAGGACCTATGGACTCTGAAAAAGATGGCACTGCAAAACTAGAAGTAGGAGCTACAATTTAATGAGACAGTTCCATCTCCTGGGGGAGAGGGGGAATGAATTTCTAAAATGAATAATGTGGATGGAGCTTCCAATTTTGGCTTCCTGAAAATTAAGGCATTTGTGCTTGGAAGAGCTCTGAAGATACTGTGTTTGTACTCGCTGATAAGGGAGGCCCAGGCTAAACAATTTATGTCTTTACATGTAACAAGTGATTAAAAACACTCCCGGGGTAGCAATACATCTTCAAATCCTTTCTAGGGCAATAACAGCAGTCTTGTCTGGATCCTTCTCTGTAACTTACATACAATTTCTGTCCCCAAATCATCCAAGTCTTGTCTTATTTCTTACTCCACAGTCCTTAATATCTAAATTTTGCTCTTTGCTTATACACTTGCTGTATTACCTTTATGAACTGAGTGCTTCCAAAATAGTCAGCAAAATCCAGACTGTGGGTGTGTAATTCTGCAGCTCTCTGTCTCCCTGGATGGAATGATCCTGTATCTGTTTCAGGTTTCCTGGTGGCCAAGTTGTTGCTGTTATGCTCAATAGTCTGGAATCTCCTGAAGTTAGGGAGAACTTTTAAAACTCTTCCTTTAGAAGAAAAGTTACTTCTTATTTAATGACAGTACTAAAAATGGATGCCCCATTATAAAAATATAGATGTGACTACCATGATTTATCTAATATTTTGTTATTAATGATATATCTTTCAGCCTTTAATTATATACTGGCTATAATTTCATTCAGATATTCTTCAGCTGTCTCTAGGATTCTATTGTTTTTTTCTGAATTAGACTCTAGCCATATCGTTGGACAGTAACTAGAACTGCATCTTTTCTCTAAGCAAGGAGAGACTCCTCTAAAAATAAGTATATAGGCCAGCATGGTGGCTCACGCCTATAATCCTAGTACTCTGGGAGGCCAACACGGGTAGATTGCTTGAGCTCAGGAGTTTAAGACCAGCTTGAGCAAGAGGGAGACCCTGTCTCTACTAAAAATAGAAACATGGAGGCAAGAGGGTCATTTGAGCCTAAGAGTTGGAGGTTGCTGTAAGCCATGATGACACCATGGCACTCTACCCTGGGCAACAGCTTGAGACTCTTGTCTAAAAAAAAAAAAAGTAAATAAATTACATTTTTAAAAACTTTTTTTTTTTTTGCAGTTTTTCGCTAGGGCTGGGTTTGAACCTGCCACCTCTGGCATATGGGGCCAGCGCCCTACTCCTTTGAGCCACAGGCACCGCCCATTTTAAAAACTTTTAAACCTCCAGCTAAAATACTAATAGCTGTGCCTCAGTGTCACACCTGACTGCACACACTGTGGCCTTCTAGCATTTACTGTTTACATACATCTCTTCGGCCAAGAGAATGGTCTTCTGCTGGCTAGATATGATTGATTAAAATCAGTCGTACAATTTATTGATCCATTCATGGGTCTACTTTACCGCCTTCATGTTTATATGGATGGAATTAGAAAATGTTCTTCTTAGCAAAGTATCTCAAGAATGGAAGAAAAAGTATCCAATGTACATAGCGCTATTTTGAAACTAATTCATAGCTTTCATAGGAGTGTCATAACTTAATTATAGCCTTAGAATATGGGAAGGGGGTGGGAGAGGGGAGGTAAGGGGAGTGGATGGGGGAGGGAGGGTGATTGGTGAGGTCACCTCTATGGTTTATCTTACAAGGGTACAAGTGAATCTTTCTAAAAGCAGAGTACGAATGTCTTGACTCAATAATTGAGAAAAAGACATGAAGGTTATGTTAACCAGTTTGATGAGAGTATTTCAAAACGTATATGAAAACAGCACGCTATACCCCATGATTGCATTAATGTACACAGTTATGGTATAAGAAATAAAAAAAAAAAATCAGTCTTACAGGCTCAGTGTCCATAGATCAGTGTTTAGGGCGCTGGCCACACACACCGAAGGTGGTGGCTTTGAGCCCAGCCTGGGCCTGCTGAACAATAATGACAACTGAAAGCAAAAAATAGCTGGGTGTTGTAGCAGACACCTGTAGTCCCAGCTACTTGGGAGGCTGAGGCAAGAGAATCTCTTAAGCCCAAGAGTTTGAGGTTGCTTTGAGCTGTGATGCCATAGCACTCTGCCAAGGGCAACATAGTAAGACTCTGTCTCAAAAAAAAAAAAAAAAAAAAATCAGTCTTAAATATTTCTTCCCCTGCTATTACCTTAGTTTCTTTCTTTTGCTTGTAAAAATCTCCTAATTCAGTTTCTGTATTTCTAATCACTTCCTTTCTTAACCAGGGTTCTTCATTTGAATATAACTTAAGAGACTATTTTTTTTAGCTCTCCCAAGCATAGTTCTTAACTACAATAGTAGCATTCTTGATGAGTACATAATTTATTACATAGAATATATACTCTGAAAGCATTAAGGATTAAGTCTTAGTTGAAATAAAAAGGAGGGAGAATGGAACTATCACTAGGTTCATCTTAAATTACTCTGCGGTTCATGTTATCACCCCTCTCAGAATCTATCAGTGGCTCCCCAGGACCTATAAAATCAGATCTAGTCTAGGCACAGTGGTTCATGCTGTTAATCTTAGCACTATGGGAAGCCAAGGCAGGTGGATTTCTTGAGTTCAGGAGTTTGAGACCAGCCTGAGCAAGAGCAAGACCTAGTCTCTACCAAAAGCAGAAAAACTAGCTAGGTGTAGTGTTACACAGCTACTCGGGAGGCTGAGGGAAGAGGATTGCTCAAGCCCAAGAGTTTGAGATTGCTGTGAGCTATGATGCAATGGCACTCTATTCTACCCAGGGCACAGAGTGAGATTCTGTCTAAAAAAAAAAAGAATATAAAATTAGATCTAAACCCTTTAGCATGCAGGGCCTCTACATCTTGTCTGTTATCTCCTGCTTGCTGGGCCACTGGGCTTCTCTCCATTTCTCCAGCTCACCCTGGACCACCCATAACTCCTCCTCCTCTTCCCTCCTCCTTTCCCACCACCTCAAACTGGGAGTCCCATCCTTCTGCATCCCTATCACTCATTTTTCAAGGTCAAAGTTAGATGTTACCGTCTATACTAATTCTCTTCTGGAGTCTTACTTCTGGATAATCTTTACCACATTTTACTTTTTTAAATTTTGTGGCACTTTTCACTATCTTGAGTGCAATCTGCCATTTATTTGAGTGCTGATCTTATCACCTCCTCTGATCTAAAAACTTCCTGGGGAGGAAAACCATGTTATAGGTGTGTGTGTATATATATATATATATATATCTCCCTTTCTGCCCCATGCCCATCCCTAAAAGGTGCAATGTCAATACAGCTTTGGTGAGAGAAAGAAAGAGGGGGGAGGAGAAAAGGAGAAAGAAAAAGAAAGAAATATATATAGACAGAGAGAGAGAAACAAAGAGAAGGAAGAAAGGAAGGAAGAAAAGAGAGAGAGAGAGAGAGAGAAAGAGGGAGAGAGAATGAACTAGAATACATCACCACTTGTCTACTGATAGATACACCACAGGTTCAAATTTCAACTTGTTAAACAGGCAAGACTTGGAAGAGAAAAGTGTCCTTGGAGTGAGTCTTTCTCCTCTGCATGTTTGCCTATTAGGAAATGGCATGATGTCTTAAACTGCCATCAAGAATCCATGTGTCAGCTCGGCGCCTGTGGCTCAAGTGGCTAAGGTGCCAGCCACATACACCTAAGATGGCGGGTTTGAATCTAGCCCGGGCCCACCAAACAACAATGACGGCTGCAACCAAAAAATAGCCGGGCATTGTGGCGGGTGCCTGTGGTCCCAGCTACTTGGGATGCTGAGGCAGGAGACTCATTTGAGCCCAGGAGTTGGAGATTACTGTGAGCTGTGATGTCACAGCACTCTACCCAGGGAGATAGCTTGAAGCTCTGTCTCAAAAGAAAAAAAAAAAAGAATCCATGTGTCCCCACCTTCCTCTGTACCCAAACCCAAATCTTCTATACCCCAGAATCTCACTGTATACTTTAATGCTTGTAATACAGTAATATTTTATACCTACTCTTATCATGTTGATAATTGCTAGTCTTTAACATTAAATGTAAAGTATTTATTCCTATACTTGAACATAATATACCGGTATTGCTTTTCAGTAACTGCTATAAGCTATTTTTTCCTAAATCAATCCAAACAGGAAAACTAAGCATTTTTCCCTACTCATTGTTTTCCTATCATTTCAATGCTAACGACCATTTTTAAAACTTTACATTTCTAAAGTACATTGTACTTGAGCATTCTAAAGTACTGCTGGGGCCATAAGTCAGACGAAGATATCATTCAGTCAGCACTTCACCAGGAATATCAGCTTTACACACCCAGAAAGCCCTCATAGCCTTTGACACCTGAACAAAAGACGGAAAGATAAGAATTATTTCTCAAGAGCCAGGTTCTAGGACCACATTTGCCTTTCAAATTTAAAATGTGAAGACCTATCCTTTGTTACAGCCTTCAATGGTATTACGTCCTATAATGTTATTTATTTCAATTGCCTCAGTTCTACCGCACGATCCCTTTTGATTTCTAAGAGATGTGAGATGTGAATCTGTAACACTACATATTCATAGCTCTTTCTTTTTCTTTTTTTTTTTTAGAAAAGTCTCAATGCGCTTTTCTAACCTTATTCTATCTTCTCTTTGTTAGAAATTAGTAAGAGCTTGACACATATGCACATGTGTTTTTGGTGCACAAATATCCCTAAATCTTATCTGTTATAGAGGTAAGATTTTTAAGAAAATAACTTCTGAGATGTTCACCAAGGAGACTTTTTTCAGATTAAAGGTTAAAAGATGTCTTTACCCCAAGCTTTGCAGAGTAAAGAGTAGGTTACCTTATTTTCTTATGGTGAGAAAATTCAAACTGCAGCATAATGAAAATCTGAAGGGCAGAAATAAAGACAACATTGTGTGACTCATTCAAAACAAAAATATTTTCTCCTCTACCTGCTACACCAAAAATAAATTCATATTTTCTTCTAAAGAATCATAGTCTTTTTTATTCGGCTATATTCTAAATAAGTAATTTTTGTTTCTGCTGCCACTGATACGAGAACACATGAAAAATCATTATTTGTATTTTAAGTAGTTCTCCTACAAAGTACTGAGGGAGCAAAGGCAAAGTGTTTTCCACCTGGCACTTGCTTTGGATCAAATACTTTTAAAGTAGATGCATTAATAAGCCCGACCCCAGTGAAGGTGCGTACTGTACAAACATGTTTGGGCGCGTGGCCAGGCAGGCATAGCCAGAGAGGGCGCAGGCGGATTAGACATCAAAACTTCGCCTTTCTTCTCCTCTTCCCTTTTATCCTCTAACAATTTCTTGGAGATTTCCTGTGCAAACAGGAAACCTTGAGAAGTTTGTTTTTGACTTAAAGGTTGGTTGGCTTAAATCCTTTTGTAGTATTTTCATGCCACTTTAAACCAAATAAAAGTTTGTGGGAAGACTCAAGAAATGGAACTATTGTCTGATGTGAGCCAGGAGTTTGTGGGTAAGCGTGTGAGAAGGCAGGCTTGGGCTGGTGAGTGGCCTTGGGACGCACAGGGTGCAGAGCGACACAGGCAGACCCACGTCCAGCCTTCCTTGGTTGGGTGAAAGTCCGTCTTCCTCTCACCTGTCTCAAAACATTATCTTAGAAGTAGGTGGGTCAGAAAGCCTCGCCTACCTCAACAATGCAGCACGCTTCATAGAGTCCTCACATTTCATTTTGGTTTTCATGCACGGCTGCTTTTCCATTAAAGGAAGAAAAAAATGTGTTACAAGTGAACTAATAACAACTAATAATGACCTTGCTCTTATTACCACCTAGGTTTCTTAAGTGGGGAATCCTGGGAGGGAGGAGTCAACAAACTAAAGGGTGAGTGACAGGAAGAAGGGATCTTCTGCCTCTGGCTCTCTTCCCGTTGCTCCATTACCAGGCTTGAAAAGGGTCAGTAGCCCTTATGGATCATCTGCAAGATTTCATAGGTGGTGTGAGATGCAGCCGGACTACCTAAGTGTGTACACACCTCAGCTCTAAAGGAGAGTCTGGGCTTAGGCCCATCCACACAGTCAAGGAATCCCTCTCCATGGCTATCCAGGTCCAGTGAGTGTCCCAGAGGAAAAGGCAAAGGCAAAAAGCGAGGTTCAACTCTGCAGCAGCCTGAGGCAGGCTGGAATTCACACCTAGAAACAAGGGTGACCAGCAGTCTGAGTTTCCATGGACACTGAACTTTCAGTTTTAAAACCAGAACATTCTTGGGCAAATCCAGACAACTGGTCATCCTGAAAACCCAGAATTTAGTTTTCACCATTCACTATCTTCACCGTTGGACTCTTTTAAATTCCATACTTTTAAAGTTGGCTGCATGTTGGAAATATCTGGGGAGTTTTAAAAGCAACTAATATTTGTGTTTCACCCCCAGAAGTCCTGAGTCCATTGGTCTGAGATGTGACCTGGCCATAAGTAACCCAAGATCTCCAGTTGATTCTATCATGTAGGACCGTTTGGAGACTAAGTGACTTTGCCACATTATTTAACCTCTCTCAGTTTTTCTGTTGATTAAAATTTGCCCTTCTTGAGGGTGGCACCTGTAGCTCAAAGGAGTAGGGCACTGGCCCCATATACCAGAGGTGGCAGGTTCAAACCCAGCCCTGGCTAAAAACTGCAAAAAAAAAAAAGTTTTGCCCTTCCTTTTGTGTGTAATATTTGCACAAATAATCAGCCTTCTACTATTTAAAATGTTCTAAATAGGAATCAATCACTGTAGGATCTTATTAAAGTGAAGACTGATTCAGTAGGTGTGGGAGGAGGCTGGAGAATTTGCAATTCTAACAAGCTCCCCAGTGATGCTGATGAGCTTGTCCTTGATGTGCACATTGGGTGTGTGGTGAGCAAAATAATGCACCCCCACAAGGTGTTCATATCCTAACTCGTGGAACGTGTGAATTTGTTATGTTATATGGGAAGAAGGAATTAAGGTTGCTATTCAGCTGACTTCAAAATAGATCTCTCTGGATTATTCAGGTCCATGTCACAAGGGCCCTTAGTAGTGGAAGGAGGAGGTAGAATAGAATAGTCAGTTTCCCAGTATTGCAGTGTGAGGAAGCCAATCCCTGCTGACTTTGAAGATGGAAGGGGCGTGGGAACCAAGGAATTCCAGTGGACTCCAGATGCCAGAAATTGGAAAGAAAGAGATTGTCTCCAGAACATCCAGAAGGGAACTGTCCATGCTGAGGACACACTAATTCCAGCACACAGAAACTTGTATCAGACTTCTGACCTGCAGAACCCTGAGCTAATATAGACTTGAATTGCTGTAAGTCTTCTTAGTCATTTGCTGCGTCAGCAATAGGAAAGTTATACAAGTATGATACTGATCCCCAATTCAGGGGAGCAATAAACACAATTTCTTTCTTCATTAAGTCAGTTTCTCACTCTTAGTTCTCATTCTCCCAGACCTCAGCCCTTCCTGGGGTTTTGAGCCCCCACCAACACCTCTGAGATTGGCTAAGTCCTAGAGTCCAGTGACCCCATCGCAGGTAGAATCTTGGCAGGGGTTCCCGTGGTGGAACCAGCAACCCCCAGACTGCAGGAGGGTGCACTGTGTCCTCCCTTCCCTCTTATCAGCCCTCCACTTACCTCCCACAGCCCAGGAGAATGCAGCTGGTGTCAGCTCTTCTCCCTCCGTGGTCCTCCAAGACTCTCTGAACCTATCCATGAATTCTCTAAATTCTTCCAGAGGTTTGGGCTTTGGAAAACAAAGTTCAGAAAAACATGCAGGATATTTTCATTTTCTCCCAGACTGCATGGCTCCCCCCAGGCTCTGAGCCCAGCTGGTTCCACAGCAAAGGGGGCGAAGATAGCAGAGGAAAAAGGAACAGACCAAAACATGACTCAATTTGTCAAAATATTAACCGTCTACTTATGTGTGAGAAGCAAGCACATAAGGTTTATTTTATGACACCCTACCCCCGGCGCCCAGATAGGAAAGATCCTCCTGCTGTAAATGTGCTGCATCTGCCTGGCACAGCCAGAAGCAGAAAAGCACCCAGGTTTTCTGAGGATATTGCCAGTGAGCTAAAAGGAGATGAAGGATCCTGAGAGGCAGGAGATCAGCTCAGAGAAAATCCAGAAAGTTCAGCCCACCATTTCTAGATTCCTTTTAGGGTCTCAAGGGGGAAGCAAGGGGCGGGGACTGCCAGGCCCACAGCAGTACACATCAGCCAGTAGGCCTGAGCCCCGCAGCTGTGGACCATCCATGCCTCCCCTCTGGGAAGCCCTGGGCACTCAGAGTCAAAAATGCTTCTAGCTGGATCTGCTGTTAGGCTGGCCCTGGCTTCTTCTCTAAGCCTGACAACTGAGTTCCAAACAGTTTCCACAACAAAGAAACACTCTCTGTACACTGTGAGCATTTTCTCTTTTGGAGGGCGGGGTTCCATTATAGTGGCTTTGTAGATGACCACCTAGTAGATGATAATAAAATCCAGATTTATTAGAAGCAAACCGAGACTCGAGCCAACTGAAACTAACTGCCTAAGAAATCTCCTGAAAAGATATGAAGAAAAATGTTGATGGTCATTAATTTAGGAAAGGAATTCCATGTCTATTTTGTCTCATTTTCTAAATAAATTTTTAACTATTGAAGAATTATGGTGAGTTTAAACTCCTCAGCATGGACTGAAGAAGGTAACAGTTTGGAAAAGACTATTCCCCCTACCTGTAAACCTCAGTAGGATAGATCTGCCAACCTCAGCCAGGCATGCTACCTCACACCTGTAATCCTAGCACTCTGGGAGGCTGAGTCGGGTGGATTGCCCTAGGCTCACAGGTTTGAGACCAGCCTAAGCAAGCACAAGACCCTGTCTCTAAAAATAGCCAGGAGTTGTGGCAGGTGCTTGTAGTCCCAGCTTCATGGGAGGCTGAGGCAAGAGATTTTCTTGAGCCCAAGAAGTTGAGATTGCTGTGAGCTGTGACGCCACCGCACTCTACTGAGGGCAACAAAGTGAGACTCTGTCTCAAAAAAAAAAAAAAGATCTGCCAACCTCACTGAGCTGGGACTACAATCAAATACCATGAATAATAAACACAGTAATGGCAACACTCATGACAGCAGGCAATTTTTGTGTTCTTTGATGGGCACTACCCCATCTGTCTCTAAGGACCCTGGGGAGTTCTAGGCCTAGGTCGGCAGACATGACTTCCTCATTCCTCAGGCTGTGATGTTAGAGTCAGTGCTAGGAAGTTCTCAGCAGTCCTGACTCCTTTATCAGGGTGCTGCACACTTCCCTCCGCTGTCATTGGCTGGGCGCTCTGCACCAAAAAGAAATGAAGCCTTTTCTTTTTTTGCACAAGAATAGGTGCTTTAGATAAAGCCCCAAATAAAGAGAGAATGATGGAACAGAAATGTAGGTTGGAGGAGGATGGAGCCAGAGGGGAAGAGCAGCTCTTGCCTGCCTTCTGCCAGGCCCATGTCACCAGGTCACTGTTTATTTTTTTGCCAAGCCTGCTATTAGCAGTAGGCCAGAAAGCTTTGAACTTAACTGATGTACATACAGCAAGCTGTTCATTTAATCTGCACATTTAATTCGGCTCGCTCTGCATGCTGCTCCAGCCTGGCTGCTTTCCATATAAGGAGTTCACAGTATCTTTCTGCAGCACCCCTGCCTCTGTCTTGAAAAACCGCCAAAGATGGCTTTGTGTTTGATGCATGTGCTGTAGGCCGAAAACCCCAGCTGCACTGCCATCACCTTGCCCCCACTCCTGCCAGGTAAGTCCTGTGCCTTCCACTTCTGTTTCTCCTTCAGAGGACAGCCTGCATGCAGAGTTCTATTATTTTGTGCTTATTTTGGATGCAAATAAATGGGGGAAAAAATCAGTATTAATTTTGCTTGTCTATCAGATTATATCAGGAATAAATATATTTGTGTATATAATTATGCATGTGAAAATGCTACTGGACTCTGTCTGCTTTGGTGTGCCTTGAGGCAGATCAGGTGAAAAGCTATAGGCACACTTTTCAGTGACAGATGCATTTCAAATGCCTTGATAAGGTGTAGGGATAGAACAGTTGGAATTGTTAAAAGGAGGAACCTTTTCCCGTGTGTGTGATGTTTATTTTAAATAAATACTATCAAAGAATGTGTATAATCATAATTTTATTGAAAGGTGCCAAGAGGTTAAATAGATGGCATTTTTGTGTGTTATCATGGATAAGCAGTATTTTCCATAGACATCCCACATTTGGGATAATGGTATGTAAATGTATCATATTCCCTCTTCTCTAAGTGGCTTCTATAGCTAAATGCCTGTCAAGGTTTTATGAAATATCTGCAAAACCAGACGATGCCACTGGAGCGAAGGGAAGAGTGAGGAGATTAAAAAGCAGAGGCTGAGCTGGAGGAGTTCATGCTAAGAACCAGGGGCACACACATGGCAGGGAGGGAGGGCAGGGAAGCACGGCAGCCTAGGAAAACGAAACAGCAAAGGGCATGAGAGGAGGAAAATCCTCTATAAATACAAAATTGGGGAAATAAAATGTAGCTGCTAAGCCAGGCCTCAGTGGGGGGGAAAACAAAAAGGAGCCCTTGTCGTGCTTGGTTCTGCCTGTGGCCACGGCTCTGCTTTGGGCACCAGCTGTCTCATTTAGGAGCCGTTCTTCTCACAACATTAACCAAGATGAGAATATTACAAAACCCTGATGGTGAGGGACAGAAGCTTGCGATACAGCGTGTTTATCAGGGATGGCTGTAGACCCCCAAATCAGAGGCCCTTAACACTACTATCTGTAGAAGAACGGAAATTTGCTCTTGTCATTATAATATGTGTGAACCATGTTCCTCATCTCAATGGTTATTCTCAGTATATCAAACAGCTACCAGGTAGCTGACCCTGTGTTTGGTGTTTTCTTTGAATTCTATCATTCATTGCCTACCGTCTGCTAAAGGTTGGTACTATTCTCATTTTTACAAAGAGGAAAGACTAAGGCTCAAGGGAGTTAAATGTCTCAGCCACGGCCACACAGCTAACAAGTAGAGGAGACAGAATTTGAACTCACATCCACCTACCTGAGAAAATCCATGTTCTTTTTACTTACGAGAGGCTTAACTTGACAGCCTCTCCATCTAATTTGAAAATTTCATAGAATTATAAGGTAGGAGTAAGTGGGAAAATAAAATCATTTCCTTAGGAAAATTGGAACCACACCTTATAGTTAATAATTAAGTCCCAAAGTTTTCTGATTTTCCAGTCTTTGAAATATTAGCCAGACACACTGGGGTATTATTTCTCAATGTTAGTTACAGATTGTACTAACCTGAAGGGCTTTAAAAAAAATACTTAAGCTGGTCTCCCCTCCCAGAGCATCTTATTAAATTGGTCTGAGATGTGGCCTAGATATTATGGGTTTTGAAAGCTCCCCCAGGTTGATCCTAATGTGTAGCCAATTAGATATTTCCCCCTACAGCCTTTCCTAAAGTCTAGACCCATTAATTCAACTGTTAGCTACCTTCGCACCTCACAGGCTTCTCAAACTCAACATGTCCAAAATAAATCATTCTGTCTTTTCGCTTAAATTTGACCCTTCTCTTCTCATATGTCTTGTTAGAATACACTTCTTATTCTAAGTAACTCATATAATATCTTTGATCTGAATCCTGAAATCAAAGTAGGCATGCCTGATCATTGAACAGCTGCCATATAAATTCACAAATTTGAGCAAACTCAAAAAAAAGTTTCCTCCTGAATCCTAAAGAAAGATAATGCCCAAACTGAATGTTCCACAACAGAAAGTCAATTGAAACGGACATGTGGGTTTTATTGTCCATAAGAAAGTGAATCACTCATCAAACTTCATATAAGTACCCCTTTCTGGATTGTTTACTTATTCAAGGTACAGTACTTATGGAATATTTACTCATCCAAGGGATGGCAGGCTACACAGGTAAACCAAGACGAGTAGATCCCATGGTCTACCTACAGGTAAAAACTCTACAGGAGGGAAAATGGCTCATGGCCTAAGCAAAGAGTAAATGGATATCTTTATAGTAGCTAGGACCATTTCCATTACAATTATTAGAGCAAAACTCAAATTAGTTTTCCTGAAGGGAAAACAATCAAGTGGCCATTGGCTCATTTAACTACAGTCCAGAGGCAGTCCACCATCAAGCATAAATAAACCCAGAAGCTCAGTAGTGACAACAAAAGTCTCTTCCCCCATCAATTCACCCCTTTCCCTTTCCCCCTTCTCTCCTCCCTGACCCTCCCCCAGTTCTGCTCTGCCTCAAAGTAGGCTTCACTCACAAGCCCTTTCCCCTGGCAGCCCCCACACATCTGGGTTTCTATCCCTCCAGCTCTTCATCCACCAAAGTCATTTTCTTTCTTATAGCTGTTGTACAAAAGTTTTGCAATTGAAGCTCACTGGATCCATCCCAGAACTAGTCAGTAGGACCAAGGGGATTTGCTTCACTTGTCTTTTATGTCAGGCTCACACCAGAATCAAGGAAGGATTAGCCTACTCTGACCACCTGGGATTCCCAGTGGGAGACATGGGTTCTATTATAAAATAAAGAGTTCAGTGTTAGGCTGGACAAAGTAAGAAATTTTAGTGCAGTATCTGCAGAGGATAAAGGCTCTTCTATCTGGGGAACAAAAGGATGTTCTAGAAGGTACAATTGGGGGCAGTCTTAGAGATGGGCAGAATAGGAGGAGATATAAAAGAAATTTTAAGTACTTAATTTCCAACAATAATACTTTCATTGAAACATAATTCACAGGCTGGGTGTGGATGCCTCACTTCCATAATCCCAGCAGTCTCAAAGGCCACAGTGGGCTTGGCCTCAGGGGTTCAAGGGCAGACGGAGCAAGAGTGAGATCCCATCTCTACTAAAAATAGGAAAACTAGCTGGGTGTAGAAGTGCATGCCTGTAGTCTCAGCTACTGGGGTGCCTAAGGCAGGAGGATCACTTGAACCCAAGAGTTTAAGGTTGCCGTGAATCAGGAAGACCCCCAAGGCACTCTCTATCCAGGGCAACAGAGTGAGGTTCTGTCTCAAAAAAAAAAAAAAAAAAGAAAGAAAGAAAGAAAGAAAAAGAAAAGAAAAGAAACATAATTCCTACATACACACCCCAATGTCCTTTCCACCCTTACGAATCTAAGAAGCCACTTAATCTCTCTGATGCTTAAATCAAAATGTTTGGGTTCCATAAATATTCTATTTATAACAAAGGCGATTATACCACTGTTTTTTCCTCTACCTGAGCTTTGAAATGTTTTCATGAAACTCTGAAAAGTGAAATTCATTTGAAATTTTTAAACCTAAAGTTTTGTGAGCTCTTCCTGTCTATGAACTTTCCAGCACAGAGACCACCCCTCTGCTGTGACTTCTTTTGAATCTTTCTCCAATTACAAAATCAGAATGAAAAGGAATATTCACCAAATTTTGCTTACCAAAGAGCCAGAGCTATCTTGTTATAATTTATGAAAAGAAAGTTTATGATGATTCTTAGAAGCAGTTTTGTGTGGGGAAACTTTCTGCCACTGGCCTCCTGTGTGATTTCACATAGGCAAGTCACATGAATGGTTTACTCCTTTCTAAAATACAGATGGTATTGGTGCCTAATAATAATGACTGATAGTAAGATTCTTGTAAGTAGCAAATGAAATAACCTAAATGAAATAGCAAATGCTCTACAATTAAGTAGGAGACAGTGTTAGTGTACAGGTTTCAAAGTAATATGTGAAGAAATTAGACGATCATGGGAGTGTTTGGGGTTTTTTTTTTATTGTAAGCCACCTCTATTTTATGTTTATTAAATTCACCGCTTGAGTTTATTATAGTAATTTAGCATTAGTAGTGAAATTCTGTTACTCTTTCCTTTAAAAATGCACAAATCTGGTGATTTCTACATCTGGAAAGCTGCCAAAAATTAAGGAAAAAGCATAAGAAGCAGGTTTTAAGTAACTCACAATAACAGCCCTAAGCCCAGGGGCAGAAAGTCTTCTTCAGGCGTTAGTGGGTGTCCAAGACAGAAAAGAGAAGGGCATTTCCCCTGTCTGGCTGTGGGGGGCTAAGCCAATCGTCTGTCTGTCCAGGAAGCCAAGCACTCAGAAAAAAACAAGTAATTGTACAAAAGCAAAACAGAAAGTGAAAACAAAAGAAAAGAGAGCAACAGATACAAATACGAGGGACTATAACAGTGGGGTGGAGATTGGAGCCGAAGGCAGAAGTCTTGAACTGCAGAAGCAGATTTTAGTGAGAGGGAAAATGGAACGGAGCAAAGGTGTACCTGGGATATTTGATACTGGAGCACACTGTCTTCCAACAACCCTTCCTATATACGACAAAATATTTTCATTAATAATTATGATGTGGAATAAATAGTAATAGCCTGACATAAACACAGTAAAACTCTCCCTTTCACTGCAGTTTGTGTATTTGTAGACATACACACACACACACATACACACACATATACAGGGTATCCATAAAGTTTGTGTGCAATTTACAATGTAAAACTATTTTAAATTGCACGTGAACTCTGTGGATCCCCTGTATGTGTCTATATATGTGCGTGTACGTGTATATATACACATAAATCATGCCGGTATAAACAAATAAGTGAAACGTCTTCACCTGAAACAACTTTGGTGCCTACTAAATTGTATATGAAATAAGATTTTTTTCCGAATTTATCATTTTGTGTTTGAAGGATTTAAAATGAAGAATAAACTTTAATTTGTATAGCTGTCTTCAAATTCCACAAAATATTTCACATGTGAACTAAAATTTGTACTTCGCCAGACAAAAATATTACACACTTCACATTCTGTTTCACAGTGTTGAAAGCATGAACCAAATCTCCAATAAGATCTTGCTTCAAATTACAGCATATGTTACAAACTTCATAGAGAAAGACAGATTGAAGGAATTCAAGTCTGGGGTCTTTGTTTATGTCAGCTCTGCACAATTAAGTACATGGACCTGTATGTTTGTATACGTGTGGATAAGGGTGCATGTATCTGCATATGCTGTTTAAACTCAACATCAAGTGTTGAGATTGAGACTAACAAGATTTTTTTAGAGCAGGGATATTTTATCACTGATACTGTTTGGGGGAGCTGTTTGCTTGGTCATGCAGATTTCTGGCACATTGCAATATTAGAAAAACATTTAGAAGGTGTATTATTGTTTTAAAATTCCCTGTGCATGCTGCACCCTCCAATTGTTTGCATTGGAAGGAAGCATCTCCCAACATTGGAAGAGAGTCAGCCCCTTACACGGAAAAGCATTTGCATCACTACATTCCCAAAGTAGGGAGCTTCCCGAGTGGGTCCTCGGGCCTTTGCTAAACTACAGTGCCAGACAAAAACGAGCACACCAAATTGATCCCCTTGTCTGGATCTCCCAGAGCCCTGTGTATGTAATTCCTATTGCAGGTCGGGAGTCATAGTTCCTGAACCCAGTTGACCTGGTTCAATTACTCAGCTAATCTGGAAAGTTCAGCCAAGGCACAGTGGTAATCGAAAGCAGCAGTGAGTGGAAAGGGAAAATACAACTGGAGCAGCGCAGGCAGTGTGGCTAGAGATCAAAAGTAACTACCCAAGTTTCAGGGTAACAAAGAGAGATTTTATTTAGGAAGAACAAAGAGAATGTTTAGAGCCCTTCTAAAGAGGGTTAGGGGTGGGTCCTTCTCATAAAAGAGAAAAGGTGAGAGACAGGGGATGCGAAGGCCTCCAGGGGCATTAGATAAGCCATTTGAAACTGGCTGCAAGTCTTCTACTGGCCTCTCTGTGCCTCCAGGCAGAACTGTCATTTTCTACTGGTTATTGATTCTCTCTTTCTATTGGTCATTGGTTACCTGGTTACTTCAGGCCCACACTCTTATGCACCCCCCCCATTTGCTGGTTCAGCAGGCCAGGTTTTCCTCCCATCCCTTTGAAACCCCTTTCTTAGTGTGTCTTCTCAATATCAAAAGAGCTTTCTTTCAGAATTCAGTCACAGGAAGGTGTGGTTTCTCTTCTGTTTCCTACTGTAAGAATTCCTATCATATGAATTATGAAATTCATTTTGTCATTTTTGCATTAATAGACAGAGTTCAGAATAAATACACATATACACACTTATAAATGTGTACGTACGCACACACAGCCTACATTCTCAAAGTGGGGAGCTTCCACAAGTCCAATTTCTGGATGGCACCTCTGGAGAGGTTGTAGAATTCTGTCTGGGATGAGGTGCAAGAATCTACAATGGGTTTCTGGTGCTTTCCAGGTAGAATAATCACTGGTAATAAATTTGCATCCTCCTAGGTCTGTGCTCATAATATTCTCTACTTCAATTAAATGTCTATGGTCTTGATTATACCTTTCTAGTTTGTCATTTTATTGTCTGTGTTCTTATGTACTATTTCGTCCTGGACATCACCTTACTGTAGAATTGAAATTTAATTCTTAGAGGAAGAAAAATCCTCTTCCCTAAAATGAGGATTTCTCCCAAGTGTGAAGGCAGAAGGCAAAGCCTCAGATTTATCAGCTGTAGGTTCCTCAGCAGGGTGTGTATTCAAATGGAAGTCTCTCTATTTTTACAGCAAATCGCTAAAGAACTTTTTATACCAGCAAATGGGTAAAAAAAATCACAGTGCTTTCCACATCCTCATATGCAATATATTACCATTAGGCTTGGCACCCGTAGCTCAGTGGTTAGGGTGCCAGCCACATGCGCCGGGGCTGGTGTGGGGGCTAGTGTGTTTGAACCCAGCCAGGGCCTGCTATACAGCAACAACAGCAAACTATCCAGGTGTTGTGTACAGCTCCTATAGTCCCAGCTACTTGGGAGGCTGAGGTAAGAGAATTGCTTAAGCCCACTAATAGATCCTCCCTTAGAGGTGTACAAAACTGTTTCCTCTATTCCTCTGCTTAAATAATGCCCCTCTCTTTTTCCTTTTTTTTTTTTTCCTTCAGACAAACTTCACAATTTAAAAGGAAAGAGAGCAAGAAAATCAGGGCCAAAAAAAAAAAAAAAAAGCAGATAAGGCAAAACAGAAGATTCTGAGAAGCATAAGCTATTACATGATTTTTCTCATTCCAAGATGGTATAAAACAGAAAGTAGAAATGTAGTGTGCTGCTTCTGGTTTCTCCACTAAAGTATGCATGACCCTACCTGTGGTCCAGACTGTCTAACAGGTCATGCTTTTAAAATTCATGCTTTTGTTGTCAGTCTTACTAAAGATCAAGAGCTAATATAGTCAACCAATCTATTCAGTTTTATTATATAAAAATTATCATTTCAATTATTTACTTAAAAACAACCACTTATTGTTAGATTGTTATGTATTACAAACAACTAAATGCACCTTAATTATTTATAACACCTCTATGAAAGAGGTTTTCTCCCTATTTTATAGATGAAGAAAATGAGACTCAGATAAGTTCAGTTCTTATTGGATGAAGGGGGTCTGGCCACTATCACAATCAGCCAATATGCAGACATGGGGATAGGTCCACCAAACCTTATTTGTTAGAAGGCCAGTGATTCTGGAAAACAGCAAGTGGAGCCTCTCCAAGACTATTCTGTTCTTCTATTTCCAAAATCACAGTTTCATACATCAAGGTTCAAAGCAAAGTCCACATTAACTCTTATTTTAAATCATAATCAGCACAACTAAGTGACTTTTCCAATATTACAACATTTCCAATTCAAAAGTCAATTTCCTACATCAGTTCTCCTAAACTACTCAAGATGAGCATCTTCCAAGTAGGAGCTAAATTTACAAAACAGTATGAATGAGAGACAGGAGGTGAAGGTCACGAGGAGAGGACCTAAACCGGCCAGACCAGCTGTGTCATGTTGGCCCTCACCTGACTGGCTCTGCCTTCTTCTCATCGAGATTACTGTTGTTCTTGTGTTTTGATGTACATAAGAATCTTCTCTGAGAACTTGCTTGCTTCAAATGCCGATTTCTGCCCCGGGATTCCCCTTCAGTGGGTCCAGGAGCTCACAGGAATCTACATTGTGGACAACGGACAGGGGAACCAGGTGCAGATCCTTTTCAGGCCACAGTTAGAAAAAGCTTGTACTACGGGTCTCTCACTCTAGAAGACAGCTCAGCATTCAGGACATGAAGCCCGTCCCCACCCGGTGCTATTTCCATTACACTACCTGGCTTTTATGCCCTTAGAACTCAGGCCGTGAAAAGCCACACTCCAATCTACCCACCCTGGCCTGCTGGGTAGTTTTCAACCAGAAATCTTCTTAATCATAATTTATTAACTTAAAAAGAGAGCACTGAAAATGCATATTGAACTCCATTTAGGATAAATAGTATCGTGAAAAGTATTGAGAAAGTGAGTATTGAAAGAAAAGACTCAGGAGAAAAGAAAATGTAGCTTTATCTGTGTCCTTAGGCCTCCCAACCTACGGACCTTCCATTCCCCACTAATGGTGATTTCTGTTAAACAACGGCACACTTGGAGGGAACTCGTGCAGCTTTGGGATAAGAAGAAAAATTCCATACAAGTGGTAGAAAGAAAGACAGGTGGTGGGGCAGAAGTGTGGGCATAAAATACACAGAAGAGGAAAAGAAGGGGGGCAGGAATGGAAATGAGGGGGTCTTGCTAATGGAGCAAATCATGGTTAAGGTTAACTATGCACCAAATGTCTGATTGCCTTCTCTTTATAACTCCTCAGGTGACTGCAAATTACTAGCTCCGGGAAAATCTCTCCTCTCAGATCTGTACCTCCTCCAATCGGGTTCTCTGATATAATTGGTTTGCCCAGCAGTTGACCTTTCCTGTGAATTTGAGATAAAGTGATTGGAGGGAGAGAAATAAAAATTTACCAGGGTATATAGGGAACTCCAAAGCCTTTAGTGTTAGATTCCGTAGTGTTTGCTCCAAATGATACAAAGACCTTCAGGCAACTCCTCACCTATGAAATTAAAAACTTCCTGGGTCATCTTTGAAGAAGGTGTTATGCAGGTTACAGAAACACTATTTGTAGAACACAGTCTATGTAGCATTAGGGAAACGCTAAGGGGGCTTTAACAGTCAGTAGCTGTATGACACTTGGCATGTCGCGTAATTTCTCTGACTTTCCATTTACCAGCTGTACCATGGTGGTTATAATTCACTGCACAGAGAGCCAGAGAGGACTAAGTGAATAATCATTTAGTGCCGGTAGCAGGTACATCTGGATGTAGCAGAATCCTGAGAAGAAAGAGAATCCATCACAAGTGGCTCAAAGAAGAATGTTTTTTTGTTTGTTTGTTTTTGAGACAGAGTCTCACTGTGTCACCCTTGGTAGAGTGCTGTGGTATCACAGCTCACAGCAACCTCCAACTCTTGGGCTTAAGCAATTTTCTTGCCTCAGCCTCCCAAGTAGCTGGGACTACAGGCACCACCACAACACCTGGCTATTTTTTTTTGTTGCAGTTGTCATTGTTGTTTAGCTTGCCCGGGCCGCGTTCAAACCCGCCACCCTCGGTGCATATGGCTGGTGCCATAACCACTAAGCTACAGGTACCAAGCCAAAGAAAGAGGCTTGTAAAGAAATTATTTATCACAGTATTTGCAGGGATACAAAAATAAGATGGCCAGACACCTGGAGCAACCAGTACTGTTCTTAGAGCTGAGAACAGGACCGGGAAGGAATCAGTAAGAGCTGGAGTGGTAGAGCAGATGCCCGTAAGAGCTGTAGTCTGGAGAAACCCAGTGATTGACAGAGAAGCAGAGGCAAATGACCTTTCTCCTCCTGCCACAAGTGACCTCCTGCCAGAGCCTCCCCTTTATCAAACCCAGCTGGAAGTCACATGAGAAAGAATCCCAGATATCATTCAGAGGGGCAGCCTCCCTGGGTGCAGAGATGGGCATACAATGTGTTACTGGATAGAAAGGGTCAGGCCCACTGTCACTGTCAGCCAATATGCAGACATGGGGATAAGTCCACCAAACTTTGTTAGAAGGCCAGTGATTCTGGAGAACACCTAGAGTAACCTCTTCAAGACTGTTCTGTTTTTCCATTTCCAAAATCATAGTTGTATGCCTAAAGGTTCAAAGCAAAATCTCCATTAACTCTTATTTCAAATCATAATCAGCACAACTAAATGACCTATTACAAGATTTCCAATTCAAAAGCCAGTTTCCTAAGCCAATTCTCCTAAACTACTCAAGATGGGCATCTTTCGAGTGGGAGCTAAATTTACAAAACAGTAAGAATGGGAGTCAGGAGGTGAAGGTCGCTGGTGAAGATCCCAAACCAGCCCCACCAACTGTGTCCTGTTGGCCCTAGCCTCACTGACTCTTCTTACCACATGTGCTCTTAAACAGATGGAGAAGAGGACGGTACACAGAAATTATCTAGTAAAGCCATCTCTGCCTCTCATCTCTGACCCACTGCATGTGCACACACCCTCCCTCCTATTTTCAAACAAAACTGCACGTGTGCCATTGGACAAAGCAGCTTGTATTCAGCTGATAATCTCACTAATGATTATTTGCCACATTCAGTCATGAATTCACACTACACATTGCTCTTCCTCCTCCTAAAGTTCCGGGCCATTAGTGGTTATGTACTTGGCAAGACATATTAACTCCTGGACCCAGATCCTGCTTTTAAGATACATAAATATCCTTTAGCCCAAGAGAGTTAATGTGCTTCCCTGAAGACCTTACCAACTGTCAGTGAGTGGATTCAGCACCAAGGGCATCAGACTCCCAAGACTAAAAAACTACACTGAAAAATGAGGATACCTCCACTTCCGCAACACTACTTCTTTAGGTAATGACCTCTGGGCAGACTGGAGCTGCCTCCCATGGAGAGAGGATCCCTCCTCCGCCGCCCATAGAGGTAGAGAATAGCCAAGTTATGGAGATTGCTGGGCCATGTGGGTCTGGAGAGGGAGGCAGAGGCACGACTTACAAAAGGGCAGCTGTGAAACGTTTGACCAGTTAATAGGCACTTAGGTCTCCAAAAAAGAGGGAAATTTTTAACCACAAGCACACAAGACATCTGGAAACTCTGGTCAGGGAGCTCCATTAGTTTTTCTCCCATGGGCACGATCAGAGCTGGTGCCTAGTTTTTGCTCCCCTACAACAGCATTAAACTGACACTTCAGCTTCTGGCACGTGGGATAAAATAATAATTATCCTCATGAATAAAATCTACCACTTGCCAAATGCTGCATATGGTCTAGGTATGTGCCAAGAGTTTTCATTACCTTTGTTCTAATCCCACAACTCTTAAGGTAGGTATCATTAGATTACAACACAAGAAATCCAAAAAGGAATTATTCATAATGATACTCAGTGGCAAAGTAGGGGCTTTGCTTCACAAAAGGATGTCATCTAATTCAGGGAAAAGTAAAAATAGAAACTCATTATTTTTCAACCTATTCAGGCAAATGGACACCAGCAAATGCCATAGAAAACAACAACAAACAATGCTTTTCATAACCTCATATGCCTACATTTTCTCCAGACCTCTTGAGGATATGTTTCCTGGGGCCCTAGTCACATACACTAGGCTCAAAATAATCCTCTTTAAATTATTTTACAGAATTTATTTAAACCCTGACCTTTCTGCCTCCACTAACCTCTTCAGTATATTTGGCCTTAAAATAATCAATGTAAATACAATCCATAAGGAAAGGTCTTTTAAAAAGTCCTTTACATTTTTAAGTTCTTCCTGACTGAAACAGACAAGGACCTTACCCTGGGACAGAAGGACCAGGGTTGGTTTGCAAGGGTGCTGGCCTTCTCTGCCTACGTGCCTGCTCCCCCACCCGCCCACCCCGGATGCGGAGGCAGACACTTCCTTCCTCTGTGACTCTTAGAGAAAGCGGTTTTGAATTCATTCCATGTCAGTCATTAAGGCCTAATATAAACTCTTACAGCATGCTGGGATTTAAATCAATCCCGACGTTTCATCATCTCAGGACACAAAACCTCGCAGACAACAGAAGACAACCTTAAAGATAGCTTTGACAGAGGTCAGCACAATATACAGTCATGTGGGCCTATCTTACACAGATCACACTTGCACAAAAAGGATGACAGAAAGAAACATGGCTTCAAACCATTTGACCCCCTTTCTCCAAAGACATCATCAGCCATTTATGAAAACAAAGTTTGATTTTATCTGGTGTGTATGCAGTGACTAATCACATAACCATGTACTCAATTGAAGTCAATAAAATCCATCTCGGGTAATACCCGCTCCGTGCCTGTGAATTTAAATAAAGCTGCCTAAATTCCCCTGGGAACCGCGTTTGGAAGTTTAAATATTCCTTGAACACCTCACACTGCTCTCTAATAACATTCTTTGGCATTTCAGTAAGATTCTCATTTAAACGTCTTCCATCACTATAACCAGGGACAAAGGAAACCCCTTCCTTCTTTCGTTCATGGGCAGCCGTCTCCCTTCTCTCCTGTGCGGGTGCCCTCTGTTTGTACCCTGCATTTCGTTTTTGGATTTTATAAATTGTTGACTGCATCCAGATCTTTTTATAGAAAGTGGTTTTTTGCAGACAGGAGGGAAACGCTCACAGTAGGCTACTGGTATCATTAGCAATTTTGTTCTTTATAGAGCAGGAAAATATAATCAGTGGTTTTAAGCTATTAATTCTATAGGCTAGCACTTCCCTCCTGCTAGGAAGGGCTTATTTTCTCCACCCCAGAAGATGGGTGTTTTTTAATGTTTAAGCAAATCCCTGCAGTGTCTTTGTCTCCGTAAGTGTAATGAAAACACAGTGCTTTGGTGCCTCCCGTGGTGAGCCCATCAGGGCATCACGGTGTGTAACTCCATGCTGCCTCCTCAGTGGCGACAGCGGAGAGCAAAGTGCATGAAAAATCACACGTGGGGGATCTTCTTCTTCTTCTCTGTTTTTGTTATTGTTGTGGTTGTTAAGTGGAATTCTTTAGCAAGCTTGAGGGGGAAAAATTAAGACAGTATGAAACAGTGAACAAAGTCAGGGTCCCCAGGGTACTAAGCCCAGCTTGGAGTGACCATTGTTGAATGCCTTCATCTTGTGAAACAACTAAATGATTTTTTTTTTTTTTGGTTGTTCCTTGTCATTCTTAGAGAAAATATGGAAGTGTCGCCCTGCTCACTGTCAGTTTCCTCCCACCTGGACAGTGACCAGTTTTCTCAGAGCCAGTGCATGAGCAGCATATCCCCTCATTTGTCCTTGGTTTCTTTCCCGAAGGTCAAGTCATGTAATAGAACGTCAGTGGGGCCTCGCAAGCCCCTGGCAGACTCAGAGCTACCTGCCCCTCTGAGGCATTTGGCTGTGTCTCTCTCTTCTCACCAGTTAGGGTCCTTCCTCACTCTTGGATTTTGGAGGATTTCTAGTACCAACAGAAAAGAAGCCTTATGCTGGAAAATAATTTAAAGAAGTTTATACAGAGCCAAATTTGAGGACCATGACCCAGAGCCATATCCAAGAAGCCTTGAGCACATGAACTTGAGGTGGGGGGGTTACAGTTTGGTTTTATACATTTTAGGGAGGCAGGAATTACAGGGTAGGTCATAAATCAATATGTGGAAAACATACATTGGTTTGGCCCCAAAAGGTGGGACATCTGGAAGGGGGGGGCTTACACATGATAGGTGAGTTTTAAGATTCTTTAACTAACAACTGGTTGAAAGAGTGAGGCTTTGTCTAAAAGACCAGGAGGCAGTGAAAAGGAATACTTCAGATAAAGAGATAAAGGGTTTGTTAATTAGAGACGAAGTACAGGATAGACTATGTGGTTCCTTGTGTATATTGAGGACCTGCAGGTGGGTCTTGCAGAGCCTGAGGCCTGTTAGTGAGTCACAGAGGACATCTCTAAGGAGAGGGGGCAGGATGAGGCCTGTCTGATTTCCTTTCTCATGGCTAAAAGTCAGTTTTAGGGATCCCCAAGAGGGGGTTCAGTCAGCCAGTCGCTGAAGAGGGAGTCTTAAGATTTTATTTTAGTTCAGGTTCACAGGAGCAAAGATATAACCACATGCTTGAGGTAAGTTCCGGCAAGGTTAGGACTAGAAGTCACAGTTAGGGTTCCAAAGATCACCTCTGCAGTCGCGAGCAAGGCCAAGTTTGCAGGAAATGATGACTGACTGAAGAGGAATTACAGCATGCCGTGCTTTAGGATGGTGTGATCTGGGAATCCGGTGACACACGGCAAACTGTAGCCCCTCCACTTGGTCGAGGCTTCTTGGGCGTGACTTCAGGTCGTGGTCCTCAAATTTGGCTCAGGGTAAACATCTTTAAATTATTTTATAGAGAATGGTTTCTTTTCCCTCAACAAAAAAAGACAGTTACTAAGTTGTTTACCAAGAATTTACATCAAAATAGCATAATGTATCAATAGCTCATACCTTGGTTCTCTGTGTCACAAATTTCAGGAACACAAAGATAATAGGTTTGGCGCTAGCCAGGAACAACACCTTTAAAACCACTGCTCCCCTTCTCGTAGGTGTGAGAGTTGCGGCTGAAGTCCATTCTTTGGCCGGTCTGGGCCTGGTGAATGTGGCACATCTCACAGAGCTCAGACTGCTCTGAGCTATTTTTCTTCTTTCAGCTATAGCGTCCGGAAACATTAGAGGCAAAGTGAAAATTACAACTCAGCCAATCACCGAACACTAGGTTCTTATGAGGATCCTGAATTTCTAAAGCCCTGATGTTCTTTCCCGTTAGGCTACAGCACAGCATCATCTCATACCCACAGCATTCATAATTACAAAAATTATGAGATTTGAAAATATCTCAGTGCCAGAAAGGGGATCTTCTATTTTCCAGCCAGGGGCTAACCCTCTGGAAAGATATTAAGAGCAAAAGATCATGCTCCCCACCCAAGCCCTCCAGATTGTGAGAGCACCTATGGTGAGAACAAGATGGAGTCAGCCAGGCGAGGGCTGACATAACACAGCTGGGCAGGTTAGGTCCTGCCTGGCCTTCGCCCCCTGTCTCCTATCTTACTGTTTTGTAAATGTAGCTCCCACCCTAAAGATGCCTGTCTTGAGTAGTTTAGTGGATTGATTTAGGAGATTAACTCTCGAATTGGAATGTTGTAATAGGTCACTGAGGTACGCTGATTATTATTTGGAAGAGGTTGGTGTCGTCTTTGCTTTGAACTTTTATGTATAAAACTGTGATTTTGGAAATAGAAGAACAGAGCAGTCTTGGAGAGGCTACTCTCGCTGCTCCCCAGGATCTCAGCCTTCTGACACAGTTGGGTGGACCTGCCCTGTCTTTGCATGTTGGCTGACAGGGACAGGTGGCTGAACCCTCTTCATCCAGCGGCAGTTGCTTTTCCCAAATGGTACAAAGTACTTTGTCAGGAGCCAGCAAAGACTTTCTCAAGTACGCAGTGAATCTGCTCCTCAAGTAAATGCTGAGAAGTTTAATGGCGTCCACGCATCCGTGATGCTAATAACTAGACTGATACTTACTAGAATTGCAACTGTTCTTAGACATAAGTAATTAGTTAATGACTTGATCCAATCAGCTGTTAAAAGATGTGCCCTAAAGATTATTTTCCAGCCTTCTTTGTCGGGCTAAGAATTTGCACAAAGGGATAGTTGTAGGAGTGGAAGACCTCAGCAGGTGGGGGCATGTAAAGGCTTGTACTGAGTTCACATAGGTTTACATCAGAGTCCTGCCTTAGGGAAAGGCTAAGCTGTTATAACAAAAAGACCCTAAAATACAAGGCTAAATGCCACGAGGCACTGCATTCTGTCTCACTGAATGGCATGACTGGACTAAGCCAAGAGACATTCCTCAAGGTCATTCAGGGACACAGGTTGCTTCCAGCTTGCCCCCCACAGTCTTCACCAGGGTGTTAACTTCATCTGCATGAGAGAAGCTGGGTTACAGCCTTAGCCACATGCCTGCAACATTGGGCACACAAGGCTGTGCCGGGCAAACACTTGTCTTCAGGGAAAGTGAGACAAAGGTAGTGCCCATCCATTCTGCTCTCATTCCATTGGCCAGAGCCTCGGTATGTAGCCACATGTAGTTGGGGAGACTGTGGCACAGTGACTGTACCTGGCAACCATGTTTCAAGAAGAAGAAAACTGGCTGGGATGAGATAACTAGCTGTCTACTGTCTGACTCGCTCCTCTCACTGTGGAGTCTTATTCTTTAGTGTTATTGTCCGCTGGGTTTTGATGCCAGAAGCATTAAGTGAGCCAGCTCAAGTTGTCAATGATGTAAAGAGGTTGGCTGCCCTAGGCTAAGTGTTTAGGTGTTTTGTTTTCTCTGATGAGATGATAAATGCCTTTTTGTTTTTACTTCAGAGACTGTCAAAAGTGAAAGGTGTTTTTTGGTGTCCTAGGATCAGTTGGACTTCCACTGAGGTATTCAACAGACATACCAGAGACTGTTTTCTATCAGAAATCAGTTTAATTTTCTTTGGAAAAAAAACAAACCTCTATGTCTATAAAACTAAAAATGGATACCGATTGTACCAGTCCATTCTCTCGTCATCAGCCTTTTCTACAAATGAACCAGAACTTCATTAGTGTCCTATCTGTGGCACAGCCTGAGATGGGGTGATTTATTGTGCAGTCACTTTGAAAAGAATAAATCCTTGATAGAAGATCACTAGGGGATCAGGAAAATAGAGGCTTCTGGAACAATGAGTTTTAAAATAATTCAGCCTGTTCTTTGGGCCTCTTAAAAATATAAAATTCTATAAACTGTCAGGATCTTTAGTTACTTGTTCTTTCTCTAATCCCCGTTACCTGTCAGTAGATTTTTGCAATGGAAATAATTGGTGCCATGTCTTAAGACAATTGACTCTTTTTCTTTCTTTTCTGGGATGGCTGACAATAAGCCATTGACCAGCCATTTTTCTTGTCACCAGAATCAAGCGCCAGGAGCCCCGTGGGTTTTAATCAGGGTTTGAAAATCAGAATTTGTTCTTTCTTGTGTGCTCTGCATTCCTCCTGCCTCGCCCAGGCCTCTGATCTCGCACACACGTCCCCAGGAATCGCTCCAGTTCCTTTTTTATTTCTTCCTTTGCAGGCAAATTCCCAACACAGGAAGGGGTCTGAGCATGCCACGGGGGACTGAGCAGCTGAGACATATGAGTTCACAACTGCCTTCTTACCCGAAGAGGATTTTGTCCTATTTAGCACCATTGCTAACACATCTTTAGCACCTCATTTGCAATAAGGGCAAGTTTAGGAAAGAATGTGAATATAAAGCTGGTTTGGCCTGAATGACAGAGACTAAAAGTATATGGGGGAGGGGGCTCGCACATACCAGGGAAATGCTGGCAGCTTTTCTTCAGAGCAATGTTCTTACACAAGTGCTCAATTAAACTAGCATTTCTTCTTGCCTAAGGCACCCACAATGTATGAACAATGACTCCTCTATGAAAAAATAAAATAAAACAAAAATAAATTTTTTCAGTTTTTGGCATTAATGAATGTCTAAAGATAATGTTTGAATTTCTAATACATGGATTATCCAGCTCCCTTCCTATTTTCTTTTCCTGTCCCTTTAAGCATCCTTATGGTAGTCAAATTCTCCTGTATCCTATAGAAATTTTACAAGGAAAAGAGGGAAAATATATCAGGATAGACAGGAGTTTCTGATCCTCTGCACTAGTCAAGATGTTGAATTTGTAACTAAATTCTCTAGCTTTACCCTACATTTCCATTTATTGCCTTGTAGTTCTAGAGAAGCTTCAACTTCCCATTCTTTGTTCTACTTAACCACCCCATCTCAGAGGGTTATCCTGAGACCCAATAGGTAAAATTCTTAGAAAAAGCTCCTAGCACGTAATAAGCGCTCAATAAACGTGCTGTTGTTATTATTGTAATTAGGAAGAAGGAACTTAGGTAATCAAAAAGTGAGTTTTAGGGTGAGAGGAGGAAGAAAGAACTGAGTGAAAATCTGACTATTGTGGATAATTTTAGTGATAAAAAGGATGTAGAAAGCTGTCATCAACTGAAACCACTGGGAGGAAAGTAGAAAGTTTAAATCTATTCTACCTAGTTGCAGGCATGTGTGGCCCCGGGGCGGGGCGGGGGGGAGGGGAGGGGAGAGGCCAATATGTTGTTGTTTAATCTGAAAAATGCCACCACCACCCTCACCCCCACCCCCCCCAACCCCCACCCCCGCCACAAAACAAATTACCATCCTACCTTTAAAAATGTCTAGTCTTGCCTGGAGCAGTGGCTCATGTTTGTGTTCCTAGCACTCTGGGAAGCCCACAAAGATGGATTGCTTGAGCTCAGGAGTTGGAGGCCAGCCTAAGCAAGGGCAAGACCTCATTTCTACTAAAAATAGAAAAGCTAGCTGGCACAGTGGCACACACATGTAGTCCCAGCAACTCCGGAGGCTGAGGGAAGAGGATTGCCCAAGCCCAAGAGATTGAGGTTGCTGTGACCTATGATGCATGAGGCATCTCTGGCCTCTTTCTACCACATGCCAGTAGCATCTCCATCCCTCAGTCATCACAATCAAAAGGTCTGCAGATAATGCCACATGTTCCCTTGGACACAAAATCAACCCCAGTCCAAAACCACTGTGTTAAAATCAGTGGATGGCAATCTATTGCTTGTATTTATTATTTTATTTTATTTTATTTTATTTTTGAGACAGACCCTCAAGCTGTCACCCTGCATAGAGTGCTGTGATGTCACAGCTCACAGCAACCTCAAACTCCTGGGCTTAAGCGAGTCTCTTGCCTCAGCCTCCTGAGTAGCTGGGAGTACAGGCACCCGCCACAACACCCAGCTATTTTTTGGTTGTACTTGTCATTGTTTTGGCAGGCCTGGCCCGATTCGAATCTGCCAGCTCTGGTGTAGGTGGCTGGCGCCTTACCTGCTTGTATTTTTTAAATAGAAGAATGTGGCCAGAATCACTACTGGTACGTTTGGTCCACACTACTCAAATAAACGACAGCGTCCATCTCAAGGGACTCACTGGGTGGAAACCAACCACCTCATGTGCCAATGTCAACGGTAGATGGGTGATGGAGTGAAGAGATGGCAACAGAGAGGAGGAAGCGGAAATGAAAGGGTGTCTCAGCAAGGTTTGAATAGTAAGGTTTCCTAACCAACCAGAATCACTTAGTAGTAATATCATCATGTTTTTCCTTTTGCAGAATAGGAAAATAAAGGGAATAGATGTTTGGCTGCTAGAGAAGCCATTTTTATTTTAGAAAAAGTTACTTTAATTTGTATCTCAAAGGTTCAGAGAAAATAGTCATGAGACTCCATTAGACACTTGCTGTTTCTTTCCTTGTGGGGAGTGATACGTGCTTTTTAAGGCAGCACATCAGGCAAAAGGGCATCTTGGTCTGGAAGATCACTGCTGGTAGGAATGACCTTTTTGAGTAAAGGTGCTCTGTCTCTGCATAAAAAGTTCATGTACATGTAAGTAGAGATTCTCCCATTGTAATTAATCTCCAGAAAGATCAGTTTTAGCTTAATGAATACATGTTCTCAGCCAAGAGAATACCGAAGGCTGCATCTTAAGTTGCAGTTAAGATGTAGTTGTCTTAGTCAGTTCAGGCTGCTATAACAAAATATGGCTGAGTGACTTTAAGCAACAGAAATTTATTTCTCTCAGTTTGAAATTTGGGGAATCTAAGACCAAGGTAGCCACTAATTCATTTCTGGTGAGGGCTTTCTTATGGCTTTGCAGAGAATTGATTTCTCACATCCTTACATGGTAGAAAGATTGAGAGATTTCCCTTTTGTCTCTTCTTATAAGGGCACTAATCCCACAGTGTTCTGGGGCCCACCCACATGACTTGTCTAAACCTGATTACTTCCCAAAGGCTCACCTCCACATACCATCACCCCAGAGATTAGGGCTTCCGCATATGAATTTGAGGAGGAGGGACACAAAATTCAGTCCATAGCACAGTAGATACTGTCCAATAAAACAGATGAGAAAAGAAGAGAAAAATAAGATGATAAGAAGAAATAATAAGTCATGGTAAATGCAGAAAATTATAGACTTTGTCAAGCAAAATCAATTTCTTCAAAATTCCAGAACATTATCATTTACTGAGATATTTCAAATAACTTTAGCTGGCTACAAGAAAACAAATGAATTGTGAAATGACAAAACAATACAGTGTTTCTTGAAAAATTGACATGTTTCACAGAGGAAAACTGCAGAAAGAATAAAAATTTTTCCCCGACTCCAAAGGAGAAAATTAAATGCTTAAACATAAAATTGAAGACAAGAAAATTAGATATTTATTTCAGGAAATAAAACATTTTCAATCAGATTATTGAACTCCTCCCCACCCCACTCCTCATTGTTTTAGGTTGATCTGCTAAGTAAATCCTTTGGGCAAATCTTAGCAGACAAGCAGCTAAATTAAATGGCCTAACAGTTCCTTCCAATTCCCAATTTCTCTGATTCATAACACAATCAAGTTACACATGATGAGATGAATAATAGAATTACTTAGATGATGAGATGTTTTATTTATTTATTTATTATACAGAGTCTCACTCTGTCACTCTGGGTAGAGTGCCATGGCATCATCATGGCTCACAGCAACCTTTCTTTTTTTTTTTTTTTAATTTTTATTTATT
>NW_003852400.1:38809752-38812093 GCF_000181295.1 Otolemur garnettii | reverse complement strand
AGCTGGGACCACAGGCGCCCGCCACAACGCCTGGCCATTTTTTGGTTGCAGCCATCATTGTTGTTTGGCGGGTCCAGGCTGGGGATTCGAACCTGCCACCTTAGGTGTATGTGGCTAGCGCCTTAGCTGCTTGAGCCACAGGCGCCGAGCCGGCTCACAGCAACCTTAAACTCTAGGGCTCAAACCATCTTCCTACCTCAGCCTTCAAGTAACTAAGACTACAAATACCTGCCACAACTCCTGGCTATTTTTTTTTTTTTTCATTTTTAGTAGAGAGGAGATCTCTCTCTTGCTCACTATGGACTCCAAATCCTAAGCTCAAGCGATCTACCAGCCTCAGCCTCCCAGAGTGATAGAATTACAGACCTGAGACCCCACATCCAGCTTTACTCTTATTTAATTTGTGCTTGATTCAAACTTAACCCTGTTTAGAAGAACTGTGTGTTCACTGAGTTATTTTCTGCTACATGGTAGATACTCTTTCTTATTTGTTCCATATGGTTTGCTTTTATTTGAACTATTATGCTATTTAATAACATGTCTAGCCATAACCACAGAGGAGGTTATAGCTTCCTTTTCTATTAGCAGCATAATTAACTCCTCTGCTCTCTCGACTTAGCATTTCAGAAATGAGGTTGTAAAACTCCATATGCAAAACAAACATCTAATTCTAATGCCATGTACCAAATTTGATGGTCATGGCTTTCTTTATCCTCTGCACTTTCTTTAATATGAGAAGATAATGCTTCCAGCTTCTCTAGCAAAATACATTCTAGCATTAACAGGAACAAGGACAAATACTCAGAAAAATTAAAGTATGGGATGAACCCAGGGAATGCTGTTGCTCAGTGTAGCTGGAAAACCCTATGAATGAAGGAGGATAATGTTAAATTGTGTGGACAAAATAACTTATTTTAAGTTTCAAATATATAATTGTGACCGCAAATAATTTCTTCTGATGTAAGAATAGAAGGGCATCCCTAGAGAACCATGGCTGTCCCTGAAAAAGGTACTTTGAGTTCAGAATATTACCAGAGTATTTGTGCCTGAAGCCTCCTGAGAGACAGACCTTTGATGAAAGAAAAATGGACTTCTAGTTTTGAAGCTCTTTTACTCAGGAAAAAAGCTTAGTAGAAACACAAACTAAAAAATAAAAGCTACATGACCCTTGAATGTCAGTATTTTTTTTTAAGTTAGTTCTAAGTAGGAAAAAGCAATATAAGAATTTCAGACTTTATAGGAAATTTCTCAAGTTCTTATTTGCCCCTAACTGATCTAGAAACTTGAAAATGAGTTCAGGTTTCTGTCTCCCACCCCAGTCCAATTCATCCATTGAAGCCCTAACCCCATGTGGTGGTATGTGGAGGTAGGTGAGCCTTTGGGACGTAATTAGGCTCAGATGGGGCATGTGGGTGAGGCCCAGCCATTATGGAATTAATGGTATCCTTATAAGAAGAGACCAAAGAGAATTCTCTTACTCTTTTGACCAAGTGAGGATGCAAGAAATCAATTCTCGGTAAACCCCAAAGAGAGCCCTCACTAGGAATGAATTAGCAGCTACCCTGATCTTGGACTCCCCAGAGACCAGACTGACAGAAGTAAACATTCTATTGCTTAAAGCCATCCAGTCTATGGTATTTTGTTACAGCAACCTGAGCTAAGACACACTACATCTTAACTACAACTTAAGATGCAGCCTTCAGTGTTCTCAGAGCTGACAACATATATCCATTTAGCTAAATCTGATCTTTTTGGAGTAAATTATGATGAGAGAATTTCTAGTTTTATTGACTTTATCATTCACTGTTCTCTCATTTCCAACTGCTTGTGGCAGATAAAGCCTCCCCAGTAGTTGGAGATGTTTGTGATTTTCCTAGAGCGCATAGGCCAGGGCAGCCTCCTAGCAAAAGCTGAGAAGGATAGCGCCAGGTGCAGAAAGCCAAGCAGGATGAGAAACACTCAGCTTCTCCCCCCGTTCCCCCCCCATTTCCAGTCCCCGGCCAGTGGCTGCCATTGGAAACCAGTTGGCAAGGCAGACTCCAAAACACAGACTGCGAGCACCAGCTTCTCGCCATGCAGCATACAGCACGGGGAGGAGGGAGAACACTTTGAATAGCAAATAGGCAAAGGACTAGAAAACACTGATCACCGAGCAGAAGTGCTTCTGCTGGCACAGGAGTCCTCTGTGAGCTTTATGTGTGTGTATTTTCTTTTTTTTTTTTTTTTATTGAATGGTAACTGTGTACATTGATGCCCTTTGGGGGTACAGTGTGGTGTTTTCATACATAATCCAAGACACTTCCATCAAACTGGTTAACATAGCCTTCATGTAACTTTCTTA
>NW_003852400.1:38754735-38807644 GCF_000181295.1 Otolemur garnettii | reverse complement strand
GCGAGTCTCCTGCCTCTGCCTCCCAAGTAGCTGGGACCACAGGCGCCTGCCACAACGCCTGGCTATTTTTTGGTTGCAGCCGTCATTGTTGTTTGGTAGTCCGGGCTGGGGATTCGAACCCGCCACCTTAGGTGTACGTGGCTGGCGCCTTAGCCGGTTGAGCTATAGGCACTGAGCCGATCTTGTCTGTCTTTAAGGAAGGTGATGTGAGCACAGATCATTCTTATCAGAGAGAGGCATGAGACCAGAACTTAATTTGAGCATCTGAACTGAGCGTGAGATCTAACAAACTACTCCACCACTGAGAGATGAGGCGTATTAGCACAAGTGCTATGGTTTGTATGCCCAACCTGCAGCTGAACCCGTTACAAGATGCATTGTTTGACATGAGACCTGAAAGACTGAATAGCAATTACTCCCTACGACCAAGGGCAAATGGCAACTGTCGGGCTTGGCCTTTTCGTATTTTTCTGGTTTCCTGAGGCCAGAGTTCTCTGCAATGACAAAACCTCTTTGCTCTGGTTCATTTGAAAAACGCTGTCATTTTAAAGGTTAGATTGTGTGTGTGTGTGTGTGAGAGAGAGAAAGAGACAGAGAGAGATGATTTTACAGTGAATGTATAACTATCAACAGAAAAATGCTACAGGAACACTTAATAGAAGGGGTTGCAAAGGCAAATATTGAAAGAGAGCTGAAGCTCTGGCCCTTCCCGATCTCTTTTACCAAAACTTAAAGCCTAGAAAATGACAGTGAGTCTGCTACTTGGCCCTGAGGATAATCTTTCCTGGCCTCCCTGCTTATCTTTCTCCTTTCCTCTTCTTTCCCTTCCCCTTTCCCTACACAGCTGGCTGGAGCAGCCCCTTACCTACATGCCCCTCCCCTCACCTGACCCCAGGGCAGGCTGAGCTGGGTTCACAAAAGAGACGATGGTGGTGAGGATGACGATGATGATGCAGGCCCCAGGATGAGGCCCCAGGCCCGCCCACACTCCACTGCCCCACAGGAGGCATCACCATTGCCAGGCATGCCTCAACCCAACTTAGCCCTTCAGCCCTCTGAGAGCCCCCAGCCCTGCCCCCACGAGCCCCTAGCCCCACTTGAACATCCACCATCCTCTGCTGCAGCCGACGCATCTCCCTGACCCGGAGATGAAAGCTGACTTGACACTGACGAATACCTAAAGACCCATGGTTATGTGTTTCTGTTTAAAAGTCACTGACTTTCTGGACCCAGTAACAACAAGAAACAGTAAGAGGGGTCACAGAGAGGAAACTTGACGCCCTCTTATCCTTCTTTTATGGAAAACGGGGGGAAAAAAACACCCACCTCTTATAAAACCTGGATAAGACTGTATGTTCAGGAAAAGAGAATGGGGTAGGGGAGCAGGTGGTGTCAGATGCCCACAGACACAGCCTGGAGGCATAAAATGGGGTGAAAGAGTTGTACGAGCCCCTTCACTGCCCCATCCCTTCCCTTTGCCACTCCCCGAGCGGCTGAACAGTCACCACAAATTTCTAACTAAAAGTCCACCCCCCCTTCTACTCTGCCCATTTTACCATCAAGTTTTCTTTTGCTTTTATTTTTTATTTTTTACTTACAGTTGACTTTTATTTTTACTTTATGTATCAATAACATTTTCCCAAGTCAGTACAAAAATACATATTTGCTTTTCTTTTCATGTCTGTATAAGATTAAGTTGAAACACTGTGCCTTGCCTTAATTAATGGACAGGAAGGGCACCTCTAGTTTCTGTTGGCCTCATTTTTTGTTTACATACTTAAAATTGTTCTGTAGGATAGCATGATAGAATATAGAATTTTTTAGGTCATGGATATAGACATTTACTATTTTAAGAAACACCAACAAATCTTCCTTCCAGGATTTTCAGTTTTTACTCCCCCCAGCAGTATATTGAATATGAGAATCTATTTTTCTGTGCCATTATCAGGGCCAGATGTTACCAGTGTATTACGTTTTTGCCAATCAGACTGTCCCCCCAAAAAGATAAATAAGATATAGCCTTATTAATGTGATATACATTGTCTACTTCTCTCTTCATATTTATTGGCTATTTTTTTTTTTGGTTCCACTTTGTTTGGTCTTTTGTCTCGTTTGTCCAGTTTACCATTGATTCATTGGTATTTTTCTTAACTAATATTTAAAAGTACCTTAATATAAGAAATATCCAAATATATACAATATAATTATCCATTATATGTTGCAGTTTTGCCATATTTTGTCATAAATGAATTGTTCTATACCTGTTAGAATTCGTTTTTATTGTTTGCAGTTTTTGGCTGGGGCTGGGTTTGAACCCACCACCTCCAGTATATGGGGCCTGTGCTCTACGCCTTTGAGCCACAGGCACCACCTGATACCTGTTAGAATTTTATCATGTTTCTGCTTTTTTTTTTTTTTTTCACTCTATAGTGGGACATCTTTTTTCATCCTTATCTGTTGATATCTGTTCCTTTTAAAAGTATCTTGGTATCCTATAAATTTTTTATATTACTACTGGGGATTCATTGAGGGTATAAAGAACCAGGTTACATTGATTGCATTTGTTAGGTAAATTCCCTCTTATAATTGTGACCCGCCCCCAAAAGGTGTGTTACACACCATGACCCCCCACCTCCCTCCCTCCTTCGTTCTCTCTACCACCAATTTTTCTTTTTTCTTTTTCTTTTTTATTTTTAAGAGACAGAGTCTCACTCTGTCACCCTTGGTAGAGTGCTGTGCCATCACAGCTCACAGTAACCTCCAGCTCTTAGGCTTAGGTGATTCTCTTGCCTCAGGCTCCCAAGTAGCTGGGACGACAGGCACCTGACACAACTTCCGGCTATTTTTGGTTGCAGTTTGTCCGGAGCCGGGTTCGAACCCACCACTCTCAGTACATGGGGCCAGCGCCCTACTCACTGAGCCACAGGCGCCACCCTACCATCAATTTTTCAAATCAGACTTTCTTCCTCTGGTGGCATTGCAACCCGAAGACAAGGGCCATGTCCTGCTTGTCTGTCCCTATTAGGTGTTACTTGAAGTGAGATCTGAAAGTTGGCAGCATGGGCCTGACCTGGGTGCTTGTTAGAGAAACAGAATCTCTAACAAGCCCCACCCCAGATGTCAGAATATCTTAGGGTACAAGATGCAAGAATCCATTTTAGCAAATTTTCCAGGTGATTCAAATGCCTGGTAAAGTTTGCAAAGCATAGCATATGGTGTGGACTCCAGTGTCTTGTATTAAACACAGAATTGGTTTAATAAACACTTGTTGAGTTGCATGGCTTGTATTTGTGAGATCACAGTGTGCAGCCAGACTGCAAGCTCCCTGAGAGCAGAGAACACATCTTTCTTCTTGACTGCTGCCTCCCAAGCTCCTTGCATAAAGCCTGACAATGCACTTGTTGAGTTTAAATAGAATCAAATGGTATTCTGGTGTTGGTTTTCTTCCATTTCAAATTTTTCTAAGTAGAGATGACAAAACAGCAAAGAAAATCACAATGAGTATTGTTTAGGGAATGATTCTGAGTAATGTGTCCATACCATATGGATAACTAATGATATCAGTTCATTAGTAATATTAATACTTTGCATCCACGTAATGCTCTATCATTTTCAAGATGTTTCAATGGACATTTTCGCACTTGATCCTCAAAAAAATATGGCCAGAAAATGGGTAGGCTTTGTTCTTCTCTTTCATAGAAGAGGAAGCAGGGATTCAGAAAACTGAGAAAATAGTCCTGGTTATCCTTATTAGGGACAAAGTCTAGAACACAGGACTTTGAGTTCCTGCTTCATTGGAATGATTTGTATTCCAAGTACATTACATATTATCAGAGTGTTTCTGTTAGCTTACCCTAAGTAAGTCTTCATTTTTATAGTTTACCTGCAAAATGGGAAAACAGTAGTAACTACAGAGTCTAGGTACAGTGGGTCACACTTGTAATCCTAGCACTCTGGGAGCTGAGGCAGGAGGATCCCTTGAGTTCAGGAGTTCAAAACCAGCCTGAGCAAAGGGGAGACCCTGTCTTGATTAAAAATAGAAAAATTATCTGGGAATCATGGTAAGTACACATAGTCCCAGCTTCTCAGGAGACTAAGCCTGGAGGATCACTTAAGGCCAGGAATTTGAGGTTGCTATGAGCTAGGCTGATCCCACGTCACTCTAGCCTAGGGTAACAGAGTGAGATTCTGTCTAAAAGTAAACACAAAACCCCAAATAGTACCTATGTTTTAAAATTGTTTTAATAATTAAATGAAATAATAATAAAAGCAAAAGTACTTAGCACATTGCCTGGCTGAAAGTGAGAGCTACTATTTTATTGTGATTTATTTATTATATGTTTGTATTTACATATTATATTATATGTATAAGTATTATGTATTTATGGTTCTTTCACCCTACTGAGTCCAACCAGAGTGATAACTGCTCCATATGTCACGTGAGGGTTAGCAAGGACCAGGGACTCCCTAATCTCAGAAAGCATTCCATGTTTGAGGCAGGATACTTGAGGCATCCAGTCTGCCTGGGAGTGTTTCTACTGCTGACACATGGTGTCTCTACTGTGGTGACACTGCTTACCTGCCTTTTCTCAGAGAGATATTGCCTAGTCATTCCAAAGATACGACTTCTTTCTGCCAGACATTTTGTTAAGTTGTGATGGGTGATTTTTTAAAATACAAGGTAGACTCTAACTTTTATCCAAATATGAACATATTTTAAAGATATTTAACTCAAGACTTAAAGATGGAACCAGCAAGGTATTGCGCAGGGACAAAGAAATCTCCAGTGTACACACAGAGGCAATCAGAAAAACTGAGACCCATTTACCAATAGTCGCAAAATGGGTTAATATCCACGGTGCAATAATCATCTTGCCTCCTGCCAGACCATTCATTTTCATTTGTCTCTTTCTATTGGCAAGAATTCATTTGTATGACTGTCAGTTTTCTACCACTTAAGGAATTGTAAAACAGCAAAGATGACGAAAAGCAGAAATAACCTAGAAAGGTGTGCAGGACACTCATCTTTTTTGTCCACTTTGAAGTCTTACACACTCTTTTCTGAGCATAGGAGCTCAAAGGCAGCAGTCCAGTGTTAGAGGAATAGAGGATCTAACTATATCCAGTTTACTCAATTCCTGCCTACAGAGCAGACTTCACAGCCCTAGGCTTCAAAAGACCTGAGTGGTTTTTCTTCTTTGGTTTCCTTTCTTTCCTCTATACCCTCTCCTCCTTTTCCTGAAGATCCCATTTCAAAGTTCCACAAACTCCACAAACTTGCAGTACCTCTTCTATTTGCAAAACTTTCCTCTCCCACAGAAGGACCCTCTTTGGTTCTTCATTAAGTACTGACTGTGTATGAAACTTCTCCTCTGTTTAGCCACTAGGGGTACAAGGAAAGGAGCAGATTCTGGTACTTCATTCTAAGTTCAGCTTTCCCTTCAGCAAACCCGATTACCTTACCATTAACCCAAGAAGCAGCCCATCTTGCCAAAAACCATTCATTCCTCTGGGAACATTACAGTCCTGCCTAACTTGAGGAAAGCATATTCCTATTAACAATCCAAATTCTATTATTTGAATTTGACCTTGCCCTTGGTAAATGAGTAATCCAGTCATTCTTGGGCGAGGAACATCTGACCCACTTCTAGGTTTTCATTCCTCGCTCTTTGTTGTTCAAAAGAATGATCCTTACTTTACCTAGTTGTTGTTGTTTCTCTTGCATAGAGGAAAAGAGATATCCGATTGTTTCTATCACCCATATGGTTTCAAAAAATAGAATTTGACATTTTATGAAATCAAAATGAGATCGGAAGTTGTAAAAGAGGTCTGATGGGGGGCGGCACCTGTGGCTCAAAGGAGTAGGGCGCTAACCCCATATGCTGGAGGTAGTGGGTTCAAACTCAGCCCCAGCCAAAACACTGCAAAGAAAAAAAAAACCTTATTAAAAAAAGAGGCATGATGGAAATAGGGGCTAAGATTAGATTCAGACTAACCATGCAGAATTAGAAGTGGTGCAAGGTAGTTTCAGGACCACATGGAGGGAGAAGGCTGCTGCTGCTTAAGTTCTCAAAATAAATTCGCAACATTGACCCTGAGCAACAGACTTACTGCAGAAAGGCAAATCAAACAGATCCTTCCAGCATTTCTAGTTCTACTCGGTCCCACATAGCTGAATGACACTCCTATATGTATAGAAGTTCAAGGACTTTAAAAATTTTCCAGGAGATATAGAATTTTTTATTTTAAAAGATAACCAAATATTGAGGATTTGAATTTCTTACCAAGTTCCATGCTCAGTAAAATACAGTCACTTTCCCTCCCTATGGAAGCAGACAGCACTTTGTAGAAGAGCGTTCCTGGGAAGCCTTGGGATGTGACCCACACCCAACACAAGGTAGCTGTGCCACCTCAGTCGAGTCACTTCACATCTGGAATCTCAGATTTGTCTACAAGACAACCAAGCTGGACTAGGGCCCCGGCCCAGCAACTATTCTACCATGTCAAGGTGCTAAGTTGCTCCTGAGGTATTTTTATTGACTATTGGTGCTGGATTGAAAGGACTTCTCCAGGCTGGAATGAAACCTGGGCACACAGATGGCCTTTGCAACTGTGTGTTTTGGGGGGATGCACTTGCCTTGCCGTACCATGGACACTGACAGGGTATAAAAAGTTCTATGGACAAACCTGCCAGCAACTCATCCTAAAAGGGGCATGGTGGGGCACTGACATCACAAAAGGTGGTGGTTCCCTCCTGTGCTGTTTCAATTTTATGCTTATATTCTGAATTACCTCAACTTCTTAGACATTTTTCTGTCTATCATTCACTATTTTATTCCATCACTAATTCAAAGTTACTGCTTGAATATCTTCTATGGGCCATATATTTTGCTGAATGTTGGAGACATGACAGAGAACACACAGTGAGCAGTCTGTACTTCCCGGCCCCCATAGTCCAGAGATCAGGGAAAAGCCACCCGGAGAGATGTACAGGACAGAGGAGGGGCCCCAAGGGACCCCAAGGGACCCCTAACCCAGAGGAATACGTGTGCTGAGACCAGGTGGAGAAGAATGAGAAAGCTGGACGCAGACGCCGTAAGTGGCACAGGGGATTCTCGCAAAGCTAATGAAGCTTAAGTTCAGTGGTGTATAAGTAAACTGGCACTCTGAATAAAGGGAAAAAATGTAACAATCTGTGCTTTCAAGCGGTGAGCAACAGACCACTGTTAAAATTTGGACCTCTTAGAAAGACAGAGACTTTACCTCTTTCATGTTTACATGGATGGAGCTGGAACATATTCTTCTTAGCAAAGTATCTCAAGAATGGAAGAAAAAGTATCCAATGTACTCAGCCCTACTATGAAAACAATTTATAGCTTTCATATGAAAGCTATAACTCAATTATAGCCCAAGAATATGGGGAAAGGGAAGAGGGAGGGGAGGGGCGAGGGTGGACAGAGGGAGGGTAATGGCTGGGACCACACCTGCGGTACATCTTACAAGGGTACATTTTGCTAAGGGTAGAATATAAATGCCTTAACACAATAACTAAGAAAATGTTTGATGAAAATATTTCAAATTGCATATAAAACCAGCACACTGTACCCCATGATTATATTAATGTACATAGCTATGATTCAATAAAAAAAAAATGGGGCCCCTTACTAGGACAAATTCCCCTCTAAGTGTCTTCCTAGGACTCCCTCAGAGCAGGCTCTGATAATGGAATTTGCATACAAATAGTTTATTTGGGTAGTACAAGAAATACCCTGTGGGAAAGGGGAAGTGAGCTGTGAAAAAGATGACAGCCAATCAGAGGTGGGTTTTCAAGCCAGCTACCATTATGAGTAACTAGAGCTTAATCCTGATTAAAAATTCTGAGAAGTGGTGTGGCAGCAACCTGGGAGAAAGGGAACTCGGGTATTTATAAACCTCTTCCTGGCAGTAATTGGCTCGGGTCTACTCTTGGACATGTTATTTCCCTGTTGTATTTGGCCTTCCCTGATGACCTTCTATTGCTTTAGAAAAAGCTGTAGAGCAAAGAGATGCAGATGCTGGCAGCGGGAAGTCAGCCAGCAGGGACAGAGTGGCAAAGCTCGGGGGACAGGGGCAGCATCTGCCGTAGCACATCCTGTACCTCATTCTGTGTTTATAATTTGCAACATTTTCTTAAATCGAGACTTCAGATGCTTATTAATTGTAAACTTCACAAACCCTGAAACTACCCGTTGTGATGACCCTCACTTGCTGAAAATACAGACTGTCTGGGGAAACAAAGAAATGCCTAAGCCCTCATCAGAATTGGAGGGAGGGAGGGAGGGAGGAGAGCAAGAGATGACGCTCGGAGCCAGAAAGATGGAGCTAGAAGTGGAGGTGAGCCCAGGCCCCAGGAAGGCTGTCATGTTAAACTGGGCTTTTTCTAGTTTTGCCGGGGGACTTAGCTAGGCTCCTCACAGCTTCTCATTTCTAGGGCAGTCCCACACGGCAACCCTTTGCTGAGATGGGCTCTTCCCACAATGAAGAACAAAGAGCAAAAGAGGGTGGGTGGATGTTCCCCATGCTTCTGATCCCTGTCACACACAGTGGCACACATCACACCTTCTTGTATGACTTCGGCCAAAGCAATTCACTGGGCCAAGTCCAAAGTCAGAGAAATACCGTCTACCCACAGGGACAGAAGGAACAACCAAGTGCGAACTGTTATACAACCTACTGCCAAATGTTCACAAAAGGCTAATAGCAGGAATAGTCAGGTTTCTGATCATTGTGTTTCTTCCTTTACTTTTTCTGTATTGATAGAAGTTTTAATGAGAATGGAGCAATTCTATCAAAATATGTAAACCTATCTCTGTAATTAATAAAATATTATATTGAATGTTGAAGAACATGTATGAATAACTTTTAAATTGTTTCCTTTAACTTGTTTATTAAAAGATGTAACATACTTATAAAAGATCTGGCTCGTCAACTTCTAAAACTACCTGTCCTTAGCCTTGATAGCACATGTAAATCATCAGGTTTTATTGTATTTCCATTTTTGATTCTTCACAATGGCTCTATCCTTTTCAATTATTTTTTTTAATTTGGGAGGTGTCTTTGTAAACCACCTGCAAATGCCTTGTGTTGTTTGATGGGAAATTTTTTAAAAGATTATGTAAAAACTAAAAGAGGAAAGTAGTTGCAGTGAACATCCAGTGCTGCTTAACCTTGAGCACACATGCAAATCGCCTGGAGAGATGGTTGTTAATACCTCTGATGAAGTCCTTGGAGATTCTCACTTAATTATTCTAAATTGAGGTAATTTTTAAAAGCTTTCTGAAGGTTGAGAAAAATGGAATAAATAAGTAAGTGCCAAACTACCAGAAGGGCCAATCTGATAGGATAAGCAGAGGAAGTTGGGAGGTGTCCTTACAGACTTGAAGTGTGCTGTGCGGTACTAAAAAGCCAACCCTTAAGGTCAAAGAGAGTCAGGAAAATGGGTGCAGTGGACAGATGTCAATCTTCCAGAATCAGAAAGGGCACTCTGAAGATCGACCCACACTACACTGGGTGAGGAAGAGTGAGTCATCGTCTCTCTGATTTGTCATTTCCCCCCACACACACAGCCCACCTGATACCCTAGGAGACAATAACAGCTCTTGTGGGTCACTGCGGTGCGTTCTGAGGACTGTTTCTCAGAACACTGTGACCAGCAAGTGTCCATCGTTCTCTGTGAGAAGAGGTTGAACTCATAGGAAATTATTTCCCTAGAAATTACTCACCCAGAACAGGAGAGAACAAATTCTAGAAATACTGTAGGAATTTGCTTTGTTTATAGCTCTCCAGACTTAATTTTTTTATTTTGTGCAGAGTGCAGTTATTTATGTGTAAAATATCACAAAATACCACAAACTCTTTTTATCTCCCTCTGTCTCACTCCACCAAACACTCCACTATCATATTTGACAAAAACTGAAATGGTAATAAATTACGCTTTCCTCCTCTCTCGCTCCCTTTTGAGATTATATATAACCACAGAGCTGCTGGTTTCATTTCATTCTGTTTTAGCTAAGTAGCAGTTAAATAACAGGATTTTCAGGAACTCTGATCTGGTGCTGGTGAGGTCTGAGTTAACTGCCATTTGCTGCGTAACCATAGTGACCAGCATACAGCTTCTGATGCCATTAATCTTGCTGAAATTAAGAGTAAGTCCCAAAGGATATTTTGCGGAGATTCAGGAATAAATCATCTTTTTACATGTATATTATTTGGTAACACCACTGTCTTTAAGTGACGATCCCTCTAATGAGATGACTGGAAACTCATTTTCCAATGAGAAATTTTTACAAAATATATAAAACAGCCAAAAAAGTAAATACATATAAATACCACATGAAAGAATTTTATTCAACAAACATGTGTTGTGCCACGAATACCCATGCCAGAGGAAGGCTGTTTACTCTCCGTTAAAAATTTGCTCGTGTAGAACCTCAGCCTGGAAATATGAGTTAAAGACAAAATTTGGGATTCTTTAATGAAGAGCCCAATTACTATTTAGCTTATAGGTATTGGAAAGGATGCAGTGAGCTGAATTTGGGAAGAGAAACAACTGGCTTTCCCAGATGAAACTAATGTGTTCTATTTGCAAAGAGCTGTTGGTTCTACCTGCTGCATAACCCTACCAAAAACCATATTTGGCCTACAATAGCCCCAGAGTAAGTAGAAAATACAGTAGCCTCTTTTTATGTAGGAATACACTAATGCTGAAGAATTTCAGAATGATCCCCCTATAATTCACTTAGCATTAGAGTCTTCTCTCAAACTGACTGAATCAACTGTTATGATACTGAGCTGGAAGGGATGGGAAATGAATTATTCTCTCAACATTCTTCTGATGCTAATTCATGCTAAAGTGTGGATGAAACACGCACAGCTCTGAGTCCTTCTCAACATATGGAGTTTCTATTTTCTTATCTCTAAGTCCTCCTGAGTTAAGGGAGTAACTCAAGCTTTCATTTCAAACTAGATCTTCATACACAAAAGAAATATCAAGAACACAGGGGTATCTTTCAGATCCTAAAAAGCACAATTTTCCATCCTTGAAGGTCTTTAACATTGATACGTGTCGTATCATCAATGGCTCGTCATGGTCACTAGGCACCAGCCCCAAACCCGGACTTCATTGCTTGTACATGCATAACCTTTGTCATAGCTGTTACATTGTCATTTCCTCAATTGAGTAAGGTGATTGTCGATACATGGATAGAAAGTTGTTGTGTATGCAGAAAGGGTATAAATTTAATGTTCATGATATGAATATTCATTTTAGAGTAATGATCTTTATTATATATCTTCTGGCAAAGCAACAGCTTACTGCACTACAGGACCTAAGAAGGAAAAATAAGAGCAGATAAAAGTATGTTAACTTTTATTAGTGCTGCAGGCATAGCCTGATTATCTGTCATATGCTAAGCAAACAACTAAAGGCAAAAACCAGTTTCTAAATTGTTCAGAATACACGAAAGACCTTTTAAAGCAACAGTAAGCTGAGGTGACTTATCCGTGTTAAGCAGGGATTAATTTGCTATGTCTTTCTGTTCTTGGCTATCATAAAATAATTTTATCTTATAATTTATGGCATCTCAGATTCCATGGCAAATCATGAATCAGTCTGGGTTGTTCTGATCCCTGGTTGCTGATGGTGAAACTGTGCCTAAAGTGACTTTCCCTGCTCTGTTGATGGAGAACATTAGGAAGTCCAGAGTAGTCGAAACTAAGCTAAACATTGAGTATTTGCAATCCTGATTTCAGTCATGAAAAGATCCAACTCTGACAGCAATTCAATCCTTGGTTTACTTTAGCACAAATGCCCCAGAACTGTAATTTTTATTTCATTAAAAAGAAAACTAGTCTTCCTCAGCTCTCTAAGCTTTCAAAACAATTGTCCCTTATAATTTCCAGGTAATCGTAGATAGTATTCATTTGATATTATCTCCTCGGCAATTTGATGAAGTTACATTAAACTATTTCTTATATGAAACAAATGGACAGGGGGATGGTTCAATATTGTTATAGCCAAAAAAAAAAAAAGTTCTCCTTTTCATATATTTTACTAATATAAATGGTTGGAGAAATGGGAATGTTGTATAGGCAAAAATGTGTAAACTAGGCTCAGCGCCTGTAGCACAGTGTTTACAGCAGTGGCCACATGCACCAGGTTTGGAACCCAGCCCGGGCCTGCTAAACAACAATGACAACTGCAACAAAAAATAGCCAGGTGTTATGATGTAGTCCCAGCTACTTGGGAGGCTGTGGCAAGAGAATCGCTTAAACCCAAGAGTTTGAGGTTGCTGTGAGCTGTGATGCCATGGCACTCTACCAAGAGTGACATAGTAAGACTCTTGTCTCAAAAAAAAAAGTGTAATCAATCTATTGCAGTAGCCTAAGAACCCATGAGTTACTATGTCAGTAGAACTAAGATACTCAGGTGTGTTTAATGGTAGAAGCAAGCTTTCCATTAACTTGGTTAAAGGTCACAAATCAGCTAGTGGGTGCTGAGTTACACACCTCCCTGACCTTCCCAAAAGTACTTTTTGCATTGAGTTTATACAGTCAGGGTGCAGCGGAATGAGTTGGCTCCAGTTAGGGGGGTGGTAAATTTCCTCCAGCAAGCCTTTGTCCTCATGTCCTCGGGAAGCTCAGGAAGGTCTGTTACTTCCACCCTGGCCTAACTCCTTTCCCTCATAGTTGTGACACTCTCCTGTGAACTCCCATCACCAATCTCATTCTGAGTATCTGATTTCTAGCTGTGCTACAGGATGAGAACTTTCTCCTTTAACATAAGGGCTTTCTACATAGAGCCTTTCCAAGTAAAGACTAACCATTGGCCTATAAGACCTATAGGAATAGAGAGATAACTGAAAATATATATATATAAGGGGAAATGATCAGGTTTGAGATTCTTTAAAAGAAACTTTGGACTTTCTTTCTAAAAATATACTAGCATTTGAGATTTAAGGTGTATCCAGGCATGGGATTTTTTTATAGCTTAATTCACCATGAATTCATCATTTTTTTCACCTACTCCACACATAAGATGCGGGGAGCAAAAAGTATAGACCTTAGATTTCTGTCTTTATTTATCCAGTCCATGCATACATGCTGAATCTTACTGTTGGTAAAGGAATATAATATTAATTTAGGTATCAGAATCAGAAAGATTTCCTGATATAATATGCTGTGCCTCAGAGATGTCCAGGTAAAATTAAGGGTGCATAACACCAGATACTTGAATCTCATTTGAAAACTTGTATATACTTGGTTCAGGGGAATACTCTGAAATAAAACTCTATGTGCCTCTTAGCTCTTTCCTTTCTTTTCAGGAGGGAGAAATAATGATTTTATCTCATTGAAAGCACTCTTGCTGCATTTTAAAGCCGTTTGTTTTTTATTCCCTCTTCAAGCTGAGAACAGCTCATTACTATTTTGTATTCGAAAATCCTGAAGGAGCTGACAATCGTTAATAAGACCGTTCCCAAGCTTCCCTTTGAACTCTTTGCAAATACATTCCTTCAAACTTTAATCATTTGTTTGGGTTTCCAACATTTCAGTACCTCTGTCCTGACCACTGCTGGGCAATATGTCTTCCCCACTTACCTCAGACTGTTATTCTCAAATAAGAACATGGCCAATGGAAAGGGGGATTAAGGAACGTGGCTCCCTCTCAGCTTCCTCTCTGGATGAAAAAATGTCCATGAGAACTTCACTCCTCACACCTTAATGAGTAGCATGGAAATGTGTTTCAGAGCACAGGGTTGAGAGGCATAACCCACGTGTGATTCCCAGATCAGCCAGTGATTGTAGACAAATTATTTAACTTCTCTATGCCTCATTCCCAGATCAGCCAGTGATTATAGACAAATTATTTAACTTCTCTATGCCTCATTTTTTTCAAGTGTAAAATGGGGTATTAATACATCTCCTGATTTAGTCTAGAATTAAATTGATGTAACCTATTTAAATCTTTTAGGACAATACCTGCAAATATAAACTATTTTAATTCTTATCTAATTTTCAAAATCAAAAGTTGTTTTTTTGTGTCACAATCCATACTGGAGGCTTATTCTAAATTTTAGATATTCTGTTTATAGCAATTTGAAATGTCAGCCCATTGTATTATACTATAATCTTGTTTCTAATCAATGGGGAAATTTTTTTTCTTAGAAATGTAAGGCATGAGTATATAGGTACTTAGGATTCTCTTTTTCTTTATTTTTTTATTTTTTTTTTTGGAGACAGAGCCTCAAGCTATTGCCCTAGAGTGCTATGACATCATACCTCACAGCAACCTCAAACTCTTGGGCTTAAGTGATTCTCTTGCCTCAGCCTCCCAAGTAACTGGGACTACAGGCATCCACCACAATGCCCAGCTGTTTTTTGGTTGTAGTTGTCATTGTTTGGCAGGCCTCAGACAGATTTGAACCCACTGGCTCTGGTGTATGTGGGCTTAGGCACTTATGCTACAGGCACCACCCTTATGATTCTTTTTTTAAAAAATTATCATTCCTCCATATTTCCTAAGCCCCACTTACCTTAGCTCTTCAAGTTGTTGTTATGTTTTTGTGTGATGGTTTGTAAATTAATCAACTAGTTGTCTAAGTTTGCCAGGAACTGAGGTGTTTTTCAGGACATAGAATTGTTATTGCTAAAACTGGGAAAGTCTTGGGCAAACCAGGATGGTTGGCTACCCTAGCTGTAAAAATATTACCTTAGGTGAGAGTAGAAGAGGGAAAAAAAGGAACAACAGTAGCGTCAAGCTCATTAAATACAAAAGAGCTCTTAGCACTCCACCAGTGTTCCCTTCATTTTTGACTCATGTCATCTCTGGTGAGTATCCAAAGGAAGAAATTGCACTGAACCAATTAATACTAAATGTCAAATGTTTATTTGGGCTTTTTTTGTTTTGTTTTTTTGGCTATCATCATCATCATCTGTGGATTGTATTTCTTCTCTATTTTATGCCGTTCTTCCCTCTGACTGTTTTGTGCTTGTTCCTTTTCTTTTAGGTCAACTCAAATCAAAACATACTCTTGGGATAATGCCCAGGTTATTCTGGTTGGGAACAAGTGTGACATGGAAGATGAGCGAGTCATCTCAACCGAGAGAGGCCAACATTTAGGAGAACAACTTGGTAAGAAACAAATTAACCAGAAAGAGAACTTGATTCTCGGTTGTAACACTGTACTGAGTCCCAGCTACTGTCAGGATGGGGTTAATGACATTTTTGTCAGCCTGACAGTTGGAAGCAACGTATCCTCCATAGGCAGATAGTGCATTTCCTCCTATTTACTGTGGCATCATAGAATTCAAGCACAGTTACAGAAGCAAAAATGATATGTAGAATTTGGGTCTTCCTACAAGGCATTCTAATTCTCATGCCAAAAGAAACACAGGTTATATCCTGGGATATTTCTTTGGTTTTCTTCCCCCATATGCAATTTTCATGGCATTGGCTCCTTATTTTCTTGTGTGATTATTTTCAAATTTACCCTGAAATAGGGGGGTGGCATAGAATAGGACACATCCTAGATTCTGGTTCTAGGGACATTACTGGTAAGCTGTGTCATTGGTGCAACCCTCTTGAAGATGCAGTCACTTTATCTATCATGCCTACTTTACCAAATCCTCATAGATAAAATCAAATGAGATGATAAATATGAGAGAACTTTAAAAAAGCAAAGACTTTTCAGATACAAAACATGGTATCTAAAGAGAAAAATGCTAGAATGAATATGGTAGCATTTCAGTGCAAGGGAGGGACTAATGATTGATTGATCCAAGACATTTTTACTGAGTACCTATTAAATACCTTTCATTGTGCCCAACATCATGGGGGATACTTGAGTCCTGGGACTAAGCTGCTCTTAGTCAGTGGAGAGACTAGAGACACACACAGGGAAGCAGAAATAACAAAGCTACAAAAACAGGCCAATGAAACGATGCTGAGCTAGAAGGCAGATGCCAAGAGGAAAGCAACCGGGGCGGGGCGGGGGGCGGGGAGGCGGGAAGGGAGAAGACATTGCTAGAGGAAATGTAGGAGTGGGGTATGATGGGAGGTAAAGAGCAGAGAGGACAACTGGAGAGCTGCAGTGTGGAGACGGTCAGCAGCACAGGGAAGGGGCATGATGAGGAGAGACAGAGATCCTGCCGTGAAATGGCAAGATATAGCCGGCGTGCTCTCTTTCAAAGCAGAGCAGAATTTGAAACAAGAAAAAGCATTGCGAGCAAAAGGCCCAGCGCTAACACTGAAATAAGCCAACGTTGAGAGTATGGTGAGTAGAAAAGTCAAGCCTCGCGTAAAGTTGCAGAAGTGAGTTGTGGATTTGGGGGATAACCTCAGCTCTAGACATGAAGGAGATGGAAGTCTTTCTGTGGTCATTTTTTTCTGTAGACCACTGAGAACACTGGGAAATTCTGAGCAGAGAAGAGTCTGCCTTTCAACCTTTTTTGCCAAGACCCGCAGTAAAAAGTACACTCAATCTAGCAGCACAGTGCATGACTGTAGAGCAGGAGAATGAAGCAATGATTCACAAAACACATTTAACTTCACTTGTGGAGATGCACTGTATTTCCTATGTCAATCTCTTTCTTTTTCTTCTTTTAAAAAATGATGGTCTCTATCCACTACATTGATTCTCAAACCTAGTAATGTGTCTCAACCTCCAATTTGAAAACTACTACTATGAAGGGGGTGCTTTGGGATTAATCTGCTGGCGGTATATAGCATACATTGGGTTATCTGAGCACTGAAGGATGTACAGTCCACTCTGAAAGCCTGCCCGTTTCCTCATGAGATTAGTGAGCTCACAAGGCTAAAAGCTACCACTGGATGACCACAGGAACCCTTCCACCAAATCTTCTTAGCACTTGTGGTCTAGAGCTGATGTATGATCTCGGCGTGGCTGTTCGTGGGCCTTTATCTTCTCTGTCATAGGACCTCTTCCCAATCTATCAATTAAACAAAGTTTTAAGATGAGTTTGAAAAACTTGCAAATCTTTCTTTGTCCTCCTAGTAACTCTGAAAGATAGGAATGGAGAATATTAAAATCCCCAAGGAAAAAGAGAAAAGAAACCTGGGAGAGGGTTGTCAGGAGGCTCTCATGGGGGAAGAAACTGCTACACAGATGTAGGCTGTTAGTATAAGTAAAAATGAAGACTTTGGGTCCAGGAAAAATTGATCAGAGCCAAAAATTGTTTGATGACGTTTATACAAAAGAGGCAAGTAACTCACTACATTTTCTTTTTTCTTTTTTTTTTTTGAGATAGAATCTCATTTTATCACCCTAGATAGAGTGCTGTGGTGTCACAGCAACCTCCAGCTCTTGGGCTTAGGCGATTCTCTTGCCTCAGCCTCCTGAGTAACTTAACTCGCTACAATTTTCACCACTCTGATAAGTCACTGGGGTATCGAGAAGAGCAGGTTGTGAAGGGCACAATGGAATGATGGAAATGCACTGAGAGTGACTTTCCTTACAACTCCATTGATGGGCACACACACCCAAACCCATTTCCTTCAGTACTCAAATGTGCCAAAGTTCCTGAAATTGTGAGCAGACTGTTTTATGCTCCCGTGCAAGTTCTTCCAATGGTTTCTAATTGATTTTTTGCTCTCTATTCAATAAAAACCCAGCTGTTGTCATAGCAACCAACACGTGCATTCTTGGAGAGTCATTTACCTCCTTTAATGTGGTTTGTTCTCCTCATGACTACACACGCTTCTACAAATGATCTTGAGAGAGCATTTGTATGGGGGAAACACTCTTACAATCTAAATTTAATGATTTTAAAGGTCTTTTCTTTGTTTCTTAAAATTACCAGTAAAATTCCATCATCCAGAATACCACCATGTACACACAGAGGTTAGGCATTCGTTGTTTTGTTTTTAAATGTCATTCCCACACCTTGGCAGATGGCTCAAAATAACTGCTGTTTCGATCTGATTACAATTAATTCCCCATTGTGGATTGTTAAAGCCATTAATTTGTTCATTCTTATGAGAGTTCCTGATGGAACTGAGCTGTACATTAGCTGTTAAAAATTCTTGCTTGGCACCTGCCCTTGCTGATCAAGTTTAGTTTACTAAACATTTACTACATGTTTACAATATGCCAGACTGGGAATGCCATGAAAAATTACCCTACCTTCTAGGAGCAAAGAATGAGCACCTCTCTGGCCTTTCCTTTCCTGGCCATTTCTTTGGGTCCTGTTGAGCACTCCCTCTGCCACCTTGGTTTGTTACACAGTGCCCTCTCCCGACATGCATTCTGCTTCCTAGGTAGACTCCTCCTCTTTCTTACACTTCAGCTTTCCATCCTCAGCCCATCACTTCTCTCTCTATATCCCTCCCTTGTATATTTTCATCTAGTCCAAAGTCTTAACTCCACCCACAAACTAATGACTGCCTTGATTCACTCTGGAGTTTCAGGCGCCCAATCCACCTGGCAGCTGTGCACATTCAGTACTGATTAGTGTGGTCATCTAATCAACGGCAGCTGAGTCAGCTGAAGTTCTTTTCCAAATGCACGTTCATCAAGGTTTTTGAAGTTAAAGCCTGGCTTATAGATCTTTAACAAAAGATTTTGTGACTTTTATACAATAGTCAATTTTTAGAACACTGGCTTCTCTGTTAGGAAGTTTTTGAGGAGGTAAAGATTTGTTGCCAGACCTGAACATTACCCTCTAGCTGGTATTATTTTCCCATGTGTGATTTTAACATTTAGTCTATATGTAGGTAGCCATAATAATACACAAGAATGTTTGCATTTCATTTTTTGTTAAATTTATAATATGGCAATCATGTATATGCATACATTCTCATAACTTAAGTTTTACATGTAAAAACATTAAATGTTAAATGAGTACAAAAATGGATATATAACTAAAGATGTAAATTTTCTGAAATAGAAGTATTTATCTGTGAATAAGAACAAAGGAAGAAATTTATGGAGGCGAAGGGATTTGCATTGCCTTGCAATCACAGGTGAAAGAACACTTGAGCCATTTCTATAAGTTCTGAAAAGGGCAGAAAGTATTAAATTTTCTAAGCTTCTCAGTAATGTGGCCAGAGAAACAAAGACTGCAAATAAATCAAAATTGCTTCTGAGGAGACATGTTATTAATAATTTGTAAGGAGCTGTTTTGGAGTGTTTTAAATTTGCATTAATATTCTTCCTGAAGCAAGTAACAGGTAATAGTCCCAATTACTCTTCCTTCAAACTAGTGTCAGAATATCATGTGGATGTTTGTACTGCTCCCCTGCATTTTGCCTGCTTGTCCAGTATAAGAAACCTGTGAGAATGTCTGACAACCACAGAACAGTCTTACACTTTGCCATCTGTCCAAGAGGCACAATTTGTCTCCCTTTCTTTTCCCATTTAAAGATTTTTTTTTGTCTTGATTATTTATCTGGCAAATATTTATTAAACACCTAAAATGATATTGGGAGTCATAAAATATGTATCTTTCCTCCCACGGAGCTTAGTGTGATCTGTGTATTAATCTGTATATACACTCAAATATTACAAACACATAAGCAGGGCTGGGAAACATCAATACTAGTGCAACTTGAAGGATGCAACGGGGCATGGATTTGAGGGGAAGGACAGGAAGCATAGTCTCTTAGTAGTCTAAGGCTTTCAGGTAAGACATGGCGAGGGTCCAGAGCAGGGGTTCTTATTACTGGCTGTACATTAGAACCGCCTAGGAAAAATTTAAAAATCATTCCCAGGACTTTATCACATACACAAAAGCACACACAAAACTAAATCAGAATGTCTGAGCACAAGCAGATATATTTTTAGTTCCTTGGGTGATTCTAATGTACAGCCAGGGTTGCAAACCCCTGATTTAAGTGCTTACTATGTTTTATTTGATTGTGTTATAGTTGAGGATCACAGGCTTAAACCAAGCAGTGGCAGTGGGGATACAAACAGAGGGACATTTTTGAGCTATTTAGGCAGTAAAACTCATACCACTTGGTGAATGTCTGCATCTTAGAGGCTGGGGGGATGGAGGCATAAAGATGACTCCAGGTGTCTGCCTTGAGTAACTGATTGAAGTCATCACAAAGGGAAAATGTAGGAGTGAGATCAGCATATTAACAAGCAGAGGGAAGACATCCAGAAGAGGCAGAGAGTAGAGAATCAGGAAGAATGGACAGCCATAAGAGCAGATGGGACAAAATCTAGAAAACAAGTAGGAAGAATTAGCTTTGGACCTAAGCATTGGAGTTCTGAAATCTATATTTTTAAATATGACAAGGAATTATTGTTTAAATCCTTTCATCAGAATTGGTCCACAACCGGTAAACGTACAATGGAGTTTAGAGGGTCTTTGCATATTGCATGATGCAAGTGGCCACCCTTTTCTGTTTCATGTTAGATTAGTTTTTAAGAGTGAAACATTTCTTAAACTGATAGAAGGCATCTGTGACAAACGCCTAGCCAATATCATACTGAATGGAGAAAATCTGAAAGCATTTCTACTTAGAAATGGAACCAGTAAGGAAGTCCACAATTACCACTGATGCTCAACATGGTGCTGGAAGTCCTAGCCAATGCAATTAGGCAAGAGAAGGATATCAAGGGTATCCAAACTAGGACAGATGAGGTCCAACTTTTTAGCTCTTTGATAGTGATGATCTTATACCTAGAAAATTCTAAGGACTCAACCATAAGATTCTTGGATGTGATCAAGCAATAATGGTAACATCTCAGGATATAAAATCAATGTTCACAAGTCAATAACCTTCAAATACACCAGCAACAGTCAAGCTGACAGTCAAATCAAAGCCATAGTACCCTTCTCAGTAGCTTCAAAGAAAGTGAAATTTTGAATTTTTGAAATACCTTTGAAATTAAAAGGTATAATTAAATTATTAATTATTGGCATAGAGAAAGAATTTATGAAGAAGACTCCATTGATGATTTCAACAACATCAAAAATAAATAAATGGGATCTGATCAAGTTAAATAGCTTCTGCACACCTGAGAGGAAAATCAACAAAGCAAATAGACAACCTTCAATGGTACAAATCTGACAAATGGCTAATAACCAGAATCTACAAAGAACTCAAGCAAATCACCAAGAAAAAAGCAAACAACCCCATCAATCAATGGGCAAGAAATATGAACAGAACCTTTTCCAAAGAAAATAGATGAATGTCTAATAGACGCATGAAAAAATACTCATTATCCCTAATCATCAGAGAAAAACAAATCAAAACCAGTATCACCCAACTCCTGTGAGAATAACCCACATTACAAGATCCCAAAGCTGAAGATGCATACAGAGGAGAACACATATGCACTGTTGGTGGGATTGCAAACTTTATGCTTAGATTTCTGATTAATATGAGTATACAAATGATTTAATTATGATGCTTGCATTTATTAAGTGAGGTCCCTGTTGTAGTTGTGTCCTATACCCAATGTACTCAATACTTATATGGCACACCACCTAGGATTGCAGACTTTTGGAAAGATGTATGGAGAACACTTAAAAAACTAAAAGTAGGCTCGGTGCCTGTGGCTTAAGCGGCTAAGGCGCCAGCCACATACACCTAAGGTGGTGGGTTTGAATCCAGCCCAGACCCGCCAAACAACAATAATGGCTGCAACCAAAAAATAGCCGGGCGTTGTGGCGGGCGCCTGTGGTCCCAGCTACTTGGGAGGCTGAGGCAGGAGACTCGCTTGAGCCCAGGAGTTGGAGGTTGCTGTGAGCAGTGAAGCCATAGCATTCTACCCAGGGGGATAGCTTGAGGCTCTGTCTCAAAAAAAAAAACCAAGAAACAAAAAAAACCTAAAAGTAGATTTCCATTTGATGTCATAATCTCATTACTACCTAGGTATCTACCCAGAAGAAAAAAAATTATTTTACCATAAGGACATTTGCACTTGAATGTTTATACTAGCTCAATCTACAATTGAAGAATTGTGGAAATAACCCAACTGCCCATCAACTCATGAATAGATCAATAAACTGCAGTATATGCATACCATGGAATACTGTCAGCCATGAAAAAGATGGAGAATTTGCTTTTTTTTTGAGACAGAGTCTCACTTTGTCAGCCTTGGTAGAGTGCTGTTGCATCATAGCTCACAGCAACCTCAAACTCTTGGGCTCAAGTGATCCTCTTGCCTCAGTATTTCTACTTTTAGTAGAGACAGGTTTCACTCTTGCTCAGGCTGGTCTCAAACTCGTGAGCTCAAGCAATCCACCCGTTTTGACCTCCCTAAGTAAATTTGTATCTTATTTTATTTACTTGGGTGGATTTACTCCTAAGTAAAGTATCCTGAGAATGGAAATTCAAGCATCCCATGTATTAAATACTAAGTTGAAACCAGTAGATTAACAACTATAGATTCACATAAGAGAAAAATATAGTTAAATTCTGGAAGATAGAATTCGTAAGTTCCCTCTGAAAGGGTACAATGTTTGAGTATATGAGACACTTCCTGAGTGAAGGACTCGACCACAACTCAGACTTTACCTTAGAAATGCAAACAATATAATCTAATTTTATATATTCCAATATTAACCCCAAATAAAAAAAATTGGCTCTATTAAATGCATTTTTGTATACAGAAGAAATTGGTAAAAATAAAGCAAATTGTAAGAACTGGCTATAGTGGCTACTTATATGTCTGTATTATTAACCTCTTTAGCAAAAGACCACAGCTGATTTGATGGTTTGATGGTACACATAGTTTTACAACTAATTTCATTTTGTGGGCTTCAGCCTATCATTAGAGTGTCATTTCAGCCTGCCAGGGCCATTTAGTTAGCTGGGCACCAAAGCCAGAGAAGCACAAACAGCCCTGGTGGTGTACACACTCTCCCCTTGCCGGTTGTAAAGTGAGTTCTTCTCCAACTCACACCTGCAGTTTTGCCTCCAGCCACCCCACTTTAGTGAAGAATGAAAGGGTTTAATCATCCCCCTCCACACGCCTGCAAAAACAATCCCATAATAAAGCCAGGCCAAGCAGCCAGAAATTCTAATGAGTATGACATTGCCCTGAAGCCTATTTTTAAAACTCCAGCTACCTGCTTCGAACAGGCATTCACTCTGCTCTTTGGCAGCTTTGAAAGATGTATTTAAACCTTCATTTTAGTATTTATAAAAAAAAAATGGGGCTTGCCAACTTCTGGGTTCAGCAGGGAATGGTAAGAATGCTACTTCAATCCTCTAAGAAGCTGTGCACCCAGCCTCCCGGGAGAAGCAATGCCACCCTGGCATTATTTCCCCTCCATCAAGTTCAATTTGGCTAAATGTTCCCAGGAGGTATGAAATAAACCAACAAGGTACAATTTAACGTGTGGCCATTATTTATGTGTAGTCACATCCATGAGGTAGGAAGAGAAGGGACTCCTACTTCTGCTTGGTCCTGTCTCCTTCCAGCTCCCCAGTTGCTGTTCACTTGGTCTTTGGTTCAGTGGTCTACTGGCCACTGAAATTCACTCCTCAGGAAGTGTCGGTCACTTATGAATAGTGACCATGAACGTGACCATGTACCCCAGTTTGCTAAGGATTGTCCTAATTTATGCTCATTTCCCAGTGCAAATACTAAAAGCACCCCCTTTCAATCTCAAAAGTGACTCGGTTTAGAGGACAAATAACAAAATCATGCAGCTCGTGAAGCCTCAGCCATGCAGCACCTCTAAGTGGTACACTCATCTTCCCCCTTGACCTCAAGGTTCTGCATGCTTCCTTTCTCCTAAACCTCTGTTCCCTGTTCTCACATTTGCCTATGAGTGAATTCTCAAGACCCTGGCAAATCCTTATTTTACTCATGCCTTCTCGTCAACTCCACTAATCTTGTTGGTCTTTCCTGTTTTCCTCCTTACCAATCCAGCTCTCTACCCACATTGACCCCTGGGTATCACTATTCCCATGAGCCTACCTGCTCTAAGGACCACTGATATGTAAAGGCCTCTTCTTGCTAAGGTTTCCAAATACCCATTGTCGTTGTACTACTTGTGGATCAAAGCTTATCCTCTAATAAACTTCACATTTACATGTCACCTGCCCCATTTCACAAAATCATCCATCCCCCATTTTTCTTAGTTGGCTTTAACCAAGAACCCCACCTTTGCTCCTTAGGATGATCTTCCAAGCTGTGCCCTCTTCCCATTCACACAAACGTGCCACTCCATTCTGTGAAATGTCTAAAACTGAACCCAATTCTGTCTACGAGAAGTCTATGTAAACTGCTGGCTTTGTTTTTTATTTGGTTTTTAAAGGCAAGAAAGAAATGCTCATATCAATGATACTCAAATTAAGATCAGACATAAGAAATATCAACTCAGCATCAGGATACAGTTTAACCTGCTAAGTGTTGAAAGTTGAAAGAGCTCAAATCAAGGATTGTTTGCTCACACTGAGTTGTGAAACACATGCTTGGTGGGGGCAACTGGCAGGGGAGCATGTCTGTTCCTCAGCTTTACACATGCCCAGTGTTATTCCCCTTCTCTTATGGTAAAATTATTAGCGCTAGGAACAGAACAGGAACAAATCACACTAGCCAAACTCACAAAGGACTGATTTCTACTTAAAAATGCCTTTTGTTTGCCCTAAGAAATGTAAATGCCACTTAGTGGGTTAAATACCTGTCAGATAATCAGTGTAGACTTTTATCAATAGAAAACTACCCTTAGGAAAGGCAACTGATTTCTTAAGATATCAGGGTGGCTCTAGTCTAAACCAACCAAAAAGGAACCCAATGATGGGTACTTGATCATTTCTTATTCTATCAAGTGTTTATTATTTGTCAGGCATGTGATTCACTGAGCGAGGACAATGCTCCCTTATCCCGATGGAGCTGACAGGCAGGCAAACCTGTGTATCACACTCTCAGCCAGGCACCCTCTCCTTTCCCTGGGACCACACTAGGCAATAAATACCTTCAATTCTTGACTCTTCTTTTCCTTGATTCTCTCCAGATCAACTCTTCCCTTTCGATGGTTTCATCTAAGAAATTTTATAATTCTTTAGACCACAGCTAAAGAAGAGCTCTTGCCCTCCATGTTGGAGATCTTGGAGACACCCTAGTCATTTGAGGGATTTGGGGAAATGTCTTATTATCAAAAAAAAAAAAATCATTTGTTCATCCTATCTTGGAGCAAGTGAGTTACTTCTGCAGATGGCTAATGTCATGGGCTTTGCAGCACTTAACGTAGTCACTTCACTCTCAGTAGGTGACTTTTTCTTTCTCGATCCCAAATTCCAAAGACGCACTTTATTTAGTGCTGGTAGGCACATCACCCCCATCCATGTGTAGACTGACTCACAGTATTTTTTATTTTATAGATTAAATAAAATGAAATCAGAATAGTTTTCGCCACTAAATCTAGAAACTATGTCCCACTCTGGGTCTGTCTTTTGCCTTTAATTTTAATTGGCTTTCCTGTAGATTGGCTTTATTTGACTAGGAAGTAGCCATGCAAAGAAAAATGTAACACTATCACATCCTCTGCCTTGAGAATTCAAGGAACCAACCAACTGCTACTGAAGAGATAGTTCTTTTTCGGATACAAGCTTTACCAAGAACAGGAATGAATCACTATGCAAAGGAAAATCATTTGTATAAAGCTTCGTGTAGCTTTCTGCGTCTCATCTAGACAAGAGGATTAGGCTGTGTTACTTGGTATTACTTGTGTTACCAAGCTAGACTTAGATGGTGAGAAGAATCACCTGATTGTTAGACATCAAGACATATTACTCAGGATGGATAAAAACTTTTTCAGGAACCCAAGAGCTGTCATCCCATGACGTTCGAGTGGGGCACTGCCAGATTATCCAAAGGTAGAATCAGGGACGTGAAGGTTCAGAGCGTGGGCCTTGAGTCAGACTTTAGTTCTTGTCCTAGTTTACCAAATGTGTGATGCAACCACTCTTCTCAAGTGTAACATGAACACTATAAAGATCCCTCCTTCAGTGGGTCTGGGCCCAGAATTAGGAAATAAAAGCAAGATGCCTAGCATCATATCTGTACACAGTATGTGCTCAATAAATGTTAGTGTTCCACATCCTTGGATGTCACAGTGAAATCTCATTGGTCTGGGCCCTGCTAATTGAAAATGTATTATGCTATTTGTTCCCTTTCATGTGTATCCCTCTCCATAAACATAACCTGCTGGTTGTTAATGCAGATAAATGCTATTGTAAACTGAAAATCCTATACAAATAAGAGTTGATGTTTTTGGTGACAATTCTAAATAGAATGGGCTGAAAACTGTCTGTTTATCATTGAAAGCCAATTTCAATGTTAAGAGGTTACAAAAGGACTACGTAAGCCATTTAAGAGAACAAACTCGTGAAACCTTTGGCACCGTTTGCATATTAGCCACTCTGCCAATCATAAATGGTCCTGATCTCGTCATCAAAACCAGACTACAGAATCTGGACTTCTCAACACTTTAATAGTTGTTCACACAGACGCTGAAGTGCAGCCACCATGCATTTCTTTAACATTTTTGGAAATATATCTTTTCTTGTAGGTGCATAAAGCTGTTTTAATTCATTTTATATCATAAATTTTCCACAAGGCAAAACCAAAATGATATTAAGTGGAATTCCATGCTTGGTAAATACCACCTACACATAACGTGGTAGACAAAATTGCCCACAGATTTAGTCACTTCATAACCGTGAACAAAGGAATAATTGATTCTCTTGCCCTCCGAGTCTCCATCCCCACTCCAGCACTTCTCCCAGCCAATTAACAGCAATCAGTCTTGTAATTAGCCAGCATCTGCTGGACACCTGCTTGTGCGGGGCACTGTGTTAAATATTTTGAGGGATCTGGAGAAGACTTTAGGGAACCCACATTCTAATTAGGGAGCAAAACATACCTAGTATGGAGAGGGTAGTCAACAGTTTCTTCTTGGGGCGATGTTTTGGAATTAGGTGGCACAATATTGTGAATTTACTAAAATCCACTGAATTAGATGCTTTAAAATGGTTAAAACAGTGAATTTTATGTTATGTAAATGTTATACTTGGTACAAAACAGTAACTAAGTTCCAAATATACAGGAGAAAAGAATTGGTTGAGAGCTGGTAACACTCAGTGTGGGCCAGAATCCCCCAAGACATGGGAGCCGATTGGGAGCCCAGTAGATCTGGAAGGGTTCAAACTCGAATGGCTGCAGGGGACAGGCAGGTGATGTAAATAATTCAGTGAGCAAAGCAGCCAGGTGTAAATTACAAACATAATTTGCTTGCAGATTAAGTAGGTAAAAAAAATACTTCCACAAAAGGAAAGAATGCTTTCCCTTTTCTCTTAAAACAAAAAGACCTCTGTGTAGCTTTCATTTTCCACTGTTCATGGATACACAGATGCCAAGAAAGATAACTGTGCCGCGTGCAAAGAGAACTGACCATGAATACCTGGATTTCACACCAAACAGGCAGCCCGGAGTGAAAGGGAGGCAGCTGGCGAGAAAATGCCCCCTGCTTACGCCAGCCACAGACGCTACTAGGGTGTGCCCTCACACCCCACTGAATAGGACAATGTTTGAGGAGAAGCCAGAAATCCGCATTGCATGTTTCTAAAAACTGTAATTTTTTTTTTTTTTTTGAGACAGAGCCTCAAGCTGTCCCCCTGGGTAGAGTGCCGTGGCATTACAGCTCACAGCAACCTCCAACTCCTGGGCTCAAGCGAGTCTCCTGCCTCCGCCTCCCAAGTAGCTGGGACCACAGGCGCCCGCCACAATGCCTGGCTATTTTTTGGTTGCAGCCGTCATTGTTGTTTGGCGGGTCCAGGCTGGGGATTCAAACCTGCCACCTTAGGTGTACGTGGCTGGTGCCTTAGCCAGTTGAGCTATAGGCGCCGAGCCAATTTTTTTTTTAAAGAATGGCTCAAGATTAAATTTTCAACCATCTGAGGGCCAGAGGTAACATAACACACAGCAAACTTCTGTCTTGAAGGTTAGGTTAGCTTGGGAAGTGAGAGAGGATGAGGAAGATTGCTGCTTCAAGAGGAGACTGCCTTGGGCAGAGCTGGTGCTGAGTTCATTCACCAGAGCAGGCAGGGACAAGCGTGGCCCAAGGGAGGGTTTGGGGAGTGTGGGTCTGGCTGGATTAGGCTGGGGGGTTAATAAAGGTAGAAAGTGAATGACAGGCGGTGGATCTTGGATTTCACTGTGCTGAGATGCTGACTCGTGGTGTGTGTGGCCTTTGCACCAGCCAGCTCCGACAGTTCCTTCCTTGGCAAGGCCGGAGCTGACTTTCCCCAGACGGTAAGACATAAGCACGTCTGAGAGGGAAGGGCAGAGAGGAAACCTTCTCTGCATGGACCAGGAGTTGTGAGGACCAGAGAACAACCCTCGCATAGTTTCAGAATCCTGACAGAAGCAACAGAATTCTACCATCTGGTCATACCTGGCTAAAGGCAAGGACTAAGGGACTGAAATACGTGACTTTTTTTTTTAGCAACAGTAGCCTTCGGCTGAGTTCTTGTGCTTGCTTTTCTCTGGCCTCTTGGCCCTTCTTCCAGCAAATGGGTCAGAAGCCTTGCCCACTCCTCTTCCTAAAACCAGACTCCTTCCAGGCGAGGGCCCAGCATGGTAAAAGCTAATGTGACAGTTTATCCTGCTGCCCAGCACTCCCTATTTCTGGTGCAAATGTCACCCACGCGGCAGCGGAGTAACCTTCTCTTGCGGCTCCAGTTCATCCGATTTCACGGGAAAGGGGAGACGAGACATCAGAACTGCAACTAGAATCTGTAAATAGACAATCTTCTCATTCAAGAGTTTGGGAATAGAAACTTAAGGACAGATCATAGATTTTAATACATAGAGGTGAAAATTTCTTACATTTCTTACATTTCCTTTCTTCTTGCATTCTGATTTTAGTAACTACTTTCCCTCTATAGCAGTGGTTCTCAACCTTCCTAATGTGGTGACCCTTTAATACAGTAGAGAAAATCATTTTATGGTTGGGGGTCACCACAACATGAGGAACTGTATTAAAGGGTCGTGGCATTAGGAAGGTTGAGAACCACTGCACTACAAAAAAAATGGTAGTGTAATTTTTCTTTCAAAATAAATTTAAAAGTTTACAAGTTTCCTGGGGGGCGTGGTGGGGAAGAACAAAAATCTGGCAGGACATCTTATGAAAACAAGCAGCCTCTCACCACATGGTGTGGCTATTGACCTGTGGGAATGAATCAAGTGTTGCCGGTGAGACTGTTTTAATGCCCTGGAGAAAGGGGCAGGGCGTGGTGGTTACATGCTCAATATGGGAATCGTGACTATTACTGTTAACACAGGGTAATCACCAGTGGAATGGGGTTTCCGTGGGGTGCTGGGACATCTCAGTGCTCGTCAGGGGCCAGAGTGACACCCAGAGCCTCAGTGAGCAGCGTGCTTCGGGCCTGAAGGCCCAGCTTGCTGCCTTGTGAGCGCCGCTGTGCAGAGCACCAGCCTCCTCCGAGGCTTCCTTTGCTCTAAGGACCTTCCTCTAGGGGCAAAGTGAAGAGGGCGAGTCAGTGAGCCAGGCAGTGTGGGCTCGTGTTCTTCCACATCCGTGTTTTCAACCTTTTTTATCTCATGGCACAATTGAACCTATAGTTCAACTTCCACAGCACATTTAAATTATGTTGATCCAAAAAAAAAAAAAAGTGAAAAAAAAGAATATGCTTACTGTGCTTTGAACTTCTTTTGAAAATAATTTAATTGTCTTAAAAAATTTTCACAGCACCCCTAAGATCCTTTCATGGTACCCCAGTACACTGGTTGAAAATCACTGTTCTCTGAGCACCAACGGCATAGAGTGCCCATCCAGAGAAGCAGCTGCTCTTTCATCTCCACTGAGGCCAGAGAAAAATAATGGTTGGATTGAAATATGAGTATGAAGGGTTCTTGTTGGGCCCAGGGAGACATTGTCAGGTAGAGGATTCTGTCTGTGTCAGTCACTGGAACAGTTTCCCCAGTCAGCCATGGGGTTTGCTTCTGCGGAGAATCTTTAAGGGAAAAGCATTCTCATTCCTTTAACATTTAAGATAGAGATTTTGTTTTCATTTAACAGTTTTATTGAGATACAGGGTGGCCATAAAGTACTGTTGCACATGAACTTTGTGGCCACCCTTATAATTCATCTGCCAGACTACAGTGTACAAGTCAATGGTTTTTATAAGTTCATGCAACCTTCATCACAGTCAATTTAAGAATATTTCCCAGCCCCAGAAAGAAGCCTCCCTTACTCCCTCTACCCTTCATTCCCAGCACCAGTCCTAGGTGCCTATAGATTTATTTATTCTGGACATTTCATGTAAATAGAACCACACGATATGCAGTCCTTCACGTCTGGTTTCTTTCACTTAGTGCACCGTTCTCAAGGTTCAACCACGTTGTAGCTCGTGTCATTCTTCACTTTTTAAGGCTGAATAATAATCAGTTATTTGTGGGTATATCACATTGCATTTATGCTTTCATGAAATGACAGATATTTAAACCGTTTCTACTTTTTGACTGCTATGACTGACGCTGCTATAAACATTTGTGTACAGGGGTTGGCGTGGACACACATGTTCATTTCTCTCTTGAGTATATATCTAGTAGTGAAATTGTTAGGTCATTCAGTAACTCTATGTTTAACCATTCAAGGAAATACCAGACTATTTCCCAAAGAGTCAGGTGTCATTTTAAACTCCAGTGATGGATGAGGATAGTGAATTTTTTTTTTAAATTGTGATAAAATATGAAATCTCCCTTCTTAACCATGTTTAGGCATTCAGTTCAGTCGTGTTCATAGATTCACATTGTTGGGCAACTGATCTCTAGAACACTTCTCTTCCTGCAAATCTGAAATTCCATACCCACTAAACAATAAGACCCGCCCCCCATGGCCGCCCCCCACAGCCTCTGGTAACCAACATTCTACTTTTTGTCTCTCTGAGTTTACCTGCCCTAGGAACCCCCTATAAGTGGAACCATACAGTGTCTTTTTGTGACTGGCTTACTACACTTAGCATGATGTAGTGTGTGTCCAAATTTCCTTTCCTTGAAGGCTGAATAATATCCCAACATATCTGTATACTACATTTTGTTTATCTACTCACAGGTTGATGGGCACTTGGGTTGGTTGTACCTTTTGGCAATTGTGGATAATGCTGCTATGAACGTGGGTGTACAGGGGAGAGTGAACCTTTCATGCACATAAGAAACCTCCTTGGCAGCCTGTTAAAAATGCATATTCTAGGGCAGGACACGATTATACGAGAGACTTCACCTAACAAATGCAAACATTGTAACCTAGCTCTTCTTTAACCTAAAACAATAAAAAAAAAGAAAAAAATTTCATAACCCACACAAAAATGCATATTCTGAGGACCCATCTGCCGCTTTGGATTCCAGTTCAGTGGGTATGGGGTGGAGTTTACAGGCTTTACCACTCCAGGTGATTCTAATGTGGGCAAGCGCAATTCTATGAAGTCACACCGGTGGGCACTAGAGTGGAATCTGGTTTGCACTCCCTCCCTCTGCCACCTCCTTTCCTGATACCCAAGTCACAAAGGAGATGCAGGTTGGCTTTGTGCTTCTCCCCTTCTTTCCTCAGCACGGCTAACATATTTTCCCCTCGAAAAGAACAAAAAATCTTTCCAAGCTTCTTCAGAAAGTCTCCAACACTAGGTGAACCTGAAGTACGTGGTCATGCACAGATTAGTGTCAAGCTGTTCCTACAGTGGCCTTTGGAAAGGGCAGGAAGAGGCATGAGAAGACCTAAAACAAATGTGTGCTGGACCACAGTGCACAGCTCAGCAACGTAGGAAACATTTTGCCTCTCCCAGAGGGAAATTAGAACAGTCCTGTTAAGGGAAGAATGAGAAAGAATGACAATCAGAGTTTCTATGGTTAAGTGAAAAAGTTCACTGATTTTCTGATGGAGAAATACATGTGTGCTAAAATTATTAACACCGGATGGTGCTGCCTGAGAGACAGGTGTCAGGGCTGGAAGCTAAATCAGTAACCTATTTATCAGGAGGTCTTTGTCAGACATAACAATTGGCTTGTCAGGTGACCTTGGGCTACTTATTTGATCTCGCTGAACCACACTTTCCTACCCAGTAAATTGGAAATGATCATCAAAATTTTATAAGACTGTTACTGGTGCATCAGTCACTGATATGCCTGCTTTCCACGAGTATAGGTGTCATGGATGGGAGGTTAAAAGATTGCTGGGGACAAGCTCATGTTGCTATAGGTGAGTTAAAACAGTAAGATAAATGGAAGGCAATGACCATAAAATCTAACTACTTAGTAGAAAGATTAAAGTTGGCAGTGGTGGAATTTATGGTTATTATTTAGTCTGCGAGCTTTCAGTGCACCTGGATAGAAAATTATGTATCGCACACCAAATACTCATCCTCCCTGAATCTAAACAACTAAACAATAAAATACCAATGATTTTTTTTTTTGAGACAGAGTCTTACTATGTTGCCCTCAGTAGTGTTGTGGCATCACAGCTCACAGCAACCTGCAAATCTTGGGCTTCAGTGATTCTCTTGCCTCAGCCTCCCAAATAGCCGGGACTGCATGTGCCCACCACAACATCCAGCTATTTATTTTGGTTGTAGTTGTCATTGTTGTTTGGAAGGCCCAGGCTGGGTTCAAACCCACCAGCTCCAGTATATGTGACCAGCATCCTAGCTGCTGAGCTACAGGTGCTGAGCCAAAATACCAATGATTTTGATTTTGATCCTAAATATCTCATGTTATGACAAACTTCTGACAAGACAGTTCAGCCTATTTGGTCAATGAGAGGCAAACTATGTTTCCAAACCTTTTGTATCTACAATTCTATAATTCTGCATAGAGATACAGCTGTCACAATGGCCATCTTGAGGAATCTGAAGCAGCACAAGATATCAGAGTACTTTTGGAATCATTGGAGAAGATCACTTCATTTCAGTCACTGACCATGTTAAATCTACTTAATTACTTCCTAATTATTTAAATTGATGAACATTGATGGTATAGATTGTGATTATTAATTAACATGGAGCTTACAATTCAACTGGGACAAAATAATAGCTTACTTGTACAGGGTATCTGGAGAAGCAGGAGGGCATACAAGTTAACAGTTCAAATTCCAGCTTTGCCATTTACTAGCCGAGCTAGGAAATACGTGAGGCAAGTACTCAGCCATCTTGTGCCTCCATTTCTTTACCAAGAAATTGAAGAAAATCCTGGCCCCTCCTAGTGGATGAGTTAACACATCTACAGTGCTTTGAATAGTACCTACTGTATACTAATCACTCAGTAAATGTTAGCTTATTATTACTATGGTTGTTGTCATAGCATTTTCCAGTTTGCTTAGTACTTTTACCTACATTTTCTCATTTCAGCCTCATGGCGACTTGTAAGGGTGGACAACAAAAGGCAATTCTTAGGAATTTAAATTTCTAATTTAGTTAGGATACTATTTGGTCAGATGACCATATCTGCAAGCTGAACTGCTTTAGCTACTCTATTATTAAAATCTAAGTAAAGTTAAGTAAGGCAAATGTCATAAATAAAGTGAGATAGAAAAGAGTGACTGGCTCATGGTCTCAACACTAGTAAGTGTTGTTAGCAGCAACACTACGCCTCACATCCTTCCACTGATAATCCATCTCTCTTCACCATATCCTGGTGTCTCCTTCTCCACCACGCTGAGTGCTACTGTAACATGGTATTCTCTCCCTGGGACAATGTCTTCTTAGCCATGTATTCTTAGGGTTCCAGGTTAGAGTGGAGAAGCTGAGAACATTCTGGCTTTTGAGATCAAAGATCATTTTAGCGACCTCAAGTTGGATACCAGTCTCATAGCATGTCTCAGTGCCCAGATTAAAGGATTCACATTTGACAAAGGTTTGTGTAGATTACTGCTAAATCTTTTATGGTACCCTTCAAGTCCAATGCCTTCCCAAATTACGCTAATAATAAGTAAAAGAAATGACAGCAGAAGACACGAGAGAATTGAACCTGTAAATGAGCCCTTTGTATCAAATTCTGGGATTTTTTTCCTCCAAAGTCTCATTCAGGGATTTGGAATTGTTTGGTGGGTTCTTGGAATCTTAATGGCACAAAGCACCCCCCTGTTAGCTCTGGGAAAATCCTCATAAGCCTGCAAATAGTTCTGATATCTTAGCAACTAGGATATCGCTTAGTACTTGCCCTCCCCCAAATCTGGATCAAATTATTGGAAAGTGAATGATCCAGCTCCATAGACTGTATAAACATTAGAAAAGAGATATCTGTTAACACCAGATAGCCTTATTTGTAGATAATGAAATATAGACTATAAGAGAACTGCGTAAGCATTGACCAGACGGATAAAATAAAAGAAAAATATAAGCCAAAGATGGTTTAAAATATCAGTCTCTATTTTCCAGAACCTGGGTCTACTGATGTTCTTTTAGCTCACATCTTGCAGTTATTTACTTAGATTTTAATAATAGAGTAGCTAATGCAGTTCAGATATAGTCATCTGACCAAATAGTATCATAACCAAATTAGAAATTTAAACTCCTAAGAACTGCCTTTTGTTGTCTACCCTTTCGGTGCTATTTAAGAAAATAAGTATTTCTAGGTTATCTGGGGGATTTTGACATGGATGCAAAATATGAGTCTGTGCTTTGTCCTTTGGCCCCAGGAGCGGGGATGAAATCACATGATTTAATCATTCTGAATCCATGTGGCTCCTCTGAGATAGAGCCAGATGTAACCAGAGGATTTATAGAGTGTAAAATTCAGAATGGATTAGAAAAGCCTTTCTGTGTTCAGCCCAACACATCTTAAATCAACATCCCTGAATGGACCAGAGCAATCTCTGGCTGGCCTGGTAGGGAGGTTGCCATGGCAACTGACTGGCAAGCTGAGCCAGTGGAATGTGAACGCAAACAATAGAGTGATAAGACTTACAGAGAGCAGCATGCTGGGGCTGCTTCTGCCCAGGTACAGTGACACACGGGGTAGAAGTGTAGAACCGTCACTGCTTTTTGTACCTTCATGCAATTCTGGCAGCTCATTTGAAATTTATCAAGTGTCCTTTCCCATCTGTTGGTAAAAACATTACTGCTGATAGATAACAGAAGCTCTGGAAAAATCAGCACCCACTTGATAGGTGCAGTGGTGTACAAAGCCCTGGAGGGCTGTTACCATAACGGTACTCAGAAATGGCCTAAAGGAGGTTGAAACTGGCTAAGGTAGATTCTACGTCTCTGTAGTGCCACCTTGTGTCCTTAGATACTAACAATTTAAAAGAAGCCCACTCGAGATTCATCGCTGGGCAAAAACAGGGCAGGCGAGCAGTTAGAGCTGGGTTATGCTGGAGCTTGATAGTCTCCTTTGCAGCAGAATATGCACATGAAATCTTCTAAGCCAAGTTAATGAAAAAAGAAAATTAATAATTTTGGTAGAATCTAGACGTTGGAAAAGAATAAAATGCCATAGAATACCAGTCCTGGAAAAGATTGCAAGAGACCACATGGGGGGCTGCAGATGGGAGAAGGGTAGCAAAGATGGAGCACTCCTAATGTTGTCATTACCACCTTGTGCAAGGGATTTTCTAAAAAGCTATTCAGGCATGCAGGTGACATAAATTAATTGATAGAGAAAAGTAAAATGTGGATGACACCTATTCCATCCTATAACTCTTGTCCATGGTTAATGGGTGGTAGTGAGATGGTAGCATTTGTTCAAAGAGCATCTCATGCCTGCCTCTCATCTCTTACCCACTCCGCACCCACCCCTGCTGTGGGCGGGGCCCCCATCAACTCTTCACCATTCAAAACCATAACCAAGTCCCACTTAATTTCATAAACATGAAATGACCAAATCGTGGTTTTGTGTGTTTCTTCCAGGGTTTGAGTTTTTTGAAACAAGTGCCAAGGATAACATCAATGTCAAGCAGACATTTGAGCGCCTTGTGGATATCATCTGCGACAAAATGTCAGAGAGTCTGGAGACCGATCCGGCCATCACTGCGGCAAAGCAGAACACAAGACTCAAGGATACGCCTCCTCCACCCCAGCCCAACTGCAGCTGCTAATGTCCCCAGGCACACGGGCAGCTCCAGGGGCCTCTGGTTGCAAACAAACAAGCATTTCTAAATGGTCTATTAGCCTTCGTTTATACTGCCTAATACTTATTTGAAGGGAGTCTTTGAAATCAATGGCTCGTACATGCATTCAGTTCTTGGGAGATTTCCTGTGTTAATATGTGGCAAATATGTGATCTTAAATTTGTAAGGACTATCCACCTATAAACATCTGCATGTGACTTGTTATTTGTCCTCTAGGCTCTTTCTGTTTCAAATTTCTTCTCAGTTAGGCTACTGCTGGGACCTCAGACTATACTTTCACTGCAACTGACTTTTGTGCCACGGATGCAAATTATGCTGTTCACTTGTAGGCATGAAGACCAAGGAATCGCTTGTGTGTGTGTGAGCAAGGGGAGATGTCAAGAGACTTCATTTGCTTTATTCTTAACTGAAAAGCAGGGAATGATCCCTCATGATTAGGGATACTGTCTCGGGTCTTGTCGGTTGGCTGTTAGGAAATGTGACCATTTTTCATTGTTATTAATAACTGAGATTATTGACCATAAAGAAATTGGACTACTATTTTAAGCCCTTACACATTTCCTAAGCCATTAATTTACCTGATTGGAAATAGATTTAAACAATAATCTTAACTTAACATGTTGTATAAGTAAATACCCTCCCCCAGGGCTGCTCTTTCTGCTGATTCTACCCAAGTCTCTGAATATTTGAGAGCACTGAACAGATTGAGAGGGGTATCTGCTGAATGCCAGTTATGTGGTAAGCATTTTAGCCAAGAAGAATGGCATAGGTAGTAGTAGAATTCCAACGTCCCTTCATATCCTCAATGACTTATCCCCTGTAATACATACCATCACCACCACCACCACCACCACCATCCTCTCTGGAACCATCACCAACTCTAGGAATAGAGGTCATATTGAAGCTTGTTAGGGCTCCTCTTCCCCAGCCATTGCCTTCTGCTCAAACCCCAGCTAAGTTTCATCTATTTAGAAGCTATTTAAATTATATCCCCAAGGGTCCTATGTTGAAGAAAAGATAACTTGTCATGTTTAATCATTTATAACCTAGATGTTCATAAATTCCATAGCATATTCCCATTTTGTGCGTGCTTATATTACACAGAAAACAGTCTTTGTAGCTTAGAGTTACAGAAACACTTAGGATCTATAGCAATTTGACAGAGGGATGGAGCCATTTGAACATCCTGATTTTCTAATCCCAGATTCCCTACACACGGTATATGAATAACAATCAAATAACAAATCCCACTGGCTGTGTTGAGCAACAGGGAGACTTGGCATCTGTATTACTGCCCAGAGATTATTTACAGCTATAATTTGAGGATGGCAGCAGACACTGTTTTGGCAAATTTGGAAAAACAGCTCCATTTGGTGAACTTTTCCTCTCTCTCTCTCTCTCCCTCTCTCTCTCTCTCTTTTTTTTTTTTTTTTTTTTTGTGGTTGTGTTAAAGGTTTTTCAATTCCTCTTTTCAAAAATAGAGAAGCTTCTCATCAAAGTAGTAGATGCAAGTTTATTGTGCAAGGGTATTGACAGGAAAACACATATACATCTGAAGATGTCCCTAAAAAATAAGTGCCTACAAGGCAGGGAACCAGCTCACAGAAATAATCAGTAAGCTAAAATATAAGAATTAGAGGAGAAAGGATGTGGGATGTTTTCAGCATATCCATGTTATTTCTTATCCTTTTTAGTTTAAGATCCACTTCTTGGCAGCACTTTTCTACTTGGCCCCGTGCGAGGCAAGCCTTAGCTTAGTGCATACATGATAACATTAATGCTTTATTAGATTTTAATGAAGCAATCAGCTTCAAAATCACAAAATTTACAGAGAAGCAGGGGCATAAAACTAGATTTGTTTGCAGCTATAGCCTGTTTGCGTGGCGTTGTAATATTTCTATCCTCCAGGACAGAATGCAGCCCTGTTAAGTGATGCAGCTATTAGGCTCACATTTACCATCTAATGGGAAGCAGTAAAGCCAGGATAGTTTTTCCATTTTCACTCACAGCCCCCAATCTACACATCCAAATAGATATTTCAGATGGCTTTTAAAGAGGGACTTCGATGTATGTCTTGTTGTAAGATGCAAAGCAAAATGAGACCGGGCTGTAAAGGGAAAGGAAAGGAGCTGAGTTTTGCTCTCTTGAAACCCCTTTCCTGAAGAGCTGATCGCTATTGAAATCAGTTGGCCCCTAGATGAGACCTAAGCCTAAGGCAAGTGCCCACCTGCAAAAGGCAAAGATGCCGAAGGTGAGCCATTTTATGAGAGTCGGGACACAGAAGCAACAACAGCAGAGGTGTTATGGCCAATCGGTATTTGATACTTTCTATTTTCCAAATGCCAGGGGAAGCAAAAAGCCTTTTTAATTGATTCTCGGTTCTGAAACTCCCACCCTGCTAGGAATTCCATTCCAAATAATTCAAGGAGAAGTTTCTGGAGAGGATGTCACAGAGCTCAAGAGAAAGAACACCTATGTTCTTGCTGTAAAGCACATAGGAAGAGAGGATATTCACTATTCCTAATCTCCTCAAGAAATCCTGGCTTCACACTCAAAGTTGGCACATAGAGGAACTGACCCAGGGTTAACTGAGTGAGATTTTGTTGGCATCGAGCTATGTTACTTATAAATTATAGCACTATAATCCCAAGGTTTTTCATCCTTTTGGCCACTACACACACACACAAATACCTCCATCTACTAACAGGCTAAATATATACCAACGGCCAACCTAAATTTGTGTTTAAAATAATGACACACCTTAAAAATTGCTTGTGTTAGTGTGCAAATCTTAGACATCCATTTCTTATCTTTTATGCAATTAAATTAGTGTTGTAAGTAAGAATTTCTCCTCTACGGCTACTCATCACCTGACTACCCTTTCCCAGCCAAATACTTGCAGGAATAAACCTTGTTTCAAGCAGATGCTTCCAAGAGCTCTGGTGGTGTTCCCTTCCCTTCCTTTCCTAATGCGGTTGAAAATTGGACTAAAAATTATTTGGCCCAAATGGCCATCCTCAGAGTGAATCGGCACTTCAGCTTCTGGGCATGTGGATGGGGATGTAAAGGTGCACGCTAAGTGAGCATCCTGTCCTCAGGCTCAGAAGAAGAACTGATTCACGACAAGGAATCAGTTCATTGCTGCTCCTCCCGCTGAACATCTTCTGTTGCCGTGATGAACTTCTAACGGCTATGAGAACCAAGAGGCTCACAGTTCCTTGTTAGGGTCACTTACAGTTCAACATGCCTTTGTTGCCTGGTAAACAAGTGCTAAGATTTTCATTTGGAAAGGGATCCATGATGGTGCCTTCAGTTGTAGCAGAAAGCTGCAACCCTGGGATGATCAGTGTGAAATGTAAGTTCTACAAAATGACAACACAAATCATACAAGACATCAAGGCACTCACTAAACAAATGTACCAGTTATCTCCTCTACTTAAACTCTTACCCAGATTAATTACAGACCCTTTCTTGAGCACATTGGTGATTTTTTTAGAAACCAGTTTAAATTTTCAGTTTTAACTATATCTATGCTGACAATAGACTTTCAGGTATTCAACCTTATTCCTTTTTAAAAATAAAACATATTCTCCTATTAACTGAAATTCCCTGAAGCGGCATTGATTTTAGAGCATGGTAGTCCAGAATCAGTGGTTCATTTTGATGTGCTTTATCAAACATGTTCCTTAGTGCATGTACTATGTAATCTTTTAGTTAACCATGTGACATTTGTGGGACTATATTCAAAGCATATCCGCCATCTACCAAGCTGTAGCAAGCCGAGGTAGCACCTGCATGTGAAAAACTGTGATATAACTTCTACTTTAAAGTCATGAGTAGACCAAAAAAGTTACTCCTGTGTGTTTGTTAATAACCTTCATAGTACTACTGGAATGCTCAGTCAGGTGTTTTTAGTGTGGCATACTTGGGAACTGGCCTGTCTGTCTGAAGAACCCTTTCTCTCTAAATTCCAGTTTGCATGACTAGAACCTGGAACTCTGTTCCTTGGTGTGCATACTCACTCAGCGTGCTATGTCTGCTGTGTCAAGGTGCTGTAGGAGAACTAGACCCATGTGGCCTTTCTAATCCCTCCCTGGAAATGGAATCTCTACCGCTCTGCTCAGCTCTTCCTCCTTGCATATGCTACCTGTGTTCTAGTAGTTTGCCAGTAAAATGAGTGAGACTTTCCGATGTGCTGAACCTTGTAGGATTAGAGTCAGCTTTTTGGAGTTCTTCATAGTTGAGGTGAATTTTTGACCAAAGTCAGTTACAGACATAAACCTATTTTATATCCTATAAATCACTGGAAAAAATTGATTAGAAGATTAAATATAAAAAAAAAATCTTTACTCCTAGACTACACTTAAAGGGCTCTAGATTCTAGAAATATAGTATCCCCCAGAGGGACAAAAACAAGATATCTAAAATATATCTGCCTATTGCTACTGGTATTTCATAAATAAATGTATTTTTTTCTTAAAAACCTTTACCTAAATGCTTAACACGCCAATCAAATAATATTGCCCCTGATAAACTAAAATACTTATTCTTAGATTACATCTATAGTACTGCCCTTTACAACACACACTCACTCAGCTGGTATAGAGGCATCAGGTAAAGTCTTATATCTTTGTTTAATGAAAGGAAAATTGTATCTATGGTGCTTTCTCAGTGCTAAAGAAAAGGGAGCTTTTGCTGTGTTCCAACTATAACTCACATGTGATTGGAAAAGGTCCATGAAATAGGTATTTAAGTGATACGATTTGATCAGTCTGTGTATCTGTGCACATAATTAATGCCTAGTAAACAGAGAGAGTGGAGAGAAAATACACTTTGCAAACATTCCAGATAACTGAAATGAATTATTTCAAAACTTGATTCAGAGTTCAGATATTAAGAATAAACATTCTAGCTAGTGGACAAATTGAACTATTTGTAGTTCTCTCTTACTTTCTGATTTTTTATCATTCCAGTTTTTTAAAGCACGATGCTTGTAGAATGCGGACCAAGCATAGGAAAGGAGACTCAAGTTTCACCATTTAATTCCCATGAGCAATCATTATTAGTGGAGTTCCAACCAGTCGTGACTTGCTGAAATGAGGTTTGGGGTTACCTGTGTGTTTCATTCACCTGTGTTCATACTTTCCTTCGTTGTGGGCAACTGAGAGTTGGCTGTGGCTTTAGTTCTTAAATGCAAGTGTTTTTACATTTTGTTGTTTGGGGCTAGGGATTGCTTAGGTTTGTGAATGCTGTTCTTAGAGACACAGATGGTACATGAGCCACTCAGGCACCTGGCCTTTCAGGGACGTGAGCATGACCTACATCTGTCTAGGGTTCTGTACTTCTTCTTGTAAAAGTGAAGTTTGGGTATTGTTTTCTGTGCCAATATGATGGTTATTCCATGAATTATCTCATTATCCCTAGGGTGTGTGCTGAATGAAAACTGTCCTGTAATTCCTGTTAATATATTGTTAATGTCAGACGTGATGTAATACCGTTGGACTGTTCAAATGTACAACTATTTAATGGTGTTTGTAGAACTGAAATGTCTTAAATGTTGCATGAAATATGTTATAAAAATAGATTTGTTTTCTATTTTTCAACACCTCAGAATTGAGGGTTCATGGGCCAATAAGTGCAATATTTAATGACTTACTCAGTGTATATAAACTAGTGTGAAAGAGTGAATAATAATGAATGTGTGAGATGCTTTGACAGCTGTGTGACTTATTCAGATGTTTTTCTTGTAGCTGTAATTGTCTAGTGGTGCAATTTATACAGTTTATCTTATTGGTGTCATGTAAAACTCCTCTGTGCCTACTTCAAAGTACTTTTTTTCCTATAAGACCAAAAGTTTAGTATCTGCAAATATACGTCAACGTTATCTTTCAGAATTGTCAATTTTATTTTCAAGACAGAAGACTTTTAGTTAATTTTATAAAAGTATTCCCTTCTGTAATTAAAAATTCTCCTTAAGTGGCGTATAATAGCGTACATTTTACTTTCAAGCAACTGATTTAGATATCTAAGAAAAATTATGTGCATAAGCAAAAGTCACCGATTTTCTTCTCAGAAAGGTTGATCATATGTTCTGTCTACTAAAAATTTTCCCTTCTATATTTGTATGTACGTTTTACTGTAACTCAACCTTGTGTTCTGTTTGAAAATTTAACACTGTCAAATCTGGGAACCCTAAAATATCAATGTCTTTTTATGTTGTAGCTACTGTTATATTTACTTTGACTTCTCAATTGTCCATAGTGGTCCTGTAAGAGAAGCAAAAATCAGAATCCAAAATCCTTAAATATTTTTAATGCCAGCATAAACTCGTATGTTCATCCTCAAACCCTTTTGCTTAGTTGCACAATTGGTGGCCTGGAACTTCACTAAGATGCAAAATTGATAAATTATGTCTAGTTGCCAGATAACTTAAAGCTATATATGTTTATGTATATGAAGTTAAAAGTAAGTCAACCATGTTGAATTCCTGTTTGCCATTTTACTTCTTGAGATAAAACATTCATTTGAATATTGTACTATGCCATTTCATTTAGTTAGTTGTGTAAATTGTGATGCCCTAGAAAGGAAAACAAGGTATGATATGACTTATTCACTAAAAATAATGGAGGGCTGTTGGTTCTAGATGACCATGGCCATTGTTCAACATATAAAGCCCTCAGTTCTCTCCATGGCACTTGGCTAGAAATTAACATATGAGAATGTGCCAATTATATTAAATGTATTTGTACTATGTGGGCAATATGTAGCCCAAATTTAACTGTGATAGACTGAAATTTGTCTCACCTCTCAAAACCCACTGAAGAAGTCAATAAAGGTGGATAAAGGAGGGACATTAGTCACAACTTTGTGCCAAACTTAAAAAAAAAAAAACAGAAGCAGGTAACCAACATTGGAATGATAACTTAAGTGTGTGGTTGAATGTTTAGTTGTTTGTCACATAGTTACTAAATCCCACGTGCTTAGGGCTGTGGGAATCCAACCTGGAAGTGGCATGGCTCCTGCCTCTAAGGAAAATGAGAAATAATTCCTATAACCTGAACACTGGGTTATGTTGCAATATACAAGCACAGAGAATAGGGGAGGGGAGCACAAGAACTGGAAGAGTCAGGGATGGCACCACTGAAGACATCAGACATAACCCCAGAAAAAAATTAGATAGTGCGGAGATTGAGCCAGTCAAGTAAGTGAGAAAGGTGATGGTATATTCCCTGTTAATGGAAGAGTGGCAGAGCTGGCAGCTATAGACCATGATTTTTCCTGAGCCAGCCCAGTGGGGCCTCTGAAGCTCTCCAAATTGCCCCAGTTTAGCTCCTCACACTTTGGTCTCCATGAAGAGGCCAAGCTGCTGTATGATCATATTTCTCTGTTCTGAGCAGCCCTAGACTCTGCCACAAAACACAACTTGCTTTAAAGCCACATTACAGTAGTTGATTTAGACATTTGTCAATGCACCCAAACCACGAGATGTTGTCTAACTGAATGTCACCCAGACAGATGTGTATGTACCCAGAAATTTTTCTGTACCACCATGTTTCCCATAAAGGGCGCTGGGAAATGCACAGATGAAGACCTTTCTTTGGAACTGGGCACTTTGACTCCTTCTCGGTAACTGCACTGTGGAACTCTTCTTGAGAAAATACTGAAAACAGCTTAATGCTTTCATATAGTGATGGTGACGTTTAGTTGAAAACTACTGCTGTGTAGCAACTATTGTGACTCTTCCTGTGTCCACAGGAGCTCTTGTGTGAGTTTAAAGCTATGAAGTGTATTCACCTTGTGAAGTTTTAATTCTCTTTATTGAAATTAATTGTGTAAAAACAGTATGTGCTCCATTAGGTATTCAGTTTGTATGTGAATTCTGTATAGGAAGTGGTTTTTGTTCTTTTGAGTTTATCCTGTTTTATTTCTTGAAGATTACAATAAATATCTAAAGAGACTATATTCCTGAATTTCTCAGTCTTAGTCTGATCAATGTTTTCTTTTAATCTCCTTTCAATTTATATACTTTTGGTTCTAGGATGTCTTTCTCCACTTCTTGTTATCTTCCTCTTTCACAATCCTAGGAACAATAATGAGCTAGAGCTGAAGACAGAGAGAAAATACATTTTCATTTAGGGCTATTGGCATCCAACACATGAGTTTAGACTTTGGCATGTGAATGAATTCTAGTACTTGTAATCTTTTAAGGTAGGTAACTTTTTATCTGACTTGAGTGTGTTCTAGACTTACAAAGGCCTTTGTTGTAGGATTAAGAATGCTGCTAAGGTATTGAAAATTTACCTCTGCTACCTGAGGACCATGTGTCCCTATATCAGAAGTTCAAGATCCAGTGATCATTTGGGCATTCTGTTGGCACAGCCTGGGACAGGAAGAGTCAATAGGACAAGAGATGTGAGTGGCATGAGTGTCATTGAATGCATAGGGTTTGGTACAGTGAAGACAAGGATTCTACATAGGGCCTGAGAGCAGGGTGAAGCATCCAACTACCAATCTATTTGTATCACACAGACCCTCTACTAATGTTTAGAATTCTAGTTGTGCCAACATTGCTAATCCACAAATTTTCTTCCAAATACGCCTCTCAGGGCCATTTCCAGGACTTTGCTCTGAAAATAAGCTAACATGGGTCAAATTAGCTTCCTGATCTGGACTCATTGATAAAAGAATCACCCAGCTGCATAGAGAAAGCAGATAACATTCAAGGAATAAAAATATAAAATAAATAAAAATAATAATAAATTAAGGGACTTCTAGTTATATTATCAAAAGGAACATTTACAAAACGTCTTCTATATATCAATTTCTCAGTATACATGAAAACACATATGATGAAGTTGTAATCTTCAATGAACTCAAACAATTATGATGGAGGAAAATGCATAAGTTAATATCAATAAATCACAATGTTTGATAAACGTAATATTCCCTCATTTTGCATATCTAATAGATATTTGGAATGGATATTGAAAATGTTTCATTTCAAAAAAATTCACAAAAGTATCTTTGTTTGAAATGTTATATTTTTTTTAGACTATAGTCACCTCCCCCTGATAAATTTATAGAAATCAATAAAAATCAATAAAAATCAACTAAAGATTCACAAAGTCAAGAGCCCAGAAAGACTATACCGATTTTCTGGTTGTTCTGAGTTCCTATGACTAAACCAGTTCAACTGGTTTTTAGCAATAATCTGCCTCTCCCCTTCAAGTAATATCCCCATAGCTTTGCACTAATTTTAAATAATGAAGTTATATAACTACAGTATTCTTTCTCAATAGCACTGAAATGATAGACATGAAACAGAATGCATTTGTCACCCTCAGAAAATGCTAACTCATTCTCTCCTCAGCTTCATATTAGACTTTGAAAAGACATCTTCTAAATAAAAGGCCACAAGGTCTTTGAATGCTTCTCTTCTCAAAGACACTCTAGTCTTGGTTCTCCTATTTCTCCTCTAGCTTCACACCCCCTCACTTAGTCCAAAGATTCTTTAGGCTCATCAAGACTGGTTGCTCATCTTTTAGTCCTTATCTATTTTTAATGCCCTGAGTCCTTTAGGGCTAATTTCTTACCATTGAGTAATTTTAAATCTCAGGCATTTTTAACTAAAAATCCTATTGTCTATTGTATTTCCTCTCCCTTAAAGAAATTTTGCTAACTAAATGGGAGAAAAGCAAATGGAATAGAAAATATATAGAAGGTGGGTGTTAGAAAAAATCTCAATTTATATTACAAAATAATATTCTACCAGGCAGGTAATTACACGAGAATTTGATCAGCCTAAAAATAAGGGTTCAATACCAGCTACTATATAAGCTACTGTAAAAACATTGAAAAGAACAATTATTAACCAAGATTTGGGGCAAGGTCTGGGATGTTCCAAAAAGGCCTAGAGTGAATGAGGCCTGAGCTAAAGCATACAGGAGATGTAGGAGTTATGCAGGGAGAAGGGTGCTCTAAGAAAGGAGGTAGCAAATACAAACCACAGATGTATAGCAGGGCATGGTGTATTTGTAGAATTTCAAAGTTGTTCACATATGGTGATCCTAGGATGGGAACAAAAGGAGAAAGAGCCCAGGGCTGAAATCATGACACTTGTCAGAAATGCTTTAAAAGTCTGGATTTCATCCTCTAGCTGTGGGGAATTCATGAGTGAGTTTGAGCAAGGAAGTTGCTCAGTTGGTTTGATCAGATTTAAATTTTGAAAGATCATGAAATTGGCAATATAAGAAATATACTAAAGGAGGCAACTGTAGAAACAACAAAAGTATTAGAAAGCCATTTTCTAGCAGTTTTATCCCCCAATGCAGTGGAGAGTAGGGAATATGCGAACATTCACTAAAGGTGAATGATAAAATCCAGGGAGAATAATAGTAAGAAGTCAGTGATGAGCCTTTAGCTTATGGCTTGATTGATTTTGCATTAAAGAAGAGAGAAATTGCAATAGAAGCAGTAGTTTTGGGGAAGAAGATAATGAATTCCAGATCCAAAATATTGCAATTAATGTTTCCATTGGCTGGGGACCATCTAGGGATGCAGGTATAAAGCCTAAAGAGGGGGAATGTACTAGCGATACTTTTGGAAAGGACTAATACACAGAAGAGAACCACAACACAAGGAGTGGAGAAGGTGACATGCTAGAGAATTTTTGAGATGAGAAAGCAGACTGGGTATGTTACATCTCTAGGCAGCAAAGACAAACAAGTTCACAAAGGATACCTGTAGGAAAGGTATCCAATGAGAAAGATGAAGAATCAAGTGACAGCAGAGCAAAAGAAGCCCAAAGAGAACAAAGTTTTGAGAAAGAGGGAGTAATCCACAGTTTTAGATGTTGCAAATGAAATCAGGATTGCCAAACAACTTTACCAAAGCAGTTTTAGAATAGCTATGAGGGAGAGAGACAGGTTGCATTGAGTGGAGAAGTAAATGATGATGAAAACAAGGCACTGTTCTTTTAGGTCCTTGGAAAGGAAGGTAAAAGAGAAAGTTATTAAATGAGGATAGTCAAAAGAGGGTTTTATTTCCAAGTGAGAGGCTTATAAAAGCCAACAAAGGTAGAGTTTGAAGATGCAAGAAAATTGATATCTTCTCCACGTAGGTCTTATTCTCCTATTTCTACTCTTATTTCTATCTCCTTCAATCCCTGTATACCCTAGTAAGATTTTCTATGCAATAATCTCAAGCTAATTGATACTGTCTTCTCCTAATATTTTTACTTCTCTGTCACACACAGAGCTCCTGACAACTACTAGTGGTAATATTAATGCTAGCTATTTTTTTTTGAGATCCACACTGTAACTAACAGACATTTTAAATTATTTTTTGTTCTTCCAATTTTTAAACAAACCAAGAGAAGGATTACCTCATCTTAAATGTGATGGATACTTAGTTAAGGTAGTAAAATACAGAAACCAGTCAGTCAGTTAAGTGTAGAGTAAGCCCAATTGAGCAGAGGTTTAAAATTGCTCACCAAATCACAAAACTGTTTGTGGGAAGGTGATCATATTTCTGGAAAGCTGGCAGCTGCTCCTTTATACTTCCCTCACCCCCTCATTGGGATGCACTAGGTGTGATGCTCTCCCTGCGGCCAACATCATTTTATATTAGCATATCCCTCAGTATCTTTTTGCCCTTGTCTCTATTTATAGAACAGAAAAATCAAAACAGGGGCCACCTACTGGAAAAGAAGTCAAAATTGAAAGGACATTTAAAAATAGAACCCCAGAGGGAGGGGATGTGTAATGGAAATTCTGAAAACAGACACATAACCATGGTCTTAGTAGGTAAAAAGACAGCTTTCACAAAAGACCATCTGTTGACCTTTGGATATCAGGCTCTGCAATGGAAGGTGGGGGGGAAAGGAGAAAAGTATTTATTAGTGGTAGAGATTTGAAAATATGAGCAAGAGAAAAGTGGATGTTTTTTAAAAGAGTCTTAAATTTTCAGGTGCCATGGATTCAAATCCTAGAGCTACAAATTAGGGTTTTGGGAAAAAAAAAAAACACTCAAGTTTTTTTTTAAATATAGATGTACTGTCTAAAACTGAGTGAGATCCAGAAAAATACATCTAGTAAGTCTCTCTTCTTCCCATTTTGTAGTTTAAAAATATGATGACATATCTGGAAGTTGTTTTTTTTTTTTTTTTTTTTGGTTTTTTGTCTTATCAGTAGAAAAGACAAAAGACTCTTCAAAGAGCAGTGTAATATAGAAAAATGTAATAACAACAGTTTAAGATTCATTATTTGTTATTTCCATTTGATCTCTAGGCCAGCCTCATAAATATAATTATTTTAGTCTGAAAGAACCTACCCTTGGATTTAAAATGTAAATCACTCAGTATTAAGATGACCCTAGAGTCACTTCATGATTTGATTATTAGAACCAAATATACTTTCTAGAGTAGCTAAATGGATTTTAAAGAACAAAATAAAACAAGACCCTGTCTTGTCTACACATCCTGTCTGTAAGACACTCTCTTCACATTTAAGAGTGCACATAGATCAAAAGTAAAAGGATGAAAAATGTATTATATTCTGTGCAAATAGAAACCAAAAGAGAGTGGAAGTAGCTATACTTAAATAATCAGACAAAACAGACTTTAAGTCAGAACTGTAAAATGAGACAAAGAAAGTCATTACATAATGATAAAAGGATCAATTCATTAAGAAGATAGAAAAACATTAAACAGGTATGCACCCAATATCAGAGCACCAAAATATATAAAGCAACTACTATTAGGTCTAAAGAAAGGGATAGATCATAATAACAATAATAGTAGGGAACTTCAATGCCCATTTTCAACCAGACAGAAAGTCAATAAGGAAACATTGGACTTGAACTACTCTTTAAACTAAATAGACCTAACAGACCCATACAGAACATTTCATCCAACAGCAGCAGAATATACATTCTTCTCAAGCAAACAGAAAAGATTCTCAGGCATGAAAATAAGTTTTAATTAATTTAAGAAGACTGAAATTATATCAATTATGTTTTCTAATCACAATGATATGAAATTGAAATTAATAATATGAGACATTTTGGAAAATTCACAAATTTGTGGAAATTACATGACATGTTCCTAAACAAGCAATGGGTCAAAGAATAAATAAAAAGAGAAATTTTAAAAATGCTGAGACAAACAAAAATAAAAACACAACATATCAAAACTTATGGACTGCAGCAAAAAAAGTTCTGAGAAGGTAGTTAATAGTAATAAATGCCTATATAAGAAATTTAAAAATATCACAAATAAAAATCCTAACTATACTTCAAGGAACTTGAAAAAGAAGAACATACAAAGCCCAAAATCAGTAGAAGGGAGGAAAAGATTAGACCAGAAATGAGTGAAATAGAGACTAGAAAAAACAACAGAAAATATCAACAAAACTAAGATTTGTTTCTTTAAAAGATAAAAATTGAAAAATCTTTAGCTAGACTAAGGAAAAAAAGAAGACAAAATAAAAAATGAAACAGGAAACATAACTATGTTCATATCTTATGATATGAAGTATCACAAGAAACTACTATGACCAGTTATAAACCAACAATTTGGATAACTAGGAATAATGGATAAATTCCAAAACAAATATGAGACTGAATCATGAAATGAAAATCTGAACAGACTAATAATAATGAGATTTGAATCATTAATAAAGTCTCCCATCAGAGAAAAGCCCAGAACTCATTGCTAAAATCTAACAAATATTTTAAAAAGAATTAATGCCAATCCCTATCAACCTCCTTTAAAAAATTGAAAAGGGAATACCAGTGTTCCCTGGGTTATGGATGCAACATATTCCTGAGAACATCTTTACATCAGATTTACATGTAACTCAGATGTAACTTGAGGAATGGCAGATATACAGTAGTAGTAGTAATAATAATATAATGGTTTATATGTGGTAATATTAATAGTAATAATGCATTATAATACTGTAATAATAATACTCCTATGATGTAATAAGCTACAGAAAGTATTGTGCTCTTTCTTTTAAATCAAACAAACCACACATGAAAACAAACTCATGCAAAAAGATTAGATAGGACGCAGGAGAAATTTAAATACAGAATATTAAAAGTTAACACTCATCTAATGTTGCATCAGTGCTAAGCTAATAGGAACATTATGCTTATTTTGATCTTCTAACCAAATCAACAATAACCTTTCCATTTCAATAATTAATCCACTATGTTGCTTAGTAATAACTGATGCTTTCATTGGAGAACAATCTTTCACACATTCCATTATTCTCACTTATCATTTACAGTTGTTCTAATAGTTGAGCCTAATGCTTTCCCAATGAATGATGGCACCTGGCCTTTCTCCAAATGCTTAATTAATTTTACTCTTGTTTCCATTATAATGACCTTCCACTCCACTGCAGTCTCACCTGGACTTGTAGTGGACTTTCACATTTGAGGCCTGGTCATCACAAAATCGAATGATGTACATAAGTGACCATATAAACAGTGAGACCAACCACTGTTGTAAAGATGCTGTGCTAGTGAACTGCCATCTGAGTTTGTTTACTTGTACAGAAGAAACTAGTTCCTGAATTATCAATGTCATTATTTAATTATAATTATGATTATAAGGGGTAAGATGGCCAACAGGTGCTAGCCTCTGACAGGACCTCCCATCCAAAGGGAAGGATAATGTCCAGAAAATACCCAATGAAGATGAAGACAGGGAGCTCAGATGAGAGAAAAGTGATATCTGCAGGACACCTCTCCTGAGGCAAGTTGAGACTCCAAGAAAACAATCTACAGGTACATAATGCATCCCAAAGGAAATGTGTCTATTTCCTCCCCCAAGAAAGTTGTGTTTTTCTCTTTGTTTTCTTTTTGCCTGCTCCTGTAAGTTTTCTACAGGCGAGTGGTGACCTGAGGACTCAATATCACACCCCACATGAGAGGGAACCTGCTGAGAGTCCAAACACTATCTCACCAGGCACAAAAACTGAACAAACATTTTCATTGCCATTTTGAATTTCCAGTCCACCATTCCCCCCTTGCCTACAGAGACAGTGAGGGGGGTCAAGAGCAGCATCCTGCACCCCTGCAATCCCAAGCACCCAGTCTGGGCCCTGCAGCTGGAGACCTGCTAGAGCCACATGCATTCCCTGGGCAGCTGCGATCCCCTCTCCCTCGGCCTGAGACCTGCTAGAGCTTCACACATTCTGTTGGCAGTGGCGAGTTCCCTGTTCTGGGCAGGCCCAGAAGTGCTTGCTAGAGCTGCGTGTGCCCCCTGCAGGCAACGACCAAGTTTCCGGTTCCAGGCACCCACTCTGTGCAGGCCCAGAACTGCCTGCTAGAGCAGGGAGCTCCCAGCACCTCTGGCTAGCAGTCCAAGAACTACAAGAGAATGGTCAGTTGAGAGGGAACCACACTGGAACAATGGTTCCTCAAGGCAAAGAGTAGCAGCTGCAGTAGCAGGAACAATAAGGCTTACACCTCTGAGGCTTTTCCCAACAGACACGCTCTGCCTCTCTGGGCAACCAGAGGAAGCTGGCATTTTCTCTGGTGTCAGCCACTGACTAAAGTGTTCTGGTATGGACTCTAAACAGTGTAAATTCAGCATGGGGCGGAATCAGCAGAAAAAACTCTGGTAAGGTGAATAACCAGAGTAGATCAACTCCCCCAAGGAAAGATGAGGCAGATGCAATTGAAGATCTCATTCATAAACAGATGGCTGAGATGTCAGAAATCAAGTTCAGAATCCGGATAGCAAATAAGATTAACAGAATAGAGGAAAAGAGGGGATTATATTTTCAAATTATTCAAAAGTTGTCTCAAGAATTCAATGATTTCAAAGATAAAATGACCAAAGAGTATGACACATTGAGGCAAGAGATTACAGCCCACAAAGACCTGAAAAATATGGTAGAATCACTCAGTCACAGAATAAAGCAGGCAAAAGAAAGGATCTCTGACATTGAAGACAAAGCTGTTGAATGTGCCCAAGTATTCAAAGATGAAGAGAAATGGAGAGCAAAAATGGATCATTCTCTCAGAGAACTCTGGGATAATTTGAAGAAAACTAATATTTGCCTTATAGGAATCCCTGAAGGCAATGAAGTTGCTGCACAAAACACAAAGGCTTTTCATCATGAAATTATGAAAGAGAACTTTCCAGACATGCCAAGAGATTCTGAAATTCAGAATCTAGCTGACAGTTTCAGAACCCCAGCACAACTCAACCTAAATAAGACATCCCCCAGGTACATCATAATTAACTTCACTAAAGTTAATATGAAAGAGAAAATTTTGAAAGCAGCTAGATGTAAGAAAACCATGACCTACAAGGGGAAGAATATTATAATGACTGTGGATCTCTCTGCTGAAAACTTTCAGGCCTGAAGAGGGTGGTCATTGACTTTTAATCTCCTAAAACAAAGTAACTTTCAACCCAGGATCCTGTATCCAGCTAAAGTCAGCTAATTTATGATGGAGAAATTAAATACTTTAATGACATTCACACGTTGAAGAAATTTGCCATAACTAAACTAGCTCTTCAGGATATTCTCACACCAATCCTCCATAATGACCAGTGCAATCCTCCACCACAAGAATAAACTCACTCAGAAACTTTAGATCAAATTCCAACTTCCACAGTGGAGGAAGGATTAAAAATGTTCACTGGTCGGGCTCGGTGCCTGTGGCTCAAGTGGCTAAGGCGCCAGCCACATACACTTAAGGTGGTGGGTTCGAATCCAGCCCAGCCTGCCAAACAACAATGATGGCTGCAACCAAAAAAGTAGCTGGGCATTGGGGGGGGGGG